>NW_026067894.1:1154541-1230697 GCF_014885135.2 Alexandromys fortis
GCCCGTAGACACAGAGGGTCTGACCCTGTAGACGCAGACGGTCTGATCCCATAGACGCAGACGGTCTGACCCCATAGACACAGACGGTCTGACCCCATAGACACAGACGGTCTGACCCTGTAGACGCAGATGGTCTGACCCCATAGACACAGACGGTCTGACCCTGTAGACACAAACGGTCTGACCCTGTAGACGCAGATGGTCTGACCCTTGTAGACACAGGCGGTCTGTCCCTGTAGACACAAACAGTCTGACCCTGTAGACGCAGACTTGGCATAGTGTATGGATGACAAGAGCCCAGAGCTTGATGGGAAATCTCCACTAGGCAGAGCCACCCCTGTAAAATCTAGTTTATTGGGTGCCAGGAATAAAACCCAGGGTGTCATGGGTCCTAAGCAAGTGCTTACCGACTGAGCCACATGCCCAGTCCCCTCGCTATGTGGTTTAAGACATGTCACACCGCCCTCCTGTGTCCACACAGCCCATGAGGCAGGTGGGGCAAGCTTCATGAAAGGGCCAGCTGACTGGCAAAGCCTTGTGTTGGAGGGATGCCCAGAAGAGGGACTCAGGCTCCCTGAGGATGTCCTGGCTCTGAGAGCCAGTGGAAGGTGCTGGACCTGGGCTAATGGTTCCACAGGATGTCCCTGGAGCCTAGGCCTCTGCCCTCACTGTTTCAGGAAGAGCCAACTTCAGGACAGACTCAGATCCCTGCCCAAAAGTTTGCTTAAAACAACGAATTCTCAGCCGGGCGGTGGTGGCGCACGCCTTTAATCCCAGCACTTGGGAGGCAGAGGCAGGCGGATCTCTGGGAGTTTGAGGCCAGCCTGGTCTACAAGAGCTAGTTCCAGGACAGGCACCAAAGCTACAGAGAAACCCTGTCTCGAAAAACCAAAAAAAAAAAAAAAAAAAAAAAACGAATTCTCAGAGGAGGGTTTAGCGGGGGCAGAGCGTGTATGTCTGTAGATACCGTCCCCCAGACAAGCCTGGGGGTCCATCCAGATACAACTATACGATTCCCATAAACCTCACAGGATTCTTCCTGCGACCCATTTATAAACTCCACCCAGAGTCAGACCTCTGGGCTGAGAAGAGCCTGGCTTCTCTCCCTCAGCTGGCTTAGTCTTACTTTGTGAATGCCATGATTCATGAGATCTCTGCTACTTTCTCCTTTTCCTGGTCTACTAGGGAACTCATCGCTAAATCTACAGTACAGATAAACTCCATAACAATCCCGCCTTCCTCTTTCCCTTTCTCCTTTGAGTTAATATCCTCATCTGAAGAGAAAAAAAAATCCCAAGATTAGTGGTTCTTGACCTGTGGGTCATGACCCCTTTAAGGTCACATATCAAATATTTACAGAACAATTCATACAGTAGCAAAATTACAGTTATGAAGTAGCAATTCAGTAATTTTATGGTGGGGTGGGGTCACCACAACATGAGGAGCTGTATTAAAGGGTTGCAGCGTCAGGGAGGTTGTGTTATGTGGGCATTCTCCAATCCTTTTTCCTACGATGGGAGTGTGAACCCACCAAGGCTATGAATGCTGAGTCTTCTGGGATGTGTGAAGGACTGAGAGGGGGACGGGAGGAGCCCTGGGGGCTGAAAGGCCTGAAACTCATGGAAACCCTAGGTCAGGGAGTAGGTCTCAGCGGGAGCAGCAGGAAGGCCCAGAGGGATTAAGAGGAGGGATCCAGTCAGGAGGGTCGTTGAGGCTCTTGGGGACCTAGAATGCCAGGTCAGACTTGTGTTTCCTGATTTCCTGAGCATCAGCCATAAGTGTGCTACTATTTAATGTATGTCTCTAAACTTGAGCATTATTGAAGATTTTGTAAATGAGAAGCCTGAGTGCTCATTTCAGCAGCACGTAAACTAAAAACTGGAGCAAAACAGAGAAGAGTGGCACGGCCCCTGCGCAAGGATGGCACGCAAGTTCGTGAAGCATTTCAGAAGGAGGAGGAGGAGAGGAGGAGGAGGAGGAGGGGAGGAGGAGGAGGAGGAGGAGGAGGAGGAGGAGGAGAAGGAGAAGAAGAAGAAGAAGAAGAAGAAGAAGAAGAAGAAGAAGAAGAAGAAGAAGAAGAAGAAGAAGAAGAAGAAGAAGAACAAGAAGAACAAGAAGAAGAAGAAGAAGAAGAAGAAGAAGACTGAGAAATTTGAAATTTTAGAGGAGCCATGGAGAACTCCAGCCATGTCATGTGCCCAGTACCCTGCTTGGCCAAGCCCCGCTTGGAACATAAGGGCCAGGTCACAAAATCTCTTTGCTTCCCACTCAGCCACCTTCTCCATCCTGGGGGTTTTTGGATTTTTTTTTAATGTTTGTTCATTTTGTTGAGATAGGGTCTCATGTAGCTCAGACTAGCGTCAAACTCCCTACGTGGCTGAGGATGACCTTGAACTCCTGATCCTCCTACCTCTCTTTCTCCTGGTGCTGAGGTTACAGGTACACACCACCATACTCTGTTTATCCCGTGCTGGGGATTGAACCTAGGACCTCAGGCATGCTAGGTGAGCATCTGACCCACATCTGTGGCTGTGCAGAGGCTTTCCAGAGAGAAAAGACATCGGACTGTAGAAAGCCAGGGCCTGGGACACCAGGAGCTGACAAAGTCTCCAAAGAGAGACAGCGGGGTCCGGGTCAGGGTGGCGGTGATGGTGAAGGGGAGGCCTGTGACCAAGAGAAACTGGGAGGCGGGGAAGGTGAGCTGGAGGCTGACGGCTTCGAGTCCGAGACCGAGAAAAGGGGAGACTGAAGATGCGGGCAAAGGGTCCCTTCAGCGCCCATTTCTAGAGATGTGGAGACCATGCATGGTCTGAACAGAGCAGAGTGATCTGAGGTCACTGAGCTGGCCACCTGCAGGGAGGCACTCTGGAACCTAAGCCCCTGAGGGCAGCATCCTCGTGCCTGCTCAGCTGGTGCCCAAGCCTGACCCAGCCCCGGCAAAGGTATCATTTAGCACTGTTCATACGGTCGCATGGGCCTCAGGTGTCCCTCAGCAGAGAGCTGGGCCTGGGCTTTGGCTCTGTGCGAACAGGGTTGGCAGAGTCATGTGGCGGCTTGTGGCTCTCACCCCTTCCTGCCATTGCAACCCCTGGCCCCAGGGGCCCCTGCACTCAGGGAATTGGTGGGTACGCAGCTTTCTCATGACACGGAGAGTCAGAGCGTCTGGGGCCACTCCCCAGGCACCAGCAAGCCTGCCCTGGTGGCAGTGGTACAGAAAGAGGTTGGAGGCTATCTGGAGGACCCCAACAAGAGTGGAGAGCACTCACCCACTGTCTGGAACTCTGGGTTCTAGGGTAGCATCAGAAATAACAAGTTCCCTCTTGATGTCTGTCAAATGAATGAGTGGGCGAATGAATGAATGAATGAATGAATGAATGAATGAATGAATACTCTGGGGCTTGGCTCAGCTTCCTGTGATTTCTCCCATGTCACCTTGGGTAAGTCATCGCTCCCTTCAAGCTGGAAAATGAGCCCAGAGGCCATGACCCTCGGATGGCGACAGAGAATCTTTCAGAGCAAAGGTAGCGTAGCGGAAGCAGCTGGGACTGTCCCTTCAGTTCCTTGGAGTCCTGGAAGGGGAGGTGGCAAGAGGAACGGGAAGGGGTCTGGAGCTAGGGGCTCTACAGATGCCCCTCCTTGCAGGCTGCCCTGGGGAAGCACAGCGGGGTAGGGAGGTGTGATCCTGGGGCTGGAAGAGCCACAGCTGGGGTTGGCAGTCCCCAGGCAGCCTCAGGATCCCTCAGATTTGTCCCAAGACCTGGACTGGCAGTCCTATGTTGCCAGGGCTCCCCCGGCCCAGGTGCCTAACCTCACAGACATCCAGGGACCTCCCCAAACAGACTTAACCCTATCCTTACCCAGAGTCCACACCATGCTGCATTGTTTCGGGGGGGGGGGTTGTTCTCAGGGAACAGCAACTGTGGTCAGCCTAGGCAGGCTGTGTCCCTGGGCCACAGTAGCCACCCAGCTCTGTCACCTCACCTCTGACCACTCCTCTCATTTGAGCAGCCTGCCTGACCCCTGAAAGTTGTCTTGGGTGAGAATTCTGATCTAGTCCCACACATGGGGAGCTGGAGCCCTAGAGGGGGCAGGAATCATAGTCTCTGAACTCAGCCGCACCCTGGGACTTACTAAGAGTATGTGTGTGTATATGTGTGTATGTGTATATGTGTGTGTATGTATATGTGTGTATATGTATGTGTGTGTATATATGTGTGTGTATGTGTATAGTGTTTATGTGCATATGTGTGTATGTGTAAGTGTCCGTGGTATTGCTTTTCTGTCTTTTTCCCAGGTCATTTGTATAGCCCAGCCTCCCTCGAACATCCCCCTCATATAATGCTCCCCACCCCTTTTGTTCCTCATCCTCCTTGCTCACTGCCTGGCTGTCACTGTGTGTACAGCTCCCATGCTGTCTGAGCCCCACGAGGACAGGGTCTTGTCGGTGGGCTCCCTGTTGCATCCCGGCACAAAGAAAAATGATCAGCTTCCACAAAGCTAGTTAAGCGGTGGGACACGGTTGTCAGAGCCCAGCCCTAGACACCTGCCCAGCTGCCGTATCCCCGGCTTGTGCGTGGGTCATGCTGGAAGAATCTCTCAGTCCCACAGTCCCAGGACAGCTGTCCCCAGCATAGCGTTGTCTTTTCAGCTGCCCCAGCCAGGGCAGGAACTGTGAGCTGAATATTTCACCGGTGGAGGAAGTGGTGAAGTCACCCAGCTCCCACCCCCGCTGCTCCCAGGTCTGACCCATCAAACTTGGAGTCTCAAGTTCAAAGAGACCACAGCCTGGACGTGTAGGATGTGACTTTGTGGGTTGTGGGTAGGGCAGGGGCCTGGGCAGGTCATGGTGTCTCCCAGGAAATGGTCTCAGGTAGAAGAAAAGGAAGGGAGGTAAGGAGGGTTCAGAGTCCCCAGAGGGGGCTGGAGAGGAGGTACGTGGGCTTCCTCCAACGAGAGAATAAAGACAGCCCATGCTATTTTCTAAAACAGCGTAAATGACTGTTCAAATTGTTCGCAAAGCCTGTGTGAGCAACATGGGAAAGTACACAGAAGGAGCCAAGGACCTAAAGCTCCCCTGGCAGGGACCTGTGGTTGCTCAGGAGCCCGGGTAGAGGCGAGGGGGTCCGTGTGCAGAAACCGGCCTTGGAAGTGTGTCTTAGCTCTGGCCTCGGTTCCTATCCCTGTAAAATAGAGGTGTATCCTGCGATACCCCCGCCCATTCCTCCACAGCCCTCTTTGTCTCCCTTCTTTCCCCTCAAGCCTGAGAGTGACCCCTTGGAGAAGCCAGGTCCTACTGGCCCCTTCTCTTCCCACACTGGCTAAGAGCACACCCAGGCCATGGGTCTTCAGGCTTGATAGGAACTTGTCACCTGGAATTGTTGGGAATGTTGGAGGAGCGAATATGTAGAAGAGTCTTCCAAACTGCCTGGCGCAGGGTGAGGTTGGGTCTGTGATGACAAGTATGGCAGACCTCATTGCCATCAGCACTGCCATTGTCCTTGTCATGACATTACCATGGTCTTCTTACGGATGGCTTCTTATAATCAGCTTCCTCCTCCCGTGTCTCTTCTCTTCCATCCATTTGTCTATCCATCGCCCATCTGTCCACTCATTCCTTTGTTCATCTATCCACCAGTCTATCCATCAATCCCTCCTTTCATCCATCCAGACTTCCTCAATGAAAGCCTGTGTAACTTTGGGGGAGCTCACTTGACATTCCTTACTCTGTTTCATGGGTAATGGGTATGTTTCTACCGCTAGATAGTTTTAGACAAAATGACTGGGGTTCTTCTGGTTTGGGGAAAAAGTGGTGGAGAGACCACTTCTGAAGAGCTGCTTTTCTGGATTCTGTATCTGGGGAGAAAACTGAGGCTTAGCCTTGATGTCTATAGGTAAAATGAAGTTTTTTTTTTTTCAAGACAGGTTTTTCTGTGTAGCCCTGGCAGTCCTGGAACTCACTCTCTAGATCAGGTTGGCCTCAAATTCAGATATTTGCCTGCCTCTGCCTCCTAAGTGCTGGGATTAGAGGCATATGCCACCACCACCCAGCTAAACAGATCCCAAGTACCACGTAAAACTGCTGCAGTGAATGCCTGGCAATGGCAGCAGGAGGATCAGGAGTTCAAGGTCACCCTGAGCTGTGTAGTGGGTTTGAGGCTGGCCTTCCAGCAAGAAAGGAGAGAAGAAAAAGAAAGTCAAATTAGAAAGCCATTTCAATTGTCTCTGTGTCTGTGCTTGTGACTGTCTCTCATACACACAGTTACACATACATGATCAGAAGAACATACGTGAAAATTAGCGAACGCATTCCGTGTAACTTTTATCTTCTTGACGTTTCCCCACAGGTCGTCTTCAACTTTAAGGCAGTAAATTTCCTTGAATAAGAAAACAATATTGGGGATGGTGCATCAGCAGGTTTGTGTAGACCATAGTCACGTGACACCACCCCTGGTCCTCGCTTTGCTTATGGGAAGGCTGGGAAAGATCCTGAGAAAACCTCCATCCTCCACAGTCACATGGGGACAATTCAGACCCTCCTCACGGGGCCACTGTGGGAACGAAGTCATGGAAGTGAAGCTAGGGGTGGTGGCTAACACTTTGACGCCCTGGTCAAGTCCCCACCCCTGTGGCTGGTCAAGGGTGCTCGCCATTGACTTGTGCCCCCTGATTTATGGGCACCAGGGCATCGCCTCAGATGGTGTGTAGGTCAGGTGGAACTGGGGGCAGGCATCTCTGCCACCCACTAGCAATGTTCTAGAGACCCGAGCGGCCACCAGCATGTCTTTTAGCCCAGGATAACTCTCTCCCACTGCCCTGACCTCTCACCCCATAGGTTTCCCTGTGACAGCGGCTGTTAGACACACAGGCTAAACAAAGTCATGTAGAGCTTACTCAAGTGACCCTGTCCCCTCAGTGGCTCTGAGTGCCATGGCTGGGATTTGAACCATGCAACACTCATCCACTGAGCTGACCCTGAAGACTGGCTTGCCACACGTAGGAGACAGGATCTACAGATTGCTGGTGCCTCGCATGGAGCCCTCAGAAGGCTAGCACAGTGTGGGTTCAGGCACGAGAGCCTAAGAATGAGATGACTAGACCCCCTGAATTTCCTGGTGGCAGCTGAACCCGGCTGTTCCCAGGGCCCCTTCCCACCCCACAGAGAGCTTCAGACACCTCCCTCCCAGCCTCCTAGATTGACAGCCCATGACTTAGGTGACTGGGCGTGGTGCCAGGAGGTGGGGACCAGGCTCAGGCAGGCTCCCCAGGTTGCAGGGTGAAATTAAAAGGGAGGAGAGAGAGCACCAGCCCACTAGAACGCACGCTCCTGCCCGGCAGCCAGGTGTCCCCAAGAAGAGCTGGGGAGCCGGGGAGGCAGCCAGGGCTTGTGGCTGCTGGGCACCTGAGCTAGCCCAAACAGAAGGCTGGGAGCTGGTCACAGGATGGCCCCACAGAGAGCTGTGCAGCTATCTCTGAAGAAGCCCACTCACGCCGTGTGTGTGGTAGGCGTGGAGACGCCGGTGAATGTCTACAGGTAAGAGCTGGGTCCCTCTCCTGTGCTTTGGTGGGAGATCCCCAGGCCAAAGAATATGCAGGAGGGTGTAGGCAGAATGATGTTTCGACACCAGAGAAGGTGGAGCCAGCTCCAGAGCTTGGGAGGGAAGGGAACAGGGTCTACCCAGGTGCTCTGGGGTCGGAACACTGGGTCCAGTCCCTGGACGAGGGTAGCCTCAGAAGATTACTCTGCGTCTTGGGACCAAGCTCTGTCTGGGTTCTACGTGCCAGCCTTCAAGTGGAGTTTCCGAAGGAGCTGGGGCTCTAAGCCAGGGAAGAGGGTTGGGTCCCCCTCCCTCCCTCCATGTCTTGCAAATTTTCCACCTCTCTGTGGTTAGGGGTGTGCATGTGACATCTTGACCCTTGGAGGCCAGCCAGGGACAACCAGAGTAACTAGGATTAAGAGGGAGTGGCCAAGGGATAACTCAATGACTTAATTTAAGAAATGATCCTGGATCACTGCCTGGGACTCGGGCTGGCAAGAGATGACGGTGGTGACGACGATGACTGTCGCAGTGGCCTTGATGGTGGCTCTGAGAGTGGCAATGGAGACATCTGAATAGGACAGCCATGACATCAGTTCCCCCACTGACCCAAGTCTTTCCTGTCCTGGCTCTGTTTAGACAGGGATGCAGGGACCCAGTACAGCCTCAGCTCTTTGTCTGGCTGCCGGGGAAGGTGGTTATGGTGATGTCTGGGACCTCTGGAGCTCTAGGTGCCTTCCAAAGGGTGCTGAGGGCTGGCGGTTCCCAGTGCATCATCTGAATTCAGATCACCGTTGGGACTCAGTCCCTGGGCTTGCCCAGCCAGGCGGGTGAAGCAATTCAGTTACCTGAATTCCACTGATGCCTTGTCTAACTGTCCCCCTCTCTAGTAGTGGTGTGGAACCCAGGTGACAGGAATGCTCAGGGATAAGCAGGAACTCGTGACTATCTGCTGCTGGGGACCAGAGCTCGGGTTAGTCTCATCAGATCTATATGCCTAGGGGGATCATATCTACTCCTGTCTGCTTAGCATAGGATTCTAGATTTCATGAATAGAATCCACTGAGTGGAGCTGGGGGAGGGAAAGGGAAAGGAAAGAGACAGAGATAGGGAATGTTTTGGCACTTCCTGGGGGCCTTACGCATGCTGAGCAAGTGCTCTACTTCGGAGCCAGCCCCCAGTGAATTTTTAGCGGTGCCTTGGGAGGGACATCCGTATCCTGCAGCCTGCAGTTTAGCTGGCACTCAACTGAGCCTTGCTGTACTGCATCTGGCCATCCTGATTTGACATTGTTGCCGGGGAAGGGGAGCCCACGGGTCCCCCTTACTTGATCCCAGGCCCTGTTCTCACCTAGGGACAAGGTTGTTTCTAGAAGGTTCTTTCAAACCTCAGCTTTGTGTTACTCTACTAAGGCACTTGACAGGGAGCCAGGTCTGCCTTCGTCACCAGATTATCTCTACCGTGTGCGCCAAACTCGGATTGGGTGCGCTGGGCCCCCTGAAACTCAGCATGGAGGATGTGTGATCAGCCAGCGCATCCTGGTCCTGTTGGTCCCTGGCTGTGCGACCTTGGGCATGCCGCTGCACTTCCTGTGAGCCTGCCTCTGCTCCTGAGAGTCAATGGGAACCCCATCATGGCTTGGGGGTAACTGAGACGTGCATATGGAGAACCCTTTCCATTGTAGGTGCCTGGCAGGCTGTGCCGGCTGTGGGCACCCCCGCGTCTGCTCTTCTCAAGGCTCCTCAGACGTGAGAGGAGACAAAGCAGGATATGTGGTGGGAACACCAAGCCCTTGGCATCCTTCAGGATGACAGACCCAGAGAAGAGCAGAGGAAGCCATCTTGGCTGTGGAGTCCCTTGGCTGGCTCTAGGAGGGATTGATGTGTCTGTCATTCTGCATCCCGAGTAGTGACCAGCATCACGGCTACCCAGAGTTTACGGGGTAGCACAGGAGTTATCCCTGAGGAGGGCTCTCCTGCCCAGAAATCAGTGGCAGTGGGGAAAGGTGCCTTGGATGGGCAAGCCAGTGGGGCTTCCAGGAGCCTGAGGCTCCCCCAGAGGCTGAGTGGGAGCCGGGTCACACCTGATGATGAATGATGAACTTGGGGCTCCCCACCCCTTTGCTTGGTGACTAGCTCCAGCTGAGGTCTAGAACTGGTCTTGCTTGCTGATAAGCCAGGGGAAGGCCCCCCCAAGTGGTTGGCGTGTCAGTCCCTGTGCTGCCCGGAGTGTGAGCCTCCAGGTGACGGCGCTTAAGGTGACATCAGGGGAAGTGATTCATTCCCCAGGGGCTGCATGGCCTGAGTATTTGGAAAAATGTTCGGATGTGTGGTTCATTGTGTACCAAGGGGTAACCAGACTCAGCAGGTGCTGTAGAACCCCACATTGGGCTATCTCAGCACCATTGCCCCAGTTTCCTCATGGGCTATCTCAGCACTTGAGGCCTATGCCCCAGCAGGCGGTGACTCCCATCCCCAATAGGCCACGTCAGCACCCTGACCTCCTCACTCCAATGGGCAGCTTCAACCCTCTCTCCTACCTTTCAGCAAAGCCGAATAGGGTCTTCCAGTCCTATAGCTCTGGGGTTTGGGATGCAGGAGTATGAAGCCACAGGGAGGACCATGCCTGAGCATCTCCTGGGCCTCCTGAATGCCAAACCAGCAATGCCCTGCAGTGTGTCTGGCCGGCTGTGTCCAGTGCCGCGTAGATCAGTGCTCTCAGAACTCACCGGGGCATGGGCAAGCTGGGCCGGGCTGCCAGGGAAGTAATTACAGGATTGATGGGATCCTAATTCAAGGGACTGACAGGTTGTAGGCGCCACTGGGACCAGGCAGGGCTCTCTCTCTCTCTCACTGCTCCAGCCTGTCCTTGTACCTACAGAAGGAGGGGTGCCCTTATTTGGAGGTCACATCTAAATGCTTACGTTGTTCCTGGACTATGAGGCCACAGAGAGGAGGCCCTATTCGGGTTTCATGGTGGCCTGAGAGCCATCAGTTGTGGGACAGCGAGTGGACTGTGGGCAGCTCACAGCAGTGCTGGCATCAGGCAGGATGAGGGGACACACTTGTCCTTCCACCACTCGGGAGGCTGAGGCAGGAGGACTGCGAGTCCAAGCACAGCCTGGGCCACCAAGTGAGACCCTGTCTCAAAAGTGAAAAGAGACCTGTAGTTTCTGGTGTCATCCCTGAAACTCAGCATGGAGGATGTGTGATCAGCCAGCGCATCCTGGTCCTGTTGGTCCCTGGCTGTGCGACCTTGGGCATGCCACTGCTCTTCTGTGAGCCTGCCTCTGCCCCTGAGAGTGCTTGCCAGGTGCACCTGAGTCGAATCCTCAATACTGTCAAAACGGAAAACCTGGTACTGGTATTGGTCTCAGAGGTCCGTTCCCTCAGTTCCAGACACAGTTCCTCGGAACCAGCTGCCACCTACCGTGCTGAGCTGGCTGGGGATCCATCCCTCCGGCACCCTCAGACGGTGCTGAGCTGGCTGGGGATCCAGCCCTCCGGCACCCTCAGACGGTGCTGAGCTGGCTGGAGATCCAGCCCTCCAGCACCCTCAGGCCTCTTCTTTCTGTCGCTTGGATCCTGGTGTGTGACTTGTTCCTTGGGTCCTCTCCTTCTGGGTTCTTAGCAGCTTCACATTCAAGCCCTGGTTCTGCTTTCTTGTCCCTGGACCTGGGCGGGGTCAGGGTCTCTTGGGGCTGGGGGTCAGGGTGACGGGCCGGGCCGTGGCCAGCCAGGTCGAGTGCTTGCTGTCCTGAGCTGTCCTGGAGGGGGTTGACCGCCTAGGTGTGGATGCCTCTCTATCCTCAGGATGCATTCATTTGATGAGTGTGCCCAACTTCACTGTGGCCCTGCCTCCCAGGATGTGTGGGGTGGGGACATGCCACGCTGGATAAGGACCCTGGAGGGGGCAGGGATGGAACCCAGCCACAAGTGGGAAAGGCCAGGGTTCCAAAGCACCCAGGCCTGGGGCTGGAACTGAGAAAGCTGGATTTTGTGGACAGGGGCACAAACCTGGGCCTCCACATGCACCCTGGGCCCCAGAGCAGGACCCCAGTCATTCTCTGTTAGAGTTCAAGGCCACTTGTAACCCTACTAGGAAGTGCTTCCAACAAGTCCTTGGGGCCAGACATCTGACCAAACCTGCCTAGGTCTTAAGCATAGTGTTGTTTAGGCTGGACAGAAGATAGGTCACTACTTCTCAAGGGCAGTAGGCATGCTGTGAGCCAGGTGGGCCACCAAGTGTGGACTCAATCTCTGGTCTTAGTGAGGAGAGAGGAGGACTAGATCTCCCTTCCCCCACCCCGCCAATACTCACCTGGGTGCACTATATAGGAAGAAGCGCCCAGAGGTGGCCAATTGGGTGGCTTCTCAGAACAGAATAGCTGAGGGGTCGTGCTGGTCCTTGCAGGCTGTGTGACCTTGGGCCCGTCACTTAACCCCTCTGAGCTTGCTTTCTCTCAGGCTAGCTAGGTGGGGTGATGTCACCTATTGTGTGCCATACAGTTGGCGTCCCTCGTCCTCCCATTGTACTAGTGAGGAATTTCATCACCCACAGGCCTCAGATCTGCTTTGGCGAGAGGAACATGACTCATTGCACTGACTCCCAATCAGGGCCCTCTCTCTCTCGGGGTACTTTGGTCCCAGGCTCTAGTCTTCCTCTGCTTCCAAGAATAAGAGTGACAGCTGCCACCTGGGCCCCTGTACCCACTGTGGGGAGACCTGCCTGTCTCCAGCCTTCCTCCTGGGCTGGCTGGGCAGCCGGCACTGAGCAACGCCAGGGCGTAGCGAGGTGCTCCTGAGCTACCGATCGCTATCTCTGGGAAGGAGAGGTCACAGACACACCCAATATGGTGTACACCTTAAGGAAATGTGTCTGCATGGTGCTGGGCCAGCCATGACCCTTCATGACTCCTGCCAGCTGCAAATGGCTAAAGGGGGACCGAGGGGGAAAGCCAAGGTTGGCTGGTGCCCCCTCCACCTGGTTGAAGAGCCCCCTGCTATCTCCCCTGCCCCCCATGTCCCCCATGCCCCCTGCTATCTCCCCTGCCCCCCTGCCCCATCACTCAGCACACACTCTCACCTGCTCTGCTGAGCTCTGGGGCATTGAGTCCACCTGCCTTGTGCCTGCTGAGGGGAACTCACTGAGAGTCAGTGTGCAGGATGTTTGTTCTTGTTCCTAAACGTGCATTGCGTGGTGTGTGTGGTGTGGTGTGTGTGTGCTCTGTATGTGTGCTGTGTGCGTGGGGGGGCATGTGTGTCCGTGTGTGTGTATGTGTGTGCGTGTGTGTGTGGTGTGGTGTGGTGTGTGTGATGTGTGTGTGCTGTGTGTGTGCTGTGTGTGCATGTGATGTGTGTGCTGTGTGTGTTGTGTGCATATACGTGGTGTGTGTGTGTGTCCTTCCCACGACCTCCCATGTGATCTCCCCTCAGCAGGACATGCCCCGGTCACATGCTCCTTATGATATCAGCCCACGTGAGAGATGGGGGATAAGTGTGTGGCTCCCTGCTGTATGACCTGAGAAAAGTTACCTCACCTCTCTGAGACAATGTTGTCATCTCTTAAACAGAGAAAGAAACGCCCACCTGAGAGGGTTGTGGGGGAGCAAAGAGGTCAAGAGTATGACAAACTAAGCTAAATCAGGAGCTCGGAGCCCGCCCCCTCTGCACCTCCAGCAGTCCAGGCAGATGGCCCCAGCAGGCAGGCAGGTATACCTTGACTGAGTGTGCAGACTGGAGAAGGCTGGGGCTCAGTGCCATCTTGCACTCCCTCTTGCTGTTGCTCTCTAAGGACTGTCTAGGTTCTGATGGCCTCCACCGCGGCTGGTTTGGGTGGCCCTCCTCCTGGCACCAGGCAGGAGACCCTCCAGGACAAATCGGGCTGGCACCCCTGCTCTCCAGCATACGGGCAGACCTGAAGACATGCCGAGTGTTGCAGGCTGCCGAGGAAAAGGGGGGCAGTGGTGCTAAGCCAGGGCAGGTGGCACAGACCAAGAAGAGTGACGGCGGCAGCCACCAAACATAGCGCAGCTTTTTACAGCATCGCCAGAATCCTCGCCAGACCAGGGGGTGGCTCTGTAAATGTGCCCATTTTATGGAGGAGAAAAACCAAGGCGGAGTGGGTCAGGGACCAGAGGTCACGCTCTGTGGAGGCTTTGGGAGAGTTCCCAGGCTGACGATGGACAGGGAGATGAAGGTGGCGGCTTGGGTTGGAGAACAACAGCCGAAGTGATCATGGCCCCTGTTCTAACTTGTTTCTGTTGCTGTGATGTAGACCGTGACTAAAGAAACATGGGGGAGGAAAGGGTGTATTTGCCATGGCCTAGCAAAAGGCACTGTTCTCTAACCACTGGGGAGAGTGTGAGGAACCACCTCCAGCTGCTAGCCAAGGCCACACTCCATCACTGCGGGAAGCCAGGGCAGGAACTCACGGCAGGAACCTGCAGGCAGGAGCTGGCACAGAGGCCCTGGAGGAGTGCTGCTTACTGGATCTCTCTCCGTGGCTTGCTCAGTCTACTTTTTTAAAGTACCCAAGACCACCAGCCCAGGGATGGCATTGCCCAAAGTAGTCTAGCCCCCTTATGAATCAATAGTCAAGAAAACGCCCCACACACTTGTCTGCAGGACAATCTCATGCGGGCGTTTTCTGAATTGAAGTCCCCTCTTCCCAAATCGCCATCGCTGTGTCAAGTTGACAAACACTGACCAGTACAGCCTCTTTGGCTCCCCCCCCATTACGTTTGAGATGGGGTTTCACTATGTAACCCCAGCTGGCCTGGAGCTGGCTATGTAGACCAGGCTGGCCTTAAACTCACAGAGATCCTCCTGCCTCTGCCTCTCCAGTGCTGGGATTAGGGAAATGCACCATGCTAGTCCTGCCCCTTCATTTTAGAGAGGAGGCTTCCTTTGATTTGAGTCTGGGGGCTTGCCGGAACTTCACACTGTTGGGAGCTTCCCAGCAAGATACCCCGCAGAGGCAACACGGGAGGCACGGTAATGTATACCAGAAGCAGATCCAACTGTGGATTTCCTGGGCTTACCCCAGCTCCCACACACGCCTGTCCCTTAACTCATGGCCCGCCCACACGACCCGTAGTGCCAGTCCAATGCCTGAGGCTCTAGGAGGAGTAGGGCCAGGATGCCAAGGCAATGAGAAGCTGAGGACACACAGCACCCTCCTGGCAAAATCCGCCCCTCTCGGGCACCACAAGAAATAGCCATGACTCCGCTGCCACCCTGGGACCTTGCAGGGTACCTGCTACTGGCATAGACAGGGTGAGGGCGGCCAGAGCCTTGAAAGCAACAGAATCGGGCTGGACAGGCTCCTCCATGCCCCAGGGAAGGGCTCTGCAGGCTTACTCTGCCTATGGCTGCCTCTCAAGGGAAGCCACAACTGGTCCCTACCTATGAGGGTGGCACCTTTACACCTGTGACACAGCAGGGAACGTGGCAGGAGACTGGCAGGCATGGTGCCAGAGCTGTAGCTGAGTGCTTCCATCTGCTCCACTAGCGGAAGACAGAGAGAGAGAGACAGAGACAGAGACAGAGAGACAGAGAGCGCTAACTGGCAATGGCCTGGATTTTTGAAACCTCCAAACCCACCCCACAGTGATTCACCTCCTCCAAGGCCACACCTCCTAATCCTCCCACCAGCTGGGGATCAAGCATTCAAATATCCGACCCTATGGGGTTATTCAAACCACCACACTTTCCAGCACCGATTCTGAGGTTGCTGACCGAGAGGGGAGATGTTGGGTACACACACACCTGCATTTCACACACATCTCAAGCCACAGTCAGGTCACCCATCAGATTCAATGGCAATAGCATTATTGATGAGATAAGGATCAGTCTGGGACAGACGCTACTGCCTTGTTCAGTTGTGGTATGAGCTGCCCCCCAGGGCCAGCTACAGCGAGAAGGGGGTTCTACAGACTTTATTCAGTGCTTGCCAATAAGGAGTAACACACAGTGTAGCAACTGTAGGATATACCTTGTTTATGTTAATAGGTCTTATAATAAATGTTGCTAAACCTGGGGCTGGGCTGGGGCAGCAAGGGATGCATTGGTGAGGCTGGGTGGAGGGAAAGAGAGCAGAGACTGGGGTCTTGCAGCCAGTTAGGGACGAGTTTCAAGCAAAAGGAGAAAGGGTTCTGAGTCTGGGGTTGG
This sequence comes from Alexandromys fortis, assembly GCF_014885135.2. NCBI lineage: Eukaryota > Metazoa > Chordata > Mammalia > Rodentia > Cricetidae > Alexandromys > Alexandromys fortis. The sequence goes on from NW_026067894.1 coordinate 1,170,248, forward strand.
AGTGACGCTGGTGGCCTGGGTAGGGAGGAAGGCTGAGGGGCGTTCCACAGACCGTAGAGGGGTGTTCCACAGACCGTGGGTACCCAACAGCCTGGTGACCATCCCTCCAAGCCATGACCATCAAAATGGATGATGTTTGGAGTGTACATGAGCTGGCTATGAGGGAGAAGGGAAGGGGGTGTAAATGACACCCCTGGCGCAAGCCAGGGACAGGCTTGGGTGGGGTTAAGAGACAGGTGTGATAAGTACAGGTGATGGGCAGGTGCCCTGCCCTGGGGAGAAGGGGAAGGTGGCAATAGCTGAGAGAGAGAGAGAGAGAGAGAGAGAGAGAGAGAGAGAGAGAGAGAGAGAGAGATCAACAGTCAGACAGTGTCAGAGGTCATTTTCAAGGTCAGCAGCCCCAGATCCAGAGGATCCCTTGTCTCCAGCACAGTTCAGGAACTGAGTGAAGAACTGGCCTTGGCAGTTAAGCCAGGCAGTTGGCAGAGGGAAAGCTCCGCCAAAAATGTCTGAGGACCAAAGCTTCAAAGGCTGAGAGGGTCAGGTCAGGGGATTGAGGCCTGGTGTGGGAGTGTTGGGATTCAGCAGTGGTCCCATGGGTGCTGACAGGACAATCCACAGCCGGTTGGTCCTTAGTAATGACTGTGTGGGGCCTGCTACAGAGATGCCTGAGGCCGGACGGAGGCGGCTGCACTGGAAGCCTGGGGTCAGGAGCTGGTGCCATTGCCAAATAAAACCGTGGGAAGGCAGACTGCAGAGTGCTGGGAGGTTCTGAGGCAGGAAGGCTTGGCATCTTCATGAACAGAAGGGAGGACCATGTGGTTAGAGCAGAGACACTTGGAGGCAGGGCCCCCAGTCCTACTGGTAAGGGATCCCCTCCAAGCTGACATTCCAGTCTCGGCCTCATACGGCCACGCTCTGAGCCCCTGTCGCTCCCCCTCTTTCCTTAGTGATGTGCCCAAGGGTGCCAACACCTTCGGGGTGTCTGGGAGCTCTGAGGTGAAGATCTACATGGTCTATGATCCCGCACGGGTGGCGGAGCCCACAGGCCGGGCCCACTGGCCCCTGGATGCCAACGTGGATGTGGTTGTGGTGGCGGACAAAGTCAGTAAGGACTTAAATGACCTCAAGGTAAGCATAACTCAGGCTAGCTTATATCCCATTCTGTGTCGTCTTGGAAACATCCCTACAGAGACCCAGGCCTCGTGCACCCCGACATCACACAGCACACAGGAACAACCTGGTCGCCCCTCAGATCCACATGGAGACCCAGACCCATAGCCCACCTCATCCACCCCGACATCACACAGCACACGGGAAAAACCTGGTCACCCCTCAGATCCACACAGATCTGTTACTCCCTCCAGTTGCCCATAAACATCTGTGCTCCCCCAGCAGGAGTCCGTGGCCACACTCATATGAACTCACACGGGGCCCCAGCACAACCAGTCAAGCCTCCACGTGCACCCAGAAAGCCACCTCTGGGCGACCCCTCCCCGCTGGCCCTAGTGTCTCCCACATACAATGTTCCCTCAACTCCTGGCCCAGTGCTTTCTCTGGATGGGACCGAGTAGGACCTGTGTGTGGCTCTGCACATGGTGGCCTGTGGCAACCCTCCCTGGACAGAATCCTGCCATGTGGGTCAAGTGGGATAGGGGTGGGAGTCTGGACTTTGGCAAAATCCTGACATTCACTATGTTCACGGGACCAGAGTGGTCATTCCCTCAGTACAGAGACTGAACGATGCCAAGGGAGGTCAAACTGCCTAGGCCAGCAGGGACAGTGGGCCCTCTGTCTCTCATGTCCAGAAGGTCCTGGAGCTACCATGTCCTCTTTGTTTCCCCGCTCCTTTCTCCTCAAATTACTTGGCACCTTGGAACAGCACCCCAGGTCATAACTGCCAAAGAGCTTTGCCTCCGCCTCAAAACAGAGTTGTGGGTGTGGCCCCCACGTCCCCTGCCTAGACCACTCTCAGGACTGACTTAAAACAGAGTTGTAGGTGTGGACCCCATGTCCCCTGCTTTGACTTCTCAGGATTAACTTCCTTCCACAGGTGAAGGTGTCCTACTTCGAGTCGCCGGATGCTCGCGCCCTGGGTCACAGTGTGCTCTACCTCACTGGTGTTGGTAAGTCCTGTTTCTGCCCGGCTGTGGACATGGTAGCTATTGGAGTGTGGTGAAGGTGAGGTGGAGCCAGCCGCCTCTCCCCTCTGCCTCCTGGGAACACTAAACTTCTCCAGGACCACGGGGATGGAGACCCAGCCATGCTTAGGACAATAGAAATGTTATCGCTACCCGCTTGAGCCATAGCGGCTTCCTCATGGGAGTCCCACACGTCTCCGGACCCCTGAGACCCAACCTAGAACCACAAAGAGCCACACGCTTCTTTCATCCAGAGCCCATGGCAGCCTCCCCTGAAGACAACAGACCCTGACCATGGGTCCCCAGGACTACAGTTAAGGGCGCCCTGTGTGTGGCATAGAAACCCAGGGTCATAGTCACCCAACACACATGGCCAAGCCAGTGACTTGTGTCCCTCCAACACCAGATCCACCAGTGCCATTCTAGACGGAGCCCCAGGGCCAGCACGTGGGCTCCCAGATGTCGAGTCTCCAGAGTTGAGCTCCTCATCAGCTGGGGTGGGAGTTAAGATGGCTGGGCCTGCCATCACAGGGAGAGACAGGTGACCTGTCTGACCTTTGCAGATGTGTCCCTTGATGCTGACACGGGCCGCACAGGCAAGGTGAAGAAAGGCTCCAGTGACAAGGTGAGTACACTGGGTACCCCGAGAGTGTGGAGCTGGAGCTGACAGGCAGACCTGGGTGATGCTGGCACCAGAAGGGTCTGTACTGTTCATGGGAGGATGGCCAAATTGGCGCAAGTGAGCAGTAGCTTAGGCCATGACACACATGCTGTGTGGCTCTTGGGAAAGCACTTACCCTTTCTGGTCTGTCTTATTCTGCTTGCTGCAGTTTCTACTCAGGGGTTTTGTGGGAACCCCTCAACATGGCAGGTGCTTCACAAAAGGCTGTTGAGTAACTGGATGGCCTCTTTTCAGTAAAGGGAGCTGTGGCGTTAAGTTATAGCTAGGCCATGAAGAATGAAGGATGGCCTTGTCCCGTGGGAAGCATGTAGTCCTCATGGGGCAGGAGGTACAGTTTGTAGGGAAAGATCCAGAGAGTCGGCCTGGATCTCGAGGTACTGTGGACAAGATGGGGCAGGATGCCCGAATGAAAGGCTGTGTGTTCACCCTGCACAAGGTCGTTCGGGGGTTGTAGGCAGGGACTCCGATGAAAACCATGGCACGGACCCTGGCACAGGGTGGTGTATACTCAGAGGGGTGGGCAAGTGTCATGGGTGCCATGGAAGCCAGCAATGGGCCTGTGCCATCCCAGAGACCTGGGTTTGAAGATTAACTAAGGGTTTCTTCCCCGAGTTTCTCTTTACTTTCCTGCCAAATGGAGAAAACTTATCGGGTATTGGGGACAGTAGTGTCCCCAGAGTCAGGCAGCTTGGTCCTCAGCCTGGAAGGCTTTGCAAGGCCCTTATGAATGTTAGGTCCAGGAGAATGCTGGAATGGGAGAGACTTCTTCATGGAGTCAAGATGAGGTGACTTCTGTCTTAATGTGGCCATTTCTGTGCATGGTGACGTCACCCTGCTCCTCTGATGTGGGTGCTGGGCAGAGCCATGTGGTGATGTCACCTTGCTCCTCCACTGTGGGTGCTGGGCAGAGCCATGTGGTGACGTCACCCTGCTCCTCTGATGTGAGTGCTAGGCAGAGCCATGTGGTGATGTCACCCTGCTCCTCCGCTGTGGGTGCTGGGCAGAGCCATGTGATGACGTCACCCTGCTCCTCCACTGTGGGTGCTGGGCAGAGCCATGTGATGACGTCACCCTGCTCCTCCGCTGTGGGTGCTGGGCAGAGCCATGTGGTGACGTCACCCTGCTCCTCCGCTGTGGGTGCTGGGCAGAGCTACTGCATATGGCCACACAGGTTGTGTGAGCCTTACTTCTCTTTCTGCTTTCCCTCTTTAAATCTTGGAACAAACCCAGAATATGAAAGTTTCTGGGCTGACCACTGAGCTAACCCAAGTTTCCTGTGTGCCACAGAAAACCTGGCGCTGGGGCTCCAGAGGCTCTGGAGCCATCCTGTTGGTAAACTGTGACAGAGACGTCCGTGGGTCCAGGGAGGACCTGCATGCCAGCCATTTGAGGTCGCTGGAGGGTGAGTGACAGCAGACGTGGGAGGTGAGGAGGGAGGGAGAGAGGGGGTCTTGTGTACCAGGTTTTCTTTTGGGCCACCAAGCACCTCCCAAATCAAGACGCAGAGGCTTCTTATAGTTATGAATGCTCGGCCTAGCTTAGGCTCATCTCTTACTAGCTCAGATCTTAACCTGTTTCTCTTCATCTGTGTTTTGCCTTGGGGCTTTTTACCTTTCTTTCCTTCTGTCTATCTTACTTTCATTGCTTCTCACATCTAGCTGGCAGCTGCCTGGCTTCTGGCCCCGGGTATCTTCTCTCTCTCTCTCTCTCTCTCTCTCTCTCTCTCTCTCTCTCTCTCCCTCCCTTCCTCCCTCCCTCTTTCCGCCCACTCTCATCCTCTTTTTCTCCCTAGGTTTCTCCTCCTACTTATTCTCTCTGCCCACCAGCCCCGCTTATCCATCTCCTGCCTTGCTATTGGCTATTCAGCTTGTTATTAGACCAATCAGGTGCCTTGGACAGTCCAGGTGAAACAAATGGAGCACATCTTTACATAGTTAAACACACATCTGTATATGGTTAAACAAATACAGCATAAACAACTGTAACAGACCTTTACACAGAGTAATATTCCGCAGCATAAACAAATGTAACACATCTTTGCCTAGTTAAAACAATATTCCACAACAGTCTTGGGCGGGGGCGTTTGTCTCAGAAGTCACTCTCCCAGACCTGCAGGACATGTCCCCAATGGTGCTGAGCTGCGGTGGCCCTGATGAGCTCTTTGAAAGCCACAAGCTGGTCTTGAAGGTGTCTTTGCCCGATTCCAGGAGGCTGAGGGTCTTCTGTGCCCGAGGTGAGTGGTGGTGGTTTGTCTCATCCCCTGTCCTCCTTCCCTGGCTCTCTGCCTTTGTCACCTTTTTGTAACTCATTGTGGTTTGTGTGACTCCTCCCCGGGGCACAGTATGGCAGCCAAGGATGGGGCCCAATTGCCGGTCCCATTGCACAGAGGGAGAAACTGAAGCCCAGACACACAAAGTCACAACTGCACAGTCAGGTGGGGTGGAGTGAGAGTTCAAGCCCTGCTTCTTGAGCACCTAGGCCCCTCCCTGACCCCACGTGATTTGCTGGCTCCTCTAGGCAGTAGACCAGCACCAAACTCTTGCTGTCTGGGGGCCCCACCCAAGCAGTCAAGGAGAGGCAAGGGACCTTGGAGGCTAGAGCCTGGCTTCAAATCCTGGCTGAATTGCTAGATTCTTTTAATCAGAATCTGTGGCTTTAGGGGACTGGGGTGCAATCTAGTGGTGATGTATTTAATCATCCCAATAAAAATCCAACCGCAGCAGAAGCCACTCCCGTCTTCCGTCTCCACAAATGAGATTCGTCCATTATGTGGTATGCACGCGCGCTTCATTGCTTTCTGTGGGTGGAGAAGAGCGCGTCTATGGATGCACTTTATTGGGTATAATCCGTTTATAGCCGCTATGGACGGACATTTGGGTCTTTACCACCTTTGGGGCCAGATGCTTTTCTCTAGTTATCCGCTATACAGTTCACCTGAGGCTCTGAGAGGCTGAGACATGGGCCAAGGTCACTGCTTGGGCAGTTTAGAGATGGAAGGGTTCCGGCCCAGACGATCCTGTCCCCACATTGACCTGACCCTCTTCTCCTTAGGTGGGACCTCCCTCTCCAACTACAAGCAGGTGCTAGGACCCCATCACGAGGTCTATGAGGTGGAGCGGCACCCCGGGGAGAGCGACATTCAGTTCTACGTGGAAGGGCTCGCCTTCCCTGACACCAGTTTCTCAGGGTTGATCTCTCTCAGTGTCAGCCTGGTAAGCACAGAGGTGAGTGCTAGATGGGGGCCGGGTCAGGGGAGGGGCGTGGTCAGGGGAGGGGCGTTGTCAGGGGAGGGGCGTGGGGAACAGAGGGCAGCCTGGAGCCCACAAAGTCCACAAAGTCACAGAGCGCTCCTCTCACCCAGGCCCTCTCCGAGGTGTCGCTCTTCACAGACAGCGTGACCTTCCGAGTGGCCCCCTGGATCATGACCCCCAATACCCAGCCGCCCCTGGAGCTGTATGTCTGCAGGTGAGCCCTCCCCACAGCCCCACCTTGCCCAAACCAGAATATAAGCAGTAATGCTGGCCAGCCCTCACTCAGGGATGGTGTCACAGCCTTGAGGTGCCACAGGACCGCAGGAGAGGTCACGCCACTGTCACCGGCACCAGCTCCAAGTCTGCAGGCTCCCCACCTGTTATGGAGGCCCAGACATCTTGAATTCAGTCTCGGAGATGGGGTGAGGTGTGGCGGTATAGGCCTGTAATCCCTCATTTAGGAGGTCGAAGGCTGGGAGTTCAAATCAAGCCTCTGCTACTTGAGGCCCTATCTCAAAACAAAACAAAACAAAACAAAACAAAATCTGAGTTGTGGGGCTGGGCCCTACATGTGTGCCAGGAACTGTAGGGACCTGGCTTCACTCTTTTGACGTCATTTCTGGCATCTTCTGAGGACCTAGAGACCCAGTCACAGGATCCATTGTTGAGTCTTGCCCATTCTTGGTGTTCCTGGTACTTCTGCTATGCCCTAGTATCTAGCGGCCTCTGCTGGTCAACCTTTGAAATACCACAGGTAGGAGTGGCCAGATGCAAATTCATAGGAAGAGGATGTGGCCACTAAAGGCCTTCTGTCCACCTGGATCCAAGAGTGTCCCAGCCTCCTGTCTGCTCAGAGATATCACCTTCACTCTCTGCTCTGAGAAGACAAGGCTAGCCCACTTACTGGCCCCTCCATCAGTGGCATCAGCCCCAGGTCACCTCCGTAGCCACCCCAGACTGCCTGCCTGGGCTAGTTCAGGCACCCTGCCTCTCTGGGCTCCCCAGCCTGGCTTTGCCCTGCTCAGACACCAGTCACCTGATGTGATCTAGGGACGGGATGCCCATCCACGAGTCTTCCAGTCTCTCCAGGGTAGGGATGGATCTGAGGCTCAGCACCCAGGGATGCAGGGTCTGGCACAGCTGGATTCTCGTCTCAGCGGCAGTCACTGTCCTTGCAGTGTGACAGATGCCCATGGCCGCAATGACAAGTTCCTGGAGGACATGGCCCACCTGGCTCTGAAGGCCAACTGCAAGCTAGTGGTCTGTCCCCGGGTGGACAATCACAACGATCGCTGGATCCAGGTGGGTGCAAGGCTGGTCCAGAGAAGAACAGGGTGGGGGGGTGGGTGCCTGGGAGTACAGGCGCTCAGGCACATCCGCCTGCAATGCCTGGGGACATGGGCCTACCTGGCCATGCTAGAGCAATATAGGTCAGAGCTGAAGACCACTCCCCAACAGAAGCCATCTCTCCCGTCTCCTCCAGGCACCCTGATGCAGGGCCAGGCTTTCTGGATAAAACCCTGGAGGCCTCCCCCTCCATCCCCACCCCTGTATCCTCCCCAGGACTTGGGTGATGTCGTTGTCTGGGGTCAGCTTTCCTGAAAGCCCCTGAGAAGGCCTGCTGTAGATCTTTCTTCCTCACGCAGGACGAGATGGAATTTGGCTACATCGAGGCCCCTCACAAATCCTTCCCTGTGGTCTTTGACTCCCCACGAAACAGAGGCCTGAGGGACTTCGCCCTTAAGAAGATCCTGGTGTGTAACCAAGTACATGAGGTGGGGAGGGAGGAAGTGGGGGATGCAGGGCTTTGGTGGCTCCTCTCCTGGGAGCCCTGGTGGAGCCTCATCTGGTCTTTTAGGGTCCGGAGACTGTTGGGGATGGTGACAGCAAACCTGGAGAGTGGTGGCAGGTTCCATATAAGAATGCAGATTGTATGTAAATCATATGCAAATAGAACCCTCTCCCATTATACTGTCTCCCATCCTGGGAGAGACAGAACAGATGTTCTTCGTCAGGGATCAGTCTCAGTGGCCTGGGGGGGGAGGGGTCATTCTCAATGGGAGTCAACAGAAACGGCAGCCCTGGAGACCAGGCTGCCTCTGAGGGGCAGCGTACCCTTAGCGAGCTTGCCAGGGACTGTGGTACTCCCTGCCCACAGGATGGCAGCAACGGCTCTGCCACCACTGAGTTCTGGACAGTGTCCCCTTGTTTTTATGGCTTCCCACACTCAGTCCACAAGACACTCTGCCTTATTATTAATAACTGTTAATTATAAAGTTTCCTTTTCACTACCAAGGAAACTGAGGCTGGGGAGGTTAAGCAACTTGCCCCCAAGGTAAGGAGCCGGTGGGGCACCCATGCACGAACCCCAACTGGTACCTACAAAGTCTCTGTACCTTACAATTGGTGGCACCTTCTCCTGAGGTGGCCCAGTTTCTGTGGGTTTATGGGTCCCAAGTCCCTTCCTGCCAGAACAGTACAGATCTAGGTGGGAGTTTGGGAATAGGGTGTCTCAAGCCTGTAGCTAGCAGACCTGAATGGGGGTGGGGTGGGGTGTACCAAGCCTTTCTCTGTCCTGCCAGCCAGTTCCCAAATAACTATATGGAGACTTCTTATTAATTATGAAAGCTCTGCCTTAGCTTAGGCTTGTCCCACTAGCTCTTACAACTTAAATTAATCTGTTTCTATTAATCTACATTCTGCCGTGTGGGTTATAGCTTTTCCCTCTCCTCCTGCACATCCTCATTCTTCTGTGTCTGGCTGCCTCTCCGAGTCCTCTCTGTCCCCAGAAGTCCTGCCTAACCTCTTCCTGCCTAGCTATTGGCCACTTAGCTCTTTATTAAACCAAGCACGGTAACACATCTTCACATTGAGTAAAGGAATATTAGCAATGGGGGGAATAAATCCTGCAGGGTGAGTTAGCTCTTTATTAAACCAAGCACGGTAACACATCTTCACATTGAGTAAAGGAATATTAGCAATGGGGGGAATAAATCCTGCAGGGTGAGTGGGGGGGGGGACCAGAGCACCCTGGCTCTTGGCTCGGTGACCCCCCCTCCGCCTCCACTTCCTTTGGGTCCATGGCACTCCCTTCTTCTTGGCTTACTGTGGAGGCTGAGCCTGCTGAACGCCTTCTCTTCCTGGTATGTAAGTCAGGAAGTCTGAGCCCTCTGTCTTCCCAGCAGCTCACAAGTCTTAATGTGTGGGGTATTTGTGTGTGTGTGTGTGTGTGTGTGTGTGTGTGTGAGAGTGAGTGTGTGCATGCACATACATGTGGAGACCGGAGGTCATCCTTGGGTGTCATACCTCAAGACCATATTTCTTTTTCTTTTCTTTCCTTTCTTTCTTTCTTTCTTTCTTTTTTTTTTTTTTTTTTTTTTTTTTTTTTTTTTTTTTTTTTTTTTTTTTTGAGACAGTGTCTCCTGTTGGCCTGGGACTTGTCAATTAGGCAAGGCTGACTAGTGAGTGAGTCCTAGGGGTTTACCCTGCCTCCCAGCACTGAAATTGCAAGTGTGTGGTGCTACCACACCCAACTTTTATGTGGGTGCTGGGACAGAAACTTAGGCCCTCACGCTAGCTGGTGAGTGCTTTCTTTACCTCCCGAGCCATCGGCCCAGCCCTGGTGTCTCCATGGTCTCTCTTCCATGCCTGTCCATGCACGACTCCTTTAGATGCACGCTGCTTGACCAAGGGCCTGGAAACTCTCTGCCCACCTCTGGGCACTGACTAGATCTTGAACTGCTCAGTGGGTAGAGAGAGTTAGGTGTGGAGACCCAGGGAGCAGGTGCCCAGTGTCTTCCCCTCCTGTGAGTGTAGCTCCTTCCCCCTTGACCCTCCTGTCCGTGGGTGCTCTGACGGTGCCTCTCCAGGGTCCTGACTTCGGATACGTGACCCGGGAGATCCAGTACGCAGGTGCCTCTGGCCTGGATTCCTTCGGCAACCTGGATGTGAGCCCACCGGTGAGGGTGGGCAACAAAGAATACCCGCTGGGCAGAATCCTCATCGGTGGCAACTTCCCCAAGTGAGTGGCCTGGGAGGGTGGCGGGTGTGGGAGGATGCAATAACCCCTCCACGTGGCTCTCCAGACTGGGAGGTGCTCTCCAGAACCCATGGGGAATGACTATCACAGCATCCAGACTGGGAGGTGCACGGAATGACTGTCACACAGATATCGTAAGGTTTCAGGGACAAATTAGTGGCCCAGAGTCTGACAAGGATAATCGCCAAATTAAACCAGCATGTCAGAGGCTGGGGATGAGCTCAGCTGATAAGGGGCTTGCCTACCATGCATGAGTCCCTCTCTGGGTTTGATCTCCTGTAGTAAGTAAGCCAAGAGTGAAGGCTCACAGCTGTGATCCCAGCACTGGGGTGACTAGAAGCAGGAGGACAAGAAGTTCAAGGTCATCCTCAGCTACTTGGAGGACTCAAGGCCAGCCTGGGTTAATGAGACCCTGTCTGATGGGAGGTAACACGCCCTTTGCTACATAAGCAGGGACAGGCTCTTTGCATGGGGAAGGCGAAGTCACTGCTGCCCTGTCTTGAAAGGGCCCAGAGGCTGCCCAGAGGCAGAACGGGCTGCTGGAACCCTTGTGGCAGAGTGACTCAGTGACATACACGGGGCCCCGCAGTGATGGTGCAGAGAACACGGTGTTTAGGATTCAGTTAACACTCAGACGGGTGCAGATGCCTGCTCATCTTGTAGTGGGTCCCTCCCTGCCCCCAGGGAGCCAGACAAGGGTGTGCTCCTTGAAGCCCACTTGGGTTTCTCCCTATCACAAACTCTCCATGCCCCTTTCATTTGTGGAAATTGGTGTGGAGCCTGGGAGTGCCCCACTTGTCCTCTGAGCCCCAGCTGGCCACACAACCCCAGGTGGAGAGCCTGGGGTTGCTGAATCAGACAAGGTGGGTTTTGCTGGTACCAAGTGAGGCCCAAAGTTGGGGTGTTAAGACCTGCTGCACTGGCTGAGGCTGGCTAGGAGATGAACAGAGGCCCCACTGACCGTCCACCTCAGATAGCGCACTGGGGCTGGGCTTCAGGGGGCCGCCTGTGAGTCTCCAGGATCCGATGCCCATTGTGCTCGTTGTACAGTGTCTGGCAAATCCTCGGTGCACGATTCATTCATTCAAATTAAGGACAGGTGCCAGGCGTGGGTGAACATACCATGGGTGCTAAACATGGGGGTACAACCCTGTAACCCCAGGAGGCTGAGGCAGGAGGATTGCGAGTTCAAGGCCAGCCTTGGCTACAGAGTGTGGCTCTGTCTCAGAACTAAAAACCCAAACAAATAAAACGAACAGACTAAAAAGGGTGGGGGGACTAAGCAAAGCAAAAACCAACACACAGAAAAGGAAGTTCCAGGGATGTGGGGTGAGCAAGGCTGTTGCACTTTAAATAAATGATTTCTTTTATATTCCATGCCTCATTTTCTTCAACTGTAAAGCAGGCCTGATAAAAAGCCCACTCTCTCTGGGCGTTGGTGTACACCTTTAGTCCCAGCCCTCAGGAGGCAGAGGCAGGAGGATCTCTGTGAGTTTGAGGCCAGCCTGATCTACAAAGTGAGTTCCAGGACAGTAAGGACGGTTATACAGAGAAACCCTGTCTTGAAAAACCAAACCAAACCAAACGAAAAAACTCTCCTTTAGAATTAAAGGTGGGTGGTGGTGGTGGTGCACACCCTTAATCCTGCCCCTCAGACTCCCGAGGCAAGAGAACTAGAGGCCAGCCTGGTCTACAGAGCAAGTTCTAGGACAGTCAGGGTGGCACAGAGAAACTGTATTCTGAAAAACAAAGTCTCTCCCTTGGGGCTGACTAGATGGCTTGGTGGGTAAGGTGCCTGTTTCCCAAGGGTGAAGGCTTGAGTTTGGGTCTTCAGCACCTATGTAAAAAGCCAGGCATAGCAGGCCATGTTTGTAATCCCAGCACTGGGTGTAGAGACAAGAGGGTCCCTGGGGCTCTCTGGGCAGCCAGCCTACCTGAAAATAAATCTCAAGTTCAGTGAAAGACCCTGGCCCCAAAACTAAGGCGGCGGGCACTAGAGGAGGACACCTAATATCAACTTCTGGCCTCTACACACAGGGTTGGGGTGGGTGCAGAGGGGGCAGATCTGTCCCAGTCAGGAGACTATTCTACATACAAGCCGCAGAAACCCCTTCTGGAGTCTCTAGGTTCACATAAAGGAACAAGGAAGTCAAAGTCTCCAGGTGCCCATGAGCTGTGGCCCACCGAGGAGCTATGTATGCATCAGCCTTTGGGCTGTTAAAAAACAGGAATGAGGCCCTTAGTGGAAGATGAAACCTTGGTGCCCAGAGAGGGAGAGCCACATGTCTAGAGTCACACCGGATTAATGATGCTGTCAGAATCCAGGTATCCTCCACGGGTCCCATAGAATTTGACAAGTTGAGCTGGTGTCCCCTACCATCCCTGACATCTGTCCTCAGTAGCAAACAGAATAGCCAGCCTTCAAGATCTGAGCTCCAGGATAGCCTGGTCTACCTAGTCAGTTCCAAGCTAGCTAGGGCTATGCAGTGAGGCCCTGTCAGTAAAAACAAATTAAATCCCAGTAATTTTTCTGAGCTCCACGGTGTCTGTGTCTATAAAATGGGGACAGTGCCAGCCCCAGCCTCATGGGGCTGCTGTGTGATTAGACACAGCCCAGGTAGAGTACTCCATGCATGGCACGCAGTTGGGGGGTAGCACCTGTCCCCTCCATCTCGGTAAGAGTCTGACGGCGAGACGATGTTTTGAAGGAAGACGGTTACAAGGCTGACTGTTTAGAAGGAGATGTTCCGGGGAAAGACAAATGCTTTTGTAAAGGCCCTGAGGTAGGAGCGTGCCGGAGGGTTTAGAGGCTTGTGAGGAGGCCAGTGTGCAGGGGCTGAAGCTGAGGGAGAAAAGAGAAGCCCATGCTGCACAAGATGGGAGGAGGCAGAGTGACCCCCAGATGGTGACATCGCTAATATACATGCATCCTGGGATGACCATTTTTAGGGTCATTTGTTTCCAAGACAGGGTTTCTCTGTAACAGCCCTGGCTGTCCTGGAACTAACTCTGTAGACCAGGCTGGCCTCAAACTCAGAGATCCTCCTGCCTCTGCCTCCCGAGGGCTGGGATTAAAGGTGTGCTACCACCGCCCAGCTCAGGATGGTCTTGAGGACCAAAGGTGGCGTTTAGTGTAAGAGCCTAAGCCAAGCGCACAGTAGGCACCCAACAAACCAGAACGTTCCTGGCTGCCTTGGGGTTCTCCCCTCATGCACTCCAATCATTGAACAATTCCGCCCCCTAGTGGTGGCTTTTGTGATGATGCAGAGACGAACCTGCCCTTACCTGGGACTGGGAACCACCTCCTCCCTGCTCCAGCCTCCAGAAAGGGGCGTGGGAGAGAGTCCCAAGGAGAGGCTTCACGCAGCACCTGCTGAACTGTGTTTGCTTTCTCTTCATCTCATTGTTTTTAAAGATGCACTTCAAAAAACTATAGTAAACAGACAGAAGAATGTGGTCCCCGCTTTCTACCCTCGATTCTCACCAGGAGCTTCATTGGGGCCTTGGTCAAGCTTGTTTGCAGCAGGCTCCAGACTCCATTTTCTGTAAATTACGAACTTTCTTTTTCTGTCTGACTTCAAAATCAAAATACAGCCAAGGATCTTCCTGCCTCCGCCTCTCAGATGCTGTAGTGACCAATGTGTGCCGCCACACCCCGTTCACGCAGTACCAGGGAACTGAACCGAGGACCTCAGGTGTGGCAGGGAGGCACTGCACTAACTGAGCGCCTCTGAAGCTGCTCGGTCCTACCTGTTACTCCGAGGCCTCTGCCTCACTCGCCATTGTTCCGGAAGCAGATATTATGTGACAGGGGCTGGGGCTTCAGCAGAACGTGGCTTAGACTAGGCCCCTGCCCTGGTTGAGTGTGCATCCCAGCAGGGGGTGAGAGCCAGATGAGAGGTGGGTAACCAGCAGACCCTGATGAGGTAGTATTCCAGCTGGGGACCCAGTGCTGTGGGGAAAAATGAGGCAATGAAGGGGGTTGGGGCACGGCTGCCATTTGTCAAAATTTCAGCGGAAGAAGTCAAGATTTGAGTTACACCCAGAAGAGGAAAGAGGGGTGCCTTGGGACCATGGGGAGAGGACTGTGACTCCAGAGGGGATGGGGACAGAGTAGGTGCACAGGTCCTGAGGCAGGAATGTGTCTGATAAGTTCAGGAGACAGAAGAAGACCAGAATGAGTGGAGAGGAGAGGGTCAGGGCCAGGGTGGGCGTTAGGTGGACCATGGACCATGGGGAGGTCAGGAGGAGGTCAGGAGGGGCTGTGCAGCTTCTGGAGGTAAGATGGGAGCAAGCCCAGGGTTTCAACCGGAAGAAGTACATAGTCTGACTTTTAAAATTCTCCCTCTGGACGGATCAGGGATCAAGTTGGAAATAGGCATTAAAAAAAAAAAAAAAAAAAAAAAAAAAAACAGGCCACTGGCCACCCAGACAGGAAGGCTCCTGCTGGTCCCTGAGAAGGTTTGACATCACTCCTCTTTGAGGGCAAAGTCTCCACACTGGAGAAGAGCTTTTGGATAACACGGCCTTATGCTGGACGGTTGGTTGGAAACAAGATCTTTTTATACAAAATAACCCTCTGAGTGGGTCCTCTTTCCCAGAGGAGAGACCAAAGCTCAGAGAGCCAAGAAGACCACCAGGGCCACACAGCTGAGAAAGGTCAGAGCCAGCCCCTGATGATTCCAGGCCCCGAGATCTGAAGCCCAAGCAGAGACCAGGGCCTGAGAACGTAAACCAGTCGGTGACGGACATGAGTCCCTAGGTTCAACCCCAGCACCACATAAACCATTAAGGTCTTGCGCTTGTGATCTCAGCACTTGGGAGGTAGAAGCAGGAGGACCAGGGGTTTGAAGCCATCCTTAGCTACATAGGAGGTGGAGGAGGACACATCCTGTTGTATTCTTCCCAGGTAAAGGGCTCTTAAGAAATGCTAGATTTCATCTCAAGAACTTCTGGGGAACCCCAAATTCCTGAGGCAGTATGTGAGTTTCACACTCTGGCATAAATAAGACTCAGCCTCTCTTCAACACGCAAAGCCTTCAGACTCCTCAGGGTGATTGGCTGGGTGCAGAAGGCCTCGCTCAAACAAGCTCCACCCCCTTGCCAAACCTACCCCCCTACCTTGGCCTGGCCTGCATCTGCCACGTCCGTCCACCTATCCCCTAACCCATGGTGTCTGCTTCTCTCCTCCTGGGACATCCTATCCCCACTCTGTTCCCAACGGCTTCAGCTTGGGCTGCACATCTCTGGGCCTGTAACCAGTGGAGTGTGGCCCTGACCTTTCTCAGCAGCGAGGCCCAGACTACATCACCTTAACTCTCTGGGCCTCAGTTTCCCCTTTGGTAAAGAGGACCCACTCAGAGGGTTGTGAGGGCACGGAACATGTACCGGGTGGAGACATAAGATGACTGACCGAGCCTCTCTCCTCACCAGGTCCAGCGGGCGGCGCATGGCCAGGGTGGTACGTGACTTCCTGCAGGCCCAGCAGGTGCAGGCCCCCGTGGAACTCTACTCCGACTGGCTTTCCGTGGGCCACGTGGATGAGTTTCTGAGCTTCGTGCCCACCTCTGACCAAAAGGTGCGTCCCCTGTGTCACCACCCCACAGTGTTCCGGTTGAGTCGCTGCTGCCCCCGCCTGGCCTGATGGGGTGGCTTGGGGCATGGACACTGCAACCAGCTCAGTCCTACGGGATCCGCGTGCCCTGGGACTTAGGCTGCGTTCATCAGGGAGGGCTTCCTGGAGGAAGCCAGGAGATCTGTGCTTCTTGCCGGTGTTTTCAGACCCAGAACACTCAAAGAGTCAGGAATGGCACTGGTAAGAGGGACGAGAATGCCTCAGGCACCTACTCTAAGCCAGACTTACGCACACTTTTAGCCAGGGAGCCCTCCAACAAGCCCATCCTTGCCTCCATTTTACAGGTAAGGAAACCGAGGCTCAGGAGGGTTCTGCGCTCTCTCAGGTCCATACATCCTAGGGGGGCTGGGGAGATTTTAATTAGAATGTGGGCTCTGGTCTCTACATTGACCACAGAATCCCGCTATTGTGTAGAGAGGGAGAGGAAGAAACTGACCCTCAGCCCTCATGGAGAAAACCACCCTGGGGGAGGGGCTTCCTAGTGGCCAGGGATACTGGTCCAGCCAGCTTGGTGAGAGCTCTGATGGGGTCAGTGAGCAGCTGCAGAGGGACACACCTGGATTAGGTGGAAGGGCCTGCAGTTGGGACCCACTTGGGTCGTGGGGGGGGGGGCAGGCAGGGAGGGGGAAAAGAAGCCCAGGGCACGTCTGGCTCCTGAGCTCAGTCCTTGGAGGTCTCTGGCATCTCACAGACCCAGGCTTTGAGCCATTTGTTCCCCTCTGTGGCAGGGCTTCAGGCTGCTCCTGGCCAGCCCCAGCGCCTGCCTCCAGCTGTTCCAGGAGCTGAAGGAGAAGGGCTACGGGGAGGCAGCGCAGTTTGATGGTGAGTGCCAAAGATTCTGTCACCTGTCATCGCTTGGGGATGCTGTCCCTCCGTCACCCTCCCTGGGGTCGTCCCTACTGCCGCCCTGGGACAAGGAGGGAAACCGAGGGGCTAGGGAGTCACCCCAGACACTCCTAGGCTAGACCTCGGGAGAGATGTAGGGGTCCCACCTGGATCCAAATCCTAGCCTCAGCACGTGCTGGGGGTGGAGCCACAGAGGCTGCGCCCTGCCTCTTAGAACCTCCATTCCCTTCTCTGAACTGCAGAGGAAAATCACCCTCCCTGGACGGTCTTAAAGATCAATGAGAATTAAGCTGGCCCCAGCAGGTGTGGGAGGTCAGGGCCGGGAGCTGTGAGGAGCCCTGGGGCTTTTTCTCAGCATCTCTGGCTCTTCTCCCTTCTCCCGTCCTAGCTGCAGTAGGAACCAGCCTTCTAGCGTCCGGCCTTTTCCCTCCCACCTTCCTGCTTGTGTTAGCAGCGCTAGCCTGCACTGCGCTGCTTCAGGCCTGGGGGCTCCAGGCAGTGTCCCTGAACCCACGCCCTGTCTTGTCTGTCTGTCTCTGAACTCACTCACTGCCTGTCCTTCACAGGCCTCAAGCATAAGACAAAGAGAAGCATCAACGATATCTTAGCGGACAAACACCTCAGGAGGGACAGTGTGCACGTGCAGGTGAGGGCAGGACAGTGGTGACCCGGTGGTGGCAGACATGGCCCAGCCTTGGTTTGTCCTGTAGACTTCTGAGGGTGTGGGAGTGAACTTCATCCTCGGGGGGGGGGCTGGCAGACTGTGAGGACAGACCGGGCCACCTTCTGGCCACAGCAGGCGCCTGGCATTGCCTGGCTCTGGGGGTGCAGTTCCTGTCCACAGATGTGAATCCAAAGCCTCACCCTGGAAGTATGAAGGTGAGATTACAGAGACATGGGGTCCTCAGGGGCCCTAAACAGAGAGCAGGTAGGACACGTCCGGGAATGGTTAGCACTCACCAAAGACAGTGCTAGCCCTGTGTGCAATGCTGGGCTCGGCGAAGGCAGGAGGCCTTTGGCCCCTCTTCAACAAGCCAGGGACCTTACCTAGATGGCTGGGGAAGGACAGAAGAATGAGCCCTGGGACAGCATGTTAAAATACAGGGGGGTCATCAAAGAGGCTCAGCAGGTAAATGCTACTGCTGCCTAAGATGCTGAGTTTGATCCCCAGAATTCATAGTGGAAGGAATTAACTGACCTCCACATGGGCCTATGTTGTACACACACACACACACACACACACACCAATTAAAAACTGTAATCAGGGACTAAAGAGAGGATTCTGCAGTTAAGAGCACTGACTGCTCTTCCAGAGGACCCAGGTACAATTCCCGACACCCACATGGCAGCTCACAACCATCTGTAACTCCAGTTCCAGGGGATCTGGTGCCCTCTTTTGACCTCCGTTGACACCAGCCATGCACATAGCACCCAGGCATGCATGCAGGCAAAGCATCCATATACATAAAATAAAAACAACTTTTAAAAATTGTAATCAAGTGACAGGATCCTTTACAACCAAACCTCAACTGTTCCTAGCTCTGTGCAGCTGGGCAGGCTACCCTGAGCCTCAGTTTCCCCACTTCAGACAACCGTGACTCCTTTTGCGCTAAGCCGCTGAGAGTCTCCGAGGCACCCATAGGTGCTCAGGACTGCAAACAGGCTCAGTGCACTCAGAGTCTCCTGTCTGGGCCATGGCTTCCCTTCCCCCTCACACAGGTGCTCAGGGCTGCACACAGGCTCAGTGCACTCAGTCTCCTGTCTGGGCCATGGCTTCTCTCCCCCAGAAATGCATCGACTGGAACCGGGATGTGCTGAAGCGAGAGTTGGGCCTCTCCGAGAGCGACATCGTGGACATCCCACAGCTCTTCTTCCTGAAGGGAGCCTATGCCGAAGCCTTCTTCCCCGACATGGTGAGAGTCCCTGGTGGGTGCAAGAATGGCTGGGTATAGAGGCATGGAGAGGGGATAGCTTGATCAGCAGTTCCTACAGAGGGCAGGTACATGCCCTGGGGCATCTCCGATGACCACAATGAGTTGGTGTTTTTGGTACCCGGTGGGCAACAGCTGGGAGGGCTGTACAGCGGGGAGGCCAGCCCATCCCAAGAGATTTCATTTTCTAAATGGAAAGGCAGATGGGGATGCTTCTGTCCTCTGTCCGGAGGCTGGTCTTCCCCTGTTCCCACCTTAGCCTTCATTTGAGGCTTCCCCGAGGAGCTTCTATGTCGGCCTTCCTGGCAGGCAGAACAAATAGTAGCATGACATGCAGATGAAGCCAAGAGTCTTCAGTCCGGGGGGCGGAGGCTGAGTGATGCTATCAAATTAGCTGGCCCATAGACCCATTTCCTGCCAGGGTGAGGGCTTCTATGAGAGGTGGGCTCTGGAGCAGGAGGTGACCCTCCTTTTCTATGGTGCCTTTAGCCTGAGTGCTTCTCCTGGGACAAGACCAGAGTAGTACTGAGTTAGGGGAAGGGGTGTGCAGGCTGGAGTGAGGGGATGCCTACTTAGTTCCTGACTGTCCCTGAGGTCTAGCCCCCAGACTGGCAGGGTACTGTTCCCCAAAGACAGAAGCTTTCTACCTGAGCTTCCTGCCGCTGGGCACTGCAGGGTGTTTAGGGGTATCCCTGGTCTCCTATAACAACCAATAATATCAGGCAATACCAGGCAGGTAAATCCTTCCTCCTGAACAACACTGCTTGAAGGTGTGCCTCTGCCTTCTGTTAGAGTTTTCCCTGCTGGGCTGAGCACTCGGCACTCTAGAGTGGAACATGGCATCCCCTGAGTCATTGGGATGACATGGTGTGCCACATGTGGCCCGTAGGTGACAACCAGGGACAGGAAGTGATTTTAACCTACCCAGCCATCTGTGGCGAATGGCTTTTGGACACTGGGCTTTGGTTCCCAATGCAGGTGGGCATGGCTGAGGTTAAGGCCCATGACTTTGGGCTGTGACTCTTGACTCCAGGAGCAGAGGCCCGGCCATGGCAGTAAAAGTGGCTTCTTAGCCTTCTCCCTGCCCTTTGACCCCTGGCATTCCCCAGCCCAAGGACTAAGGACAGCTAGGAACAGCAGAGCAAGCTGTGCATTGCACAGGCATCTCCACACTGGCAAGGACAGCTATAGAACAGGCCCGCAGATCTGCACGTATAGTCTCTGTCCGTGACAAACTTGTTACTAGATGACAATTGTCTGAGTGACAGGAGAAAGTATAGGAGGAAGGGGTGACTGTCACTGGTACAGAGCTAACCATACGTGCCTTTAACTAAGGAGCCGTTCGACCACTGAGCTATATCCCAGCACCTCCACCACGCCACACCGCTCTGTGCCTTTTTTTTTTTTTAACATGCTGAGACATGTTTTATTTCTGTGGCCCAGGCTGGCCTCAAAGTCGCCATCTTCCTGTTTATGACTCCCAGATTATAATGGGCACATTCTCCACCCACAGCTCAGATCCTATTTCCTGACCCTTTCCTGGTCCTGGTGAGGATGGGTCAGCAGAGCCAGAGCCCAGAAGGAATTGTGGGTGCAGTACATTCATGGCCAGTGGGGTTCTTCCTCTCTCCTGCAGGTCAACATGGTGGTGCTAGGCAAGTACCTGGGCATTCCCAAGCCTTTTGGCCCCCTCATCAATGGCCGCTGCTGCCTGGAGGAGAAGGTGCGCTCCCTGCTGGAGCCGCTGGGCCTGCACTGCGTCTTTATCGACGACTTCCTGTCTTACCACCAGTTGCTCGGGGAGATTCACTGCGGCACTAACGTGAGAAGAAAACCTTTCAGCTTTCGGTGGTGGAACTCAGTGCTCTGAGCCCGCCCGGCCACCGCCCTTGCTACCCTGTCGATGGGAGTGCCAGGGCAAGGGTGAGGGACACAAACCAGCCTCCTCCGTCCTCCTGGGACCCTGAAACAGGCTGGCTACTGTGGTCAGCTGGACTCCAGGGCGACACCACATTTCTTGGTCTCTGGAGCTGTCTGTCCTGCCCAGGGCGACTACCGCCACTCTTCCCTCTCCTGTCCCCAGCCACAGCTCCCAGAGACGCAAGGTCGGCAGCTGAGCCTGTTAAAGGCATGACCTCTGCAGGCGCACCCCACTTTGAGTTGCTCCCCTCTCTTTGGACTCCTCTCTGGAGCCGGAGAAATGGCTTTGGGGCTGTTTTCAGAATGCCCGCTGTGCCTGGACCCTGGGATGAGAGCACCATGGTTCCATATGACTCCTGGATTATGTAAAATGGAAAGGAAGATTTGGGACATCCTTTTTCTTAAGGGGACCCCAAGCCATGGCTGTTAAGCACCCTTCAGCTGTGTGTAGGCAAGCAAGGACACAAAAGCCCAGAGGCCAGGCCCCTTTCAAAAATGAAAGCAAGCTGGCACCTAAGCCCCTTTAACGCCCTGCTCCATCCACTCCGTCCTCAGGATGCTCGGTAGTTCTTGGGACAGCCTTTAATTAGGAGTCCTGCTACTTCCGTTTGGAAGACGCTGGGGGCTATAGAGAGGCCCTCAGAAGTCTACAAGCAGGGGAGGGATTAGGGAGGCGAGGGCAGGAAGATCCAAACAGGAAGTCAAATGGGCTGTCCATCTTGGGGCAGGGAACCTGGAAGCCTGGGACTCCTGGGGCCTCTGAATCTGAAGGTTGCAGGCTGGTCCAGATGTGACGGGGGTGGGGCTCAAGATGTTAGGAGAGGGTGGGGCAGGCCATTAAGTTACATCTGGAGGTGGGGATTAATTTCCTCTAATAGTCTGTAATTACTCCCCAACCTGCTGCAGGCAGTGGGAGGGGAGGGCTCACACTCCCACAGCAGCCCGGGACCCTGCACAACACTTGCGGTGCCCTAGTAAACCCACTGCAGGCCTGTGACCCCCTCCCGCGGTCGGAGAGACAGCTGCCCTGGAGGCTAATAGTGCAGGGTGAGGTCACAGAGGCCTGTGTAGGCAAGCAGGCAGGCAGACCCGACTGCAGGGCACGGCTGGCAGACAGAGCTGCCTGCCCCCTTCCTCTTCTGGTCAGGGAGTCACACCAGGCTGCCAGTCGCTGGATTCTGTCTTTGCATTTCTAGTAACTTCTGGTGCCACCCCAGGCTTGAGGCAGCTGCGGTTACTTTGTAGTCACTGGACATTCAGTTAGTAAAGTCTCCCATGGAACTGCTAGGGTGGACACGGCCGGGTAAGAATTGACTCCTCTCCCTCTAGAAGGTTCTGTGGAACTGGAACCCCATTTGTAGACTCCCAACATCAACATCCTCCTCCTCTATAGTCATGACCCAGCTGGGGCTGAGCCATGGAGAAGAAGAAGAAAAAGGAGGAGGAAGAGAAAGGTTGGGAGCAGGGCCTGGTCTCTGAGGGGGAGACCGGAGAGCCCTGGCGAACATGGGAGCGAGCCTTCGGAGCCTCATGGGGGGACTCTGGAGTTGCTGCCCGGGCTGTCTGGGGTCCTGGGTGAGTGGGCACCCTCTTTCTGAACAATAAAAAGATCGTGTGCATTCTATAAGTGGCTGTCTCATTTGTCCCTTGACTGACCGCGAGAGGAAAGCGAGGGACCCTGCTTCCCTGCCCTACGCACCTTGCCACAAGTCTGTGGGCTCAGCTTCAGCAGGCCACAGGAGGGCCCTGTCAGCTGAACAGCTTCCTGGGCTGAGGCAGGTGATTACCAGGCAGCAGCTGATTCAAGAGAATGCTGGGCATATGCCCACGTCCACTCTGCTGTCGGTTTGAGATACTATCTGGAAGGAGGGACCTGCCTCTTCCTCTCTCCCCATTCTTTGGCTTTATCTTCATCTGTCTGGGAGGATGAAAAGAGGCAGGGAGGCCCTGGGTCCTGCTAGCAGAGGGGCATGATGTGCCGACAGTTCTGGGGCCAGGACATTGGCCAACGAGATTCTGTAGCCCTGATTCTCAGGCTGAGTTACCAGCTTTGGTGGCTTGATTTCAGGAGCCTGGAGCTACTACCATTTCTTTCCCATGGTGCACGCTTGCTATGACCTCAGACTGTACCCTTTGACACAGGTTTATTTTAACTATTTTTTTTATGGACTAAGAAGCCGTCCACCAATCACTGACATCTAAAAGCCTGAATCAACCATGAGACTGTTTCTAAAGGTTGGGACTGGGCTAACAAGATGGCTCAGTGGGTAAAGGTACTCGGTGTCAACCCTGATGCCCTGAGTGCGATTCCCAGGATCCACATGGTGGAAGGAGAGAACAGATTCCCACAAGTGGGCCTGGGACCTCCATACATGCACCGCGGCATGCATACGGCCACACACTTAAAATAAATTAATACACGCACTATAATAAAATGCAGTTTAAAGACTGGCGCCAGCTGGATGAATTTGACGGCAGGGATCTACTTCCAAAGGGAGACGGAGACTCTGGGCATGAGACTCATCGCGTCCCTAGCGCAGTGCGTTAGCACCCATGCAGGGGGGTTCCCCACCCTTTCCACCCATTCCCCACAGTTAGGGAGACTTTCTCCAGAATTCTGGTGAAGCTGAGCTGGGTGCTGACTACTTTAGGGACTGCCCTTCCCAGATACTGCACTACCACAAAGGGACTGTCACAGGTTCCAAATGTCACCCTCTGACCGGTGCATATGGGAGACCCTGGGAAATAGATCCTGGTCCCTGCCCTGCCCTGGAGGGCAGCAGCCACAGGGAGGAGGGAAGGACGCTAGTCAGCAGTTCTGAGCTCCACAGCCATTATCTCTGCCAGAACAGTCGACTGGGTCACATTTTCTACACATGAGGAAACTGAGGCCCCGGATGAAGAGATGCAACCTCATCAGTACCTGATCCGAAGGAGCCCAAGACTTCTCTTCCCAGAGTCCTTGTTCTTGATATTCCTGACACCTCCCGGCCTCAGTTTCCCTACCTACAAGGGGGCCTCCTGCTCTGATATTTTTGGCTCCTAATGATGACCGATATTCACTTCTGTGTCATTCACCCCCTTGGGAGGATTTGACCTCCACCAGCAATAGCAACAGTAGTCAGAAGAATGAGTGCAGATCCCTGTTAGACCTGCCACCATTGATTCCTCCAGCCTCGCCGCAGCCAGTGCTTACAGGGAAAAAGTGACGCTCAACCAGGAAGCCACTGAGGCAGGGAGGAAGCCCAGTGCTATCTTACAACTCAGGCTTCTAATTAAGAAAGGCGGGGACCAACAAGATGACCCGGCAGGTAAAGGTGCTCGCCAGTATGCATTACAGTTGGGGTTCTACCCTGGAATGCACACAGCGGAAGGAGAAAACCAACTCCTCTGGCCTTCACACACGCACTGTGGCACACATGTGCACAACCTCCTCCATAAATACATCAACGTAAAAATCATATATATATATATATGCATTAGTTATGATATGTTTAAAGAGAGAGAAAAACCAGGCCAGTGGAGCTGGAGATACGGCTCAGTTGGTAGGGTGCCTGCCTAGCATGCGCAAATCTCTCGTTTTGATCCTGAGCACCAGATAAAACCGAGTAGAGCAGTGCACACCTATAATCCCAGCACTTGGGAAGTGGGGGGTCAAAGTTCAAGACCATCTTCAGTCTCATAGTGAGTCTGGGGTATTGGAGACCTTGTCTCAAAAAAAAAAGAAGAAGAAGGAAGGAAGGAAAGAAAAGAAGGAAGGAAGGAAGGAAAGAAAGAAGGAAGGAAGGAAGAGAAAGAAAAAAAGCCAAGAGGTGGTGGTGCACACCTTTAATCCCAGTCCTTGGGACGCAGAGGCAGGCGGATCTCTGAGTTCAAGGCCAGCCTGGTTTACAGAGTGAGTTCCAGGAGAAAACATATCTCAAAAATAAATAAATAAATAAATAAATAAATAAATAAAAATAAACAAATAAAATTTTAAAATTTTTTAAAAAGAAAAAGAAAGATGGAGAGGTGAGTCGGGGGGGCGGGGTGGTGGAGAAGGAGGAAGTAGAGGAGGAAAAGGAGAGAGGAGCAGCATTTCTCCCAGGCTTGCATGAAGAATCCGTTGCCTGCACCAGGTTGGAACAGGCCTGGGAACCTGCACTCTCAGCAGTGTGGAGAAAGGAGAGACAACGGGACCATGAAGGATCAGGGCAAAGACCTACCTGCCCTCCCCCTTCCCCATCCATCCAGATGTGCTGGCCAAGTGCCTGTGGGGACTCGCTTTCTCTCCAGGTAGAAATTAACTCTCTGGGTGCCCTGGGGTGGGAGCCAAGGGTTCATATGCAAATGACAGAGCCCTTCCCGCCAATCCTGAAGAGGGGGTTGGCTATTTGTCCTCTGAGAAGAGGCTGGCCTTCTAGGACTGGAGCCAATGAGCTCGCACCGTGGGTTGGAGGGGTGGGGCTGGGTACTTTTAAGCCACATCCAGGGGGACCTCTGGCTAGTGCTGGGTTTGGTGGCCAAAGCCCCCATCCTAGGCCGGCATGTCTCTGCAGAGGATTGTGCGGGTGTCGCTTGAACACCCTACCAGCGCCGTGTGTGTGGCAGGTGTTGAGACCATCGTGGACATCTATGGGTAAGAGACCCCGGAGGGTCTGGGGTTCTTCGTGCGAATCCCTAGGAGCTGTGTGGGTGTTCCTCGGGGCACAGGGTGGGCCTGGCTGCCTGGTTCCTAGCCTTAACCTTGGAACACCTGCCCACAGGGGAAGCTTGGTTCCTTGCTGTTGTCAGCCAGATTCTCAGTAGGGTTCTTGAACCAGGGAGGTGAGACCTGCAGAACTGAACTCCATCCAGGGCCTTAGAGGGGTCTGGGGCCATGGGCCCATTTCTCTCTTTGGGGGTGCTTGGGAGAGGCTGGGCAGCCTGTCTACAGCCCACAATTGTCCTACAGAGGGCTTATGGGCACGGGAAGAATTAAGTCATTTCTTAAAGGTCACATCATCATGTAGCACTTAAGGTCCCCAGAGCTGGTCAGACTTCTCAAATGCCACCCTGACAAGAGCCCTTCAGTTTAACACTGTCTCACATGGTGCTGGTCACTAAGTGCCGGTGGAGGCACAGAGAGGGTTAGCCCTGGTCACACAGTCACCAAGGAGCAAAGCTGGGCTCGAAGCCCACTGCAGACTTGCTGAAGACTTCACGTCCAGCTGCCCAGCCACGGCAGCGCCGGGGCTTCAGATCCACCATCGCCAGCTCTGCCGCCTACGCACTATGCCTGCTACGTGCCAGGCTGAGCCTTTACACTCCAGGGTGTTTGGGTAGTGGGTGTAGGAACGAGTCTGGCTTCTTAGGCTCTTGAGTCTCAGCTCTGAGACTGAGCTGGGGACAGATTCCAAGGATACTGGGATCATGGTGCCACCTCTCACCTCCCTGCCCCTTCTTGGACTTGACCAGCACTGGGACCCCAGAAAGTCCTTGTGAGATGAAACACGCTGTAACACTGAGGGTCATGTTTGGCCTCCACTGACCAGGGGCCAGCAGTGCTCCAACCCTTTCTGGGTCAGCCAAAAATGTCTCTATTTATTGTCAGAAATGCCTCAGGGACCAAAGTTTCACACCCTTTGAGAACAAATGTCTAGAACTAAAAAGTGGTGTGAACTTGGTTGGAAGCAAAGAGGTTCCAGGTGTGGAGGATAGGGAGTGAGCTGCCAATCACAGGAAATAACAAGTCTGGATGAACTGGGCACCAGGAGCTAAAGCCTGGCTGAGGGTAGGTGGGCTGTGGGCTGTGCAGAGGGGAGTCTGTGGCCTCCGAAGAATCAGGCAGGACAGGAGGGGGTGGATGCTGCCTGGCGCCATGGCCTGCTCTGGGGCTGTGTGCCCATGGAAGTGACTCACTGCCCGGCTGCCTTGTGCCCGGTGGGTAGATAAGTCTCCGGTTTGTCCCGTCCAAGCTGGGGATGGCTCCTCCTCCTCCTCCCCTCAGAGGTGCCTTCAAGGATGGGGGAGGGGTGGGGTGAGAGGCAGGCGGCTAAGGTTGTTGATGTAAATGAGATGGGCAATGGTGAGGACTCACCTGGAAGACTGGGGATGGGACAGCGTGGGTGGTTGCAGGGCTTCCAGGATGTCCGCTCACCCTGATGGCCAATCCCCCTGGGAAATGGCGTACCTCATTTATTCACACACTTAACGTGGCCTTTGAGTAATAGCCCATGCCCAAGCCTGGGGACTCTCAGAAGGGGAAGGCCCCGTTCCTACCTGGGAGAGGAGTTCCAGCGTAGGCCTGGCTGCTGTCCAGTGAAGGCTACAGAAGTATCTTGGAAGGGGAGCAAGACTGGACATCTTGGAGGGCTCTTCCCAAAGCCCTGGCCTGGCCTGCAAGCCAGGAGATGCAGGGTGGTGACTCAGCCCTGACTCTGGTCCTTCCCAGCTGCCTCATCTTAGAACTTTCCCTGTGGACTCTGCTTCTAGCTCTGCAGAGTGGTGGGCACCAGGCTTTTAATGGCCTGCCCTGTGGGCCGGTGATGTAGTGGGCACCAGGCTGTTAGTGGTCTGCACTGTGGATTGATGGTGTGAGTGGACAGCAGGCTATTAGTGGCCTGTGCTGTGGGTCGGTGATGTAGTGGGCACCAACTTTACCCAGATAATCGAGCTTAGCACAGCCAAAGGGTGTAGCTGCTCTCACCACTTCATGGATAAGAAAAGAGAGACCCAGAGAGGTTAACTAACCTGTCCAAGGTCACACAGCCAGTTGGCAGAGAGGTAGGAGGCCGTGTGAACTGTTTGGTCCTTCCTCTGAAGAGACGAGAGGAGGCGGGCATGGCTGGTATGCAGAATATAGAGTACCGAGCCAATGCTGGCGTGCACAAAACACTTTATTATCCTCTCTGTCACCATCCTTATCACCGCCATCTTTTTATGACTCTGTGCTGATCCTAGGGAAAGTCTCGGGTGTTCCCAAACCTGCCGTGTACCGTCTGGCTAGGACACAGCAGGGGATGGAGGAATAGATGCCAGAGGAAACAGCATGACTTGAGCAATCAGAGTGGGCTTCCTGGAGGAGGAGCCTGAAGGCTGAGTCAGGAGAGAGAAGGCTCAGCAGAGTTTGACTGGCCATGTGAGACGCATCCAGGAGCAGTTCCTGAGCAACCAGGGAAGGGAGGCGAGACTCCGGGCCTCATCTGTTCCTCTAGGCAACCGGAGGTGTTGACTCATGTCTATTTCCCACGTGCATGGTGAGGCTCGGGCACAAGGCTGGCCCATTCTATGCTGTGAGGTGCAGGAGCCTCCCGAGGCTCTCACAAGCCTCTCACAAGGACCCTCCTCAGGGCTGAGGTGTGAGGCTGAAACTTCAGCCTCGGAGGCAGAGAAAGAAAGGCTGGCTCACACTGGGAAGAAGAAGGTTCTGGAACAGCTAGCGGGCTTACGGGGGCCACAGTCGCAGGCTGCGATGAGGCGGGGAGACAGGCTGAAAGCAACCGTCAACCATTCATCTACCATGTGACTCACTTCTGGTTGTCTGTCCCCTGGAGCTGCTCAAAGGACTGCGTGTCTGGGAAGCTGTCATCTTCATGACATATCACATATGAGTGTGGAAAGCAGTCCCCAAGCTGGCCCAGTGGCAGCCTCTGGAACTCACCCATCCCTTCTTCTAAACAGGGAAACTGAGGCCTGGTGGGTTAAAGGACTTATGCAGGTATAGGGAAATGAGCTGAGATAGAAACCAGGCCTTGAGACCCAACAGCTCATGACAACTGTGATGGCAAGGTACTGTGGGGTGGTGGGACCTGAGGGCCCCATCCGTGGATGTTCAGGGAGAGAGGCGGGGCTGGTCTGCACACTTGCAGTGGGGCAGTAGCCACAGGTGCCTCTTGGCCTCTCCTGAACCTGCCCAGGCGCCTTGACCTTCAGGTAGATCTCAGTCACTTTTGAGCGAGCCCCAGAAGCAGCTCTGGAAAAGCCAGAGGGTGGGGAATGAACCACGAGTGAGATCCACTAGGAATGTCTCCGTCAACGGGAAGCTGCCCTAGGCTTCCCCGAGAAAGCTGTTCTCTGCTAGCAAGTGTCTTAAGTGACCACACCTGGTGATGAGGTGGCAACCCCTCCTCTCAGCAGCGGAGTGTCTCTATCCCCCCCCCCCCCCCCCCCCCCTCTCTCTCTCTCTCTCTCTCTCTCTCTCTCTCTCTCTCTCTCTCTCTCTCTCTCTCTCTCTCTTTCCATCTTTGAGTCATGTGGGACATCTAAAAAGTACTGCTGGACCGGGTGGTGATGGCGCACACCTTTAATCCCAGAACTTGGAAGGTAGAGGCAAGAGATTGAGAAGCTCCAGGTCCTCCTTGGCTCCATAAATTCAAGGCCAGTGTGTGTGGCTGGGGTGCCTTGCAGTGGGAAAGATCTTACTGTGCTGGAAGTTCCCAGTTTCAGCACCAGCACCTCCCCACCCCCATGCCCCAGTTGCAGTTTGGGTCTCTTCATACACAAATGGAGAAGTTGGTCCTGCTCGTTTGTTGAGCAACTTGGACGCTGCTCCCCTAGGTGGGAGAGCAGACAGCTCATGGCACTGATGAGCTGCCCAGTGGTGCCAGGAAGGAGCCCTGTGCCATCCTGAACCACTGGCTCCTCCTCCCTGGGCCTCAGTTTCCGGGAAGACACCAGAAAGGGTTGTCTTAGTAAGTGCCTTTTGGGGCTGGAGAGATGGCTCTGAGGTTAAGGGCACTGACCTCTTCCAGAGTTCTGAGTCCAATTCCCAGCAACCACATGGTGGCTCACAACCATCTATGATAGGATATCATGCCCTCTTCTGACCTGCAGGCAATGCAGGCAGAACACTGTATATATAATGAATAAATAAATCATCCTTTTTAAAAAAGAAAATAAAAATAAGAAAGAAAAAATTCCTTTTGAGCTCTTCTCTGAGGCCTTAGAGCCTCCTGCACCAACAGCGCAGACTCCTCTGTCCACGTGCAGGCTCCTCTGTCCACGTGCAGACACCTCTGTCCATGTGTAGGCTCCTCTGTCCACGCATAGGCTCCCCTGTCCACTGCAGGCTCTCCTGTCCACGTCCAAACACCTCTTTCCACGCGCAGGCTCCTCTGTCCATGTGCAGGCTCCTCTGTCCACGCACAGGCTCCTCTGTCCATGTGCAGGCTCCTCTGTCCACGTGCAGGCTCCTCTGTCCACGTGCAGGCTTCTCTGTCCATGCACAGGCTCCTCTGTCCACCACAGGCTCCTCTGTCCACGTGTAGGCTCTAATATAGGAGCTCAGAGCACTCAACAAGAAGCGAGTCAGGAGTCTCAGAGCTATTCAGTCTTTGGAGAAGGGTCAGTGTGGCCATCACTGCCCAGGACCAGATCAGGGTGGAGTCAGGATGTGGGGTCAGATGGGCCCAGAGTTTCCTTGGCCTAGTTCTATGAACAAATCTGGCAGGGTAGGGGGATCTGGGGCCCTTATTAATTGAAACTGCCACTCTGAGCCTGTGTTGTTTGAACTGTGGTCTCTGTCCCCACGGGCCAGTGCTGAGGGGACTGTGTCTGTTTTAAACACCAGAATCTCTCATCAGCAGTTTTGTTCTGGAGGCCAGAACCTTAGCCGGAGAGGACGGCATCAGGTCGGCTTGACCTGGGGTTGAGGACAAGACACAGAACGAGGAGCTGTCAACAACTGCTTGACTCTGGACAAGTCACCCGTGAGCCTCAGTTTCCCCAAAGCAAGATGGTAGCGTGCAGCTTCATTTATCAAAGTCACCAGTGTTCTCCTCACGGTGGGCAGGGGACACGAGCACAGAGGAAGAGCTGGCTGAGGGTTCCCGGGACGGGGCAGTCTCGCCCCAAGTCATCCTCGTACCAGCGTTTCTACACAGTCCCTTTGCCACGAGGCTCAGGCATCAGTAGCGTCCTTGGCCATCCCAACACACAGCTTCCGTGCTGGGGCGTCAACCCTGGATGGGGGTCTGAAGTCTTATCTTCGGCCTGGCTCAGTTTCCCTGGCATGTGTTGAGGGATATTTGATGACATTCTGAAACTCTGAGACCATGTTAGTAAAATTAACCTTGGATCAGGGGGAAGAGCCAGTGATTAGCTGACAAGAATTGGTCATAGAGAGGCTGAAGGACCCAGGAATATGGATAGAGAGTCTCACAGGAAGAAGTAGGGAGAGGCTTAGAGATTCTCGGTCTTTTTTTGGTTTGGGATGGGTGGAGAGATGCTCTCTTGCTGGATCTCTGGTCAAAAAGGAAGGTCAGGTGGTTAAAAAAAAAAAAAAAAAAAACTACATTTGGTGTCTTCGGCTGAGTCAGCGCCAAGGACTGGAAATCCCGCCAGGCGGGTGCAGAAGGGAGTTATACTAGATTCAGGTGCTGCCGCTAAGTCGATAGAGAAACAACAGTTCAGACTTTCGTTCTGACTGCTTTACAGCCACGCCCACTCCTTATACCCCCTTGTCATCCCAACTGGATAGAGCCAGCTGCTGAGGAGGCCGTGTCCTATGCTCCAGGTGTGAGCAGTGGGCTGGGATTTGAACCCGGGCTTCCTGACTGCAGGGACCCCCTGGTTTAATCACCTTGCCTCACCACCCCTCTCAAGAACGATTAAGGCGGGAATCAATCCAACACAGTCTAACGTTGACCTCCCGAGGCTCCAGCGTGAAGGAAGCCCCCTTTTCCTCAGCCGCATCTCAAATCACCTCAGCTCACTCTCGGAGCTGTTTCCATCCTCCTCAGCCTGCTCCGAAATTCATCTTAATAGTCCTTCTTTATCCTGGGCAGGGATGTTCCAAGCTTCTCATGGTTATTAATACACTTGAGCCTCCTGATTTCCCAGGAGGCTGGCCAAGTGTGTGTCATTATCCCACTCTCTAGGTGACTCGTCAAGGTCACCTGGCTGAAATGGGACCCTGAGATCGCCAACTACTGCTGATTATGGCCTTGGCACTCCTGAGCCCTTGACTCTGCTGAGAGGCTGCAGTGTGTGCCGGCGGCTGCAGCCACCACCTTTGTGTGTCCCTCCCAGCCAGGCTGTCTCCAGCTTCCCTAGGGACTCCCAGTAACTGACAGGGTGGCCTAGGGAAGCGCTTAGAGGTGCTGAGCTGAGGTGACTGGGGCCTCCGAGCCAAAGGATTTCACATCAGGAAGGTGTCAAGGCACCTTGGCCCTTTCTTTGAACACAAGTCCAAACATGGTGGTGGGCCCCCGCTGTAGAAATCTGGCCAGCTGCCTGGGTTACTGGAAGCCAGCTGCCTCTGAGAATGGGGTGCTCCCTGGGGTGCAAGAGAGAGCCCTTCCTCCTTGGCTCAAGTGACTACCTGTGTTTTTGTTTGTTTGTGGGTTTTTTTTTTTCTGTTTTTTCTGGTTTTTTTTTTTTTTTTTTTTTTTTTTTTTTTTTATTATTTAAATTATTTTGATTTTTATAATTTTTTTTTTTTTTTTTTTTTTTTTTTTAGATTTGAGACAGGGTCTCACTATGTAGTTCTGGCTGTCCTGGAACTAGCTCTGTAGAGGTCCACCTGTCTGCCTCCTGAGTACTGGGATTAAAGGTGTGCACCACTGTGCCCAACTCATGTCTGTCTGATTCCTCCGTCTCTCTGAGTCTTTCTGCTGTGTGTGTGTGTGTGTGTGTGTGTGTGTGTGTGTGTGTGTGATCACCCAAATGAGCCGGATGGTGGTGAGGTATTGGATCTCAACACTTAGGCACAGGAGTGTGAGTGAGTTTGTGTGGTTCCTACCTGGGCTTTACTGCCCAGACCTTGCTGTGAGCGGCCTGAGAAAGGCTTCCCTGGGGGAGGGCATGAGGCTGGAGCTCACATGTTTGTGCGAATTCTTGTCACATTGCCCATGGATCCCCCACTCTTCTCAGGGCGGTTCCTGAGGGCACAGCCATGTTTGAGGTCTACGGGACACCTGGCGTGGACATCTACGTGTCTCCCAGCATGACAAGGGGCCGAGAAAGAGCCGAAACCAGGCGGTGGTGCTTCAACGAGGGGCTGGAGATCATCGTGGTCATGAACTCCCCTAGCAATCACCTCAATGACAGTCATGTGAGTTCACCCCTAGCCCTGCACCCCTTCTTTCTGTAGAGTGCCACAGTTCCAAGGTGGAGTACACAACCTGAGGGTCACATTTCTGGGTGTGGATATCAGTTCTGCAATTTACAAGTCCAGACTTCACACATCTGTGTGTCTATCTGTAGTGTAGGACCACTCTAGTCCTGCTTCCTGGGTGGGTGGGGATGGATCCTGTGTGTCTTCTCCTGCTTAACCAGCCCCCATGAGGGGAGGAGTTAGCGAAGTCCTGCTGTGTTGGACCTCAGTTTCCCCATCTGTAAGGAAGGGCTTGGTAAGGGGGATTCTGCTGTTTTGGAGAGAGGAGAGAGTGGGGATGGGAGGAAACTGGTACCCAGGAGCTCACAGTCCCTGATGGGTCTCACCTCCCTCCCATCCACCCTCTTCCTGTCCCCATTTAAAAGGTAGGAGAGATCTAAAACAGAAGAAATGAGTGGCCCTTGAGCTGGTGGCTGGTGATAGTCCCTTGAATGACTGATTGAAACCAGGGAGACATTCCTGCAAGGGCAGTGTTTTGGGGGAGCTAGCCCTTTAAGGACCACTGATCTTTCTAATTCCTGGATAGCCCATATGTCATGGGATGGCCCCCTCCCCTATATGGGACACCAAGTAGCTCTCAAGGGGCCCATTAAGATAGGGAACAGAAGGATTCCCACACATCTGGCTGCCTCCCTGACTTTTCTTCCCATTTCCCCCTCAGAATGTGGCTTCTGCCCTAGGCTCAGTGAACCCATTTTTCAGAGAAAGAAATAAAGGCTGAGGAGTGTGGTTTCTCTAATGTCACAAGTCCTAGTTAGTAGCTGAGTTGGTGAGGACCACGGAGTCCTTGGGGCTGGGCCATAGGACCTGCCAGGCTGCGGAGGCCCCACCTGGTGCTTTGCAGGTTGAGGCTGTGTGGCTACTCCCAATCCTGAACTCTGGGGTTCATGGGCCAGTAGGCGTGAGGAAGGTGCTCCTCTCCTCCCCACCTGTGAGAAACTGGTGCAGAATTTTGGGACTCCCAGGCTGAGACTTCGGTGGACTCCA
This sequence comes from Alexandromys fortis, assembly GCF_014885135.2. Taxonomy (NCBI): domain Eukaryota; kingdom Metazoa; phylum Chordata; class Mammalia; order Rodentia; family Cricetidae; genus Alexandromys; species Alexandromys fortis. The sequence continues at coordinate 1,203,756 of NW_026067894.1, forward strand.
CAGGGTCCTGACACTATGACCCAGATGAAGGAGGATGTGTCTGCAGGGCATGTCCCAGGGAGAAGAACGGGTCAAAGGGTCAGTGACAGAGCTGCCGTCACCAGCTTCCCAAAATGGTCACCTCCATCCTTACTCTTTATAGCAGCTGGAAGCTGAACCCGGGCCAGCTGTGATGAACCCCCACATTCTCTGTCCCTTTAATCCACCTGACTGTAACCCATTCTATGGGGTAGAAACCATCATTATCCCCCACTTTATGGTTGAGGAAATTGAGGCCCAGAGAAGGTCAGAAACTGACCCAGGAGAGTCACAATGGGCAAATATGAGATCTGAAACCAGGCCACATGGCAGAGCCCATGGGCAGTTTGCTTCCGTGACCAGTGAGTGACAAACACGGTTAGGTCAAATGCGGGGCTCTTGAGTTTTATCACCTGCAAAATGGGGGCCCATGCAGGTCCCAACTTCAAAGGATCTCCAGTTCTGGTCAGAAAGGATGGGGAAACTGAGGCAGCTCAGATAGGCATCGTAAGTTGGCCGAGAGATGCTGGACTCAAGTCCAGGTACTTGTTGGTAAAAGTAGAACCCAGGACAGATGGTGCCCACTTTTACAGACATACCAAGGGATAGGAATAAATGACCTAAGGAGCTTAAAGGGGAGCTGGCACAGTACCAGAGGTAGCTGAGGATCCTGCCCCTGCCCACCAAGTCCCATGGGCCTCTCTGTAAGACATATATGTAACACTGAGCATGTCTCTCTGCAGGTTCAGATAGCCTACCACTCCAGCCGTGAGCAGTTGCCCCTGGCCTATGCGGTACTCTACCTCACCTGTGTGGGTAAGCTGGGCAGGTCTGAGGGTGCGGCCAGGGAGCCCCGTGAGGGCTGCTGATGACCTTCGGTTTTATTTTTATTTTATTTATTTATTTATTTTGGTTTTTCAAGACAAGGTTTCACTATAGCTTTGAACCTGTCCTGGAACTAGCTCTTGTAGACCAGGCTGGCCTCGAACTCACAGAGATCCACCTGCCTCTGCTTCCCAGCTGCTGGGATTAAAGGTGTGCGCCACCACTGCTCAACCTTTATTTTAAAAAAAGTGATTAGAAGCTGGGCACGCAGCTCTTATAGTAGAATACCCTCCGGGCCTTTGCAAACACTTGGGTTTGGTCCCAGAGACATTTGCAGGTGAGTGCGCGCATGCGCGCTCACACACACACACACACACACACACACACACAGAGCAAGTGGTTTTTTTTTTAAATTTTTTAAATTGAAAAAGAAAGCACACATTAGACAATTCAAACATAGGAGATGAAGGGCCGAGGGAGATGGGTAAAGTGCTTGCTGAACAAGAATGAGGAATTGAGCTAGAATCTGCAGCGCCCAGGTAAGAGCAGAGCATGCTGGCCTGTGCTTGTAATCCCAGCATTGGAACCAGAAACAAGAGAACCCTAGAGCTTTTCTGGGTAACCAGGCTAGCAATCATTGAGATCCAGGTTCAGCGAGAGATCCTGTCTTAAAAGATAAGATGGAGGGGCTGGACAGATGCTCAGGGGTTAAGAACACTGGCTGCTATACTCTTCCAGAGATCCCGAATTATCTCCCAGCAAGTACGTGGTAGCTTATGACCATCTATAGTGAGATCCGGTGCCCTCTTCTGGCATGCAGGGAATGCAACCAGAACACTGTATACAATAATAATAATAATAATAATAATAATAATAATAATAATAAATGAATATTTTAAAAAAGATAAAATGGAAGCCAAGTATGATGGCACAAGCCTTTAATCCCACCACTGGGAGGCAGAGGTAGGCAGATCTCCTTGAGTTCCAGGCCAGGCTGATCTACATAACAAGTTCTAGGCTAGCCAGAGCTAACATAGTGAGACCCTGTTTCAAAAACAAAACCAAAAATCACTACAGGCACCCAGCTGTGCACATCAGTCACTGAGGTCAGGTTGGGAATATGGTCAACCCCAGAGCCACCCCACCCAGTGACTCTCACACTGTCTTCTGCTGTGATCCCTTTATCTTCTATACGGCTTATAGCCAAGCACAGGTAGCAAAGCAAGGTAGGCTGTCGGATTTCTGCAGCTGGAATCCCTCCGCATCTGTTCTTCTGTGTGGGGCTGCTTCTACCCCATTCTCATCGCTGTGATTGGTGAATAAGATCACCCGAGTTCTCTTGGGCTCTCTCTCTCTCTCTCTCTCTCTCTCTCTCTCTCTCTCTCTCTCTCTTTCTCTCTCTCTCTCACACACACACACTGTCTCCTTGTAAGCACTGCACTATTAGCACCTTAAGAACCCTCTGGTTTCCAGAGAGGAAGACTGTGTAAACAGCCTGGGATGGGGGGAGAGGCGATGCCAAGGCAGCATTCTTCAGGCTGTGCAGCAAGATGGCCAAGCCCAGCTTCACACCCATGTCCATCCCGAGGAGCTGAAGTAGTTTCATGTAGATGGAGACTGTCCCCAGCCACCTGGGCTTGGTGTCACTGTGCCCCTCCACACTGCAAGGGTTCTGGGGCTTCAGAATGTGTTACCTTCAAGGAAACCTTCCTGCAGGGGCAGTCTTTGGTCCATTCTTTCCTATGACCCTCCTTCCTCCCCAAAGCCCCTCCCCTTGTCCAAGGATGGGATGCTCCAGGGCCCCAACCTGTGGGTGTCTCCTGGGGGATGGCTCTCATCTACCTGGCCCCAGATATTTATCATGGGGACTCACCTGCTGCTGCCTCCCGACAGACATCACCCTGGACTGTGACATGAATTGTGACGGCCGGCAGGACAGGAGCTTCGTGGATAAGGTAGGTTTCTGATTGAGCCTCAGAAACGGGGGCAGCAGGGATGGAGTTCCTGGGCTCCAGGTCAGAGGGGCGAGGCCATATGAGTGTCCCCCTTCCTCCCAGTTGACTCAAGGTTGAGGTAGCCAGACAAGGACCAGGCATGGCTGGAGTCATCAGCAAATGTAACCATAAGTGCTCCCAATCCTGGGCTATCCTTGATTGATGAGGAGAAAGTTCTAGGTTTATAAAATAGGTCAAGGGTTATAAAACCAGATAGATAGATAGATAGATAGATAGATAGATAGATAGATAGATAGATAGACAGACAGAAGCCTTGCCCAGGAGGGGGTGGTACATACCTTTGATCCCAGAGCTCAAGAGGCAGAGGTAGGTGGATCTCTGAGTTCAAGGCCAGCTAGGTCTACAGAGCAAGTTCCAGGACAGCCAGGGCTACACGGAGAAACACAATCCAGCCCCCACCCCACCCCTCGAAAAAACTAACTAAATAAATAAAAGTCAGATTGTAAATGCTTTAGGCCTTGTGACCTATACTACTTTGAAACAGCCAGTTAATGCATAGGCTAATCATGGACTGTGTTCTGATAATACTTTATTGACAAAAATAGGCACTTGAGCTGGTAGGAGGATGAGAGAAGAGTCAAGAAGTTACCCAGGCTGGGCGGTGGTGGCACACACCTTTAATCCCAGCACTCAGGAGGCAGAGGCAGGCGGATCTCTGTGAGTCCAAAGCCAGCCTGGTCTACAAGAACTAGTTCCAGGACAGACTCCAAAGCTACAGAGAAATCCTGTTTCAAAAAACTTAAAAAAAAAAATTACTGGGGCTGGAAAGATGGCTCGGTGGTTAAGAGCATTGCCTGCTCTTCCAAAGGTCCTGAGTTCAATTCCCGGCAACCACATGGTGGCTCACAACCATCTGTAATGAGGTCTGGTGCCCTCTTCTGTTTCCTCTCCCTCTCTAAATGTCCTGTGTGTTTGCTGCAATGTGTGCATCAGATGGAGAAGCCAGCTTCCCCTTGCTTGGCACACACCAGTTCTCCCTTTTTATTTACTCAGCTCCTGTTTCCCNCAGAATACTGTATACATAATAAATAAATAAATATTAAAAAGTTACTCATAAAGAAAGAAGATCATGGAGGGCAGGAGTGCTCCTCTCAACCGGCCATGATGACAGCCTTGTAGATTGGACTTAATAATGTTTCTGGAGCAGAGGTTGCTTTGATGAAAGTAGACTTCTCACAGGATAGAGTGGAGGACCAGGAGGCCGGCCGGAAGTACAGAGTAAGAGGCCTGCCCTGGTCTGGCTGGAGTCCCTGTTGCCAGCTGTGTTTTCTCATTGACAGAGGCAATGGGTGTGGGGGCCTGATGGGTACGGAGCCATCTTGCTGGTGAACTGTGATCGGGATGATGTGGGCTGTAATGCCCAAGATAACTGTGATCAACATGTGAACTGCCTGCAAGGTGAGTGTGCTGGGGCAGCCCAGTCTCTGGGTACCCAGGGGTCCTCTTCAGTTCCCCCACCAGGGTCCCTTCCCCCAGGAGGGGCTCTGAAGGTGGACAGGGGAGGGTCAGAGTTCACCATGAGATTGTTCAGGACACAGCCAGGCTATCCTCATTGTGGTCCCCAGTACTTGTGGCACTCATGCTGGGGCACCCAGTATTCTCCTCCTGTAGGAGAGAAGGGGCTGCTGGTATTGTTTGAGTACCTACTGTGTGCAAGGCCCTTCCCCCAGATCTTTCTTTAATCTTCCAAGGGGGTGAGTGTCATTACCCCAGTTTAAAGAGGAGAGGGCTGAGGCTCACAGGTTAGAAGGGTCCTGCAAATTGCACATCCAGCCCGTGGGCTGCCAACCCCACGTCCAGACCCCTTCCCACTGGATCTCTGACTTGTGTGGGAGTGTGGTCCTGCGTTATGCTCATAGGAGCTGCCTTCTAAAGGAGGCATCCCCTGGAGATGGAAAGGGGATGGCTTGCCCAGTAAGATGCCCAGGTGGCCTTCAACTCTACTCTGGGCATATGAGGATATGTGGACCACAAAGAGGACATGAAGCAGGGCAGTGTCCCATGTGCACAGATGCACAGACACCTCTCTCGCTCACACCAGCAGATTCTAGTATCTCCCTGAGCTGAGACTGGGGTCCCCAGCCCTGGACACCCAGTGCCCTTTGGAGCAGCTGTCAGTCAGCTCCCTCTGTCTCACTTCACAGATCTGGAAGACATGTCCCTCATGGTGCTACGGACCCAGGGACCTGAGGCCCTCTTTGACGACCACAAACTTATCCTCCACACCTCCGGCTGTGATGCGGAGCGGTCACGGGTCTTCCACATGTGTGGTAAGTGCATCCCGGGCACCCAGCCAACCACTTCAGGCAGACGTGCATCTCAGCTCAGGTTCCGGTGATGCTCTGGTAGCAGAGCAATCAGACGTGTGGGCTGGTGTATGTGTGTCTGTACGTACATGAGTGTGGATCCCAGAGGACAGCCTTGGGTATCATTCCTCAGGTACTGTCCTGTTCGTTTTTGAGTCAGAGCCCCTCACCAGCTCTTTAAACATGAGTTTTGGGCACAGGACTTGGGTGGGTTCTCTTGCTTGTACATCAAGCAACTTTACAGATTGAGCCATTGCCCTTGCGGCCTGCAGCCTGCAGAACGGGCTTCTCTACTAGACCCCTGAAGTGGAGGTTTTTGGTTGGTTGGTTTCATTTGGTTCGGTGTTGGTTTTTAGAGAAAGGATTTTTTTCTGTGTAGCCCTCACTGTCCTGGAATTTGCTCTGTAGATCACGCTGGCCTCGTTGAACTTAGAGGTCCTCCTTCTCTGCCTCTGGAGTGCTGGGGTTAAAGGCGTGCACCGCCACCACCCGGTTGAAGTGGAGCTTCTTAATGATTTGCACTTATGTATTTTTAGATTCATTTCTATTTATGTACACGGTGGGGGAAGGGTATTACATACATGTGCCCGTGCTCAGGGAGGCCAGGAGAGGGCATCAGATCCCCTGGAGCTGGAGTTACAGGTGGTTGTGAGCTTTCCAGCATGGGTGCAGAGGATGGAACCCTGAGTCCTCTGCAAGCACAGCAAACACTCTTAAGCACTGAGCTGTCTCTCCAACCCCCTGTCTGCATGTTCTTGTAGGAAAGAGGGCAAGAGGCAGCATGCTGGGTTAGGGTAACATTACCTTGTCTCTCAGAAAAGAGTGTTCTTCCCCACCAAGCCTTCTTTTCTCTTCTCTGGGGGTAGGAGAGGAAGGGCTCCTTTGAAAGGCTGTTTGCTTGCACCGAGGCGAGACTGCTCAACTCTCCTGAGACTTTCACATTCCCTGAGCAGCCCAAGAGCCGCAGCCAATGCTCTTCTCCTAGGTCCCGAGGATTCCTGCGAGTCCTATAGGTGTGTTCTGGGCCCGAACCAGGTGTCCTACGAGGTACCCCGCCTCAACGGTGATGAGGAGCGCTTCTTTGTGGAGGGCCTCTCCTTCCCTGATGCGGGCTTCCCGGGGCTCATCTCCTTCCATGTCACCCTGCTGGATGACTCCAATGAGGTAAGGGTGGCCCCGCAGAGGGCGAGAGAGATGAAGGTTCCTGGCAGATGTGGACATCACCAGAGCTAAAGGCCTCATGCCCCTTCAATATCTTACTGGTCAATCCTCTAGAGAAGTCAGGAACATTTGTTTGTTTTGAGACAGGGTCTCTTGTAGCCCAGTCTTAAGTTCACGCTAATCAAGGATGACCTTGAACTTCTAACCCGGCTGTCTACACCTCCTGAGTGGTAGTATTTTGGGCATACACTGCCATGCCCACTTTTATGCAATGGTAGGGATAGATCCCAGGACTTGGATGCTGGGCAAGCACTCCGCACTCCTCCCTCCAGAGGAGCCACATCTAAAGCCCTAGCCGGGGGATTTCTTGAGGACCCTAGAGGAGGGGCTTCAGAGAACCCGTAGTCTCCTCCGGCTACCACACTTGAGTCCAGCACTCTCTGTCTTGGTCCTCCCGTGAAGGACTTCTCCGAGACCCCAATCTTCACCGATACTGTGGTGTTCCGGGTGGCGCCCTGGATCATGACACCCAGCACCCTGCCGCCCCTGGAGGTGTACGTGTGCCGGTAAGTCTGGGTGGAGTCCTAGCCTTGGCGTCGGCTCTGTTCCTGAGCCCCAGCTCTGAGTTCCTCCTTCCTCCCGGATCGCTCACAGGGTGAGAAATAACACGTGCTTCGTGGAAGCCGTGGAGGAGTTGGCCAGGAAGGCAGGCTGCAAACTCACCATCTGTCCGCAGGCGGAGAATCGGAATGACCGCTGGATCCAGGTAACAGCATCACAGGCTGCCCTGCTAGGATAGCATCCTGCAAGGAAATACCCAAGAGGACCCAGGGTTCTCTGGCTCCAGACATAGAGTCCTAGTTCCAAAAGTTCTCCGACAGGCAGGCCTCTAGGTAAGGTGGCAGAGGCCACACACTCCCAGCCCGCAACGGCTGAGCTGAGAGGCAGTTTGTCCCTCAAGGGGACATTAGGTACCATCTGGAGACGTTGTGGTTGTTGCATGGGGTGGAGGAGAGGGACCAGCCTTTAGCACCTAGAATCCCATCCTGTCGCTAAAAACTCCACTGCCAAGGTAAGCCCCACAGGGAACAGCTGGTCCAAGGTGTCAGCTGCAGTGGGCTGAGAAGCCCCGCTGTGGTAAATGACTGTTTTAGAATCCCTAGAGTCCAGGATATAAGGGGGTACCAGAGTGCCAGAGGGGACTGGAGGAAGCTTTATTGTTTTCTTCTGGGAAAATAATGGATTGGGGGTGGGCTCCAAGGAGCAGGGCTTCTGGTGGAGAGCCATGGGGGAGGATCCTGCGAGGAAAAAAGAAACAGAAGGGAGGGGCCAGGGGCGGGGCTTCTGGTGGAGAGCCATGAGGGAGGATTCAGTGAAGCCCAGGAGAGAGGGTCCAGTGAAGGAGCCCCTGTGTGAGCTGGACTGGGACTGTGGGGAATGTGCGCGGTTGGCCGTCTCCTCAGGCACTTTCCCCTCAGGCCCTGCATAGCGTCATTTCCTCTTCTCTGGCCTCTTGTAATCACACCTGGGTGTTTGCTGATGAGCTCATGCCGCGAACACCCGGCCCCTGTGCTGACAAAGGCTGGAACTTGGATCATCAGGTGGGATGGGATCCGGAGGTCCTGACAGAGGACTAGCGTGTGCCAAGACCCGGAGGCAGGAGGCAGGAGACTGAACCTCATTTGCTCCCTGGGCCAGGGCAGTGGTTCTGGGAAGGGACAAGCGCTGAGGTTTAGTCCCGTGTGTTGAACTCGGGCCATGCTGCTCTCTCCCTCTGTGCCCACCCCGCCCAGCCCCAGCACCGGCACACCCCAAAGTCTGGTTTCTCATTTATTCCTATGTGACTCTCATAGGCAACCCAGCCCCCACCCCCTTCGCTTCGCCGGTTCCCCCACCTCGAAGAGCAGAAAACAACCCACACCTAGGAGCCGCCCTCCCCAAGAGCTCAGTAGCCATAGCCAGCACTTGGGGGTGCCGCTGACTGTCCACATTTATAGCCTCTCTCCCCATCTGCAGGATGAGATGGAGCTGGGCTACGTGCAGGCGCCGCACAAGACTTTGCCCGTGGTCTTTGATTCCCCGAGGAATGGGGAGCTGCAGGATTTTCCTTACAAAAGAATCCTGGTGAGTGGGAGGGGGGCAGTGCAGCCCTGGGGACTGAGAGGACACATCCCCAGGGACACCCAGGGTATACAGGGAACCTGGTCTATAGGAGCGACAGCTGTGTGAAAGAGGGCCGGCGAATTAATTGAAAGAGGCTATTAAGTTTGGTATAAGCCTATCCCACACGTATATGGGATAGACGTACACTAAAGTGCGCATTTATCTGTGCTTCTAATGTGATAGGGTGCTAGGTGTTTTTCTTTGCTGATCAGCGTGGGGGGGTGCACCGCAGGCAAAGCTTTGTGTCATCCACATGCTGTGTGATATTGTCAGACTCACGTCCCTCTCGGCGCCTCTATTTCCTCAGTGGCAGGAACAGCTTCGCAAGCGACTGTCATCATCACGGTGACAGCTGCCTACCAGGAAGGTTCTGTCTGTTCAGGGTACACAGTCTGTGGTCTGTGACTTCCCAACTTGGGCCCCCTTGCACAAGTGACATACAACCAGACCTATCCCATTTCTGACTCAGTATTTCCACCTGAAGAAGGGGAGCTCACTCCCACCCCATCTTTTAGGGACTCAGAGCCTGTCACGTGAATTCAGGCTCTTCCTGGCACCCTGCCCCTGCCTGACTCAGTTTTCCCTACCAGGGTCTAGATTTCGGCTATGTGACTCGGGAACCGCGAGACAACTCCGTGAGTGGCCTGGACTCCTTTGGCAACCTGGAGGTCAGCCCGCCCGTGGTGGCCAATGGGAAGGAGTACCCCTTGGGGAGGATCCTCATTGGGGGCAACCTGCCTGGGTGAGAGGCTCTGGCTGGAACTGGTGCTGCTGGGCGTGGAGAGCACCAGCAGCTCTCCACGTCCTGGGTGGGGTGGGCCACTCTGCAGACTGCCTGCGCTTACCCTGGGAAGTCAGATAGTACCTTCGGAGCAGGCCAGCGTGAGCAGGGACCTAAGATGTCATTAAGTCCAACCCTTCCCTCTATAAGGGGCCCAGAGAGATCGAGTCACACACACACACACACCACATTCTGGTTAGACTGAAGTCTCTGTGACATAAATATGCGGTAGCATGTAAGGTAGCAGCTGGTAACAGAGAAAAACAGCATTTAAGTTAAACCTTGTTCATAAGACGGTGGAAATGACAAACGGTGGGTCTTTTTCTGGAGCAGGAGAGGCGTTAAGTAAAATGTGAGTTGAGATGACAGTAGCCTTAATGTACATACACATGCACACACACATTTGCACACACATGCACACACACATTTGCACACACATGCACACACATTTGCACACACGCGCGCACACACACGGTGTATTCTGCACGTGGTACAGGTTGATGATGGAGAAGGAGATAATAGTCACAGTCAGTCAAGCAAAGCCACTAGAACAGATGACGTCACATAATGGACGAATCCTGAGTCAGCTTAGAGAGAAGACATTGAGACCTCGCTGTAGTTATTTTTCCAGAAGGCAAAAGAAGGATGGATTGTAAATGCTTGAACAGAAAGTACTAGGATGGTACTAGATGGTGAGACCCGCTGGGACGGCCCTGTTGACCTCTCCCGCTGACATCCAGGGAAACTGAGGCTGCCAGAGAAGTATAAACTAACTCAACTATGTGAGAGCCAAGACAAGAGTAGGGATGGCGTGACTCAGTGTCCTGGAGAACGTGGTTCTGAGGACTCCTCACGTGGCTAGCCTGTGCCAAGTGTGGTTGTCAGAACCCACCCTGCGTGGAATATTAAAACATGCCTTATTGTCTTTCCTGCTTATAAAGTAATATGTTGTTTTGAGATTAACGTCTTGCTATGTAGCTCAGGCTGGCCTGGAACTCACTATCTATCCTGGGCTAACTTTGAACTTGCAATCCTCCTGCCTCAACTTCTCAAATGCTAGAATGTTAAGTCTGTGCCACTACGCCTGGGAGCACATTTTGGAGTAAGATGGGGAGAGCTGCCGTCTGGCCATTCTATTTCTTCCTGAGTGTGTGTTTAGTCTGGCATCTTTTCCTAACCCTGGCCCAGGTCGAGAGGCCGCAGAGTCACCCAGGTAGTGCGAAACTTCCTCCATGCCCAGAAGGTGCAACCTCTGGTGGAGCTCTTTGTGGACTGGCTGGCTGTGGGCCATGTGGATGAGTTTCTGAGCTTTGTCCCTGCCCCAGACAGGAAGGTAAGGACTTGTGGACACATCTTGGCAGCCTTGAGAGTTTGGGGCTGAGGCTGGGCTGGAGCTGGTGGGTATGTAAGGCCATGAATTCAGCTGTACCTGCTCTTTACACACAGGGCTTCCGGCTCCTCCTGGCCAGCCCCGCTGCCTGCTTCAGGCTGTTCCAGGAAAAACAGAAGTGGGGCCATGGCAGGTCCCTCCTTTTTGAGGGGGTCATTGGTGAGTAAAGACGTCAAGTCCCCCCAAAACAGCATTGTCTCCTGAATTGAGCACCCCATGATTTCAGAAAGGAATGAGCATTTTAAAGCCAAGTGGTACCCCCAAAATTCAGGAATGTTTCCTCATGACGACACTGCCTGTGTGGGGGCAGGGCTAAGATGGGCACAGGGCAGAGGGTATGGAGAGGAAGGTGAGGGCCAGGTGTGCCCAGGGATGTCCCATCATGCCTCCACTTGGAAGGTCCCAGAGCCCAGGTTTAGCGCTCTTTGGTCACTGGTTTGATTTTAAATGAAGTCTGACAGGTCTGCAAAGCTGCTGGCGCCCCAGAGCCTCCACCAGTGGCCTCTGTCTCTCGGAGGAGCTCTCTGCCGCCCTCTACTCTGCTTCTGAAGCCCAAGCTACCATGCCTTCTTTCCCTGGTCATCATGGAATGGAGTTGCACCCTCACCTGCAACAGGGCCTGGGTTTGGGGGGGCAGGGAGGACAACCCATAGCCTGGCATCTACTGCCCTTGCTCTTCAGGGGCAGCCAAAGGGCACCTTGGTGGGAGGAGCCCCTTGCCGGCACATCTTTGTCAGGAGGCTGTGGTAGTCTGGCCACCCCCAGTGGTGGCTGCTTGAGGTGGTGAGCCTGTGGCAAGGGAGGTGCCTGGCTCAGTGAGTCACCCCATGCCAGCGGAGTGTGTCTCTCATGCAACCACATCAGAGCCAGGCCTCAGGGTTGTGAAGGGCCACACTGCCCCCACAGATACCCTGTCGATTAGCAATTTTTGGACACTATGATGAGTCAAGAGAGACTGTGGAAGGAGTGTTTTCTACTCCCGTGTGTTTAGCAAGCTTTTCCTCACCCCGTTTTCGAATGAGGATCCTGTGCTCTCATTATTCAAAATCGAACCGTTTAATTGGGCAGGGCTGGCTGGACTGTAGCAGGGCATGGTGCAGGTGCAGGCCTGGAACCCCAGCACTCAGGATGGAGTCAGGGTGACAGGAGTGAGGCTAGCCTGTGCTACCTAGTGAGACCCTGGCTCAGTATACCAAAAACAAATAACATCAAAGAAAGATCTTTTGGGCACTAAAGTCCTACATTTTCTCGGCCACGTGGGACATAGAAAATATCCTGGACCAAATCTGCTTCCAGGTCCCCTGCTTGGTTTGTTAGGTCTCCCTGCTCCGAGCACTGGGGCCCAGAAAATAAAACAGCGACTGTTTTCCCTAAGCCATTGCTCCAGAGGGACCCTAGTGAGATTTCTCTGAACCCAAATTCAATCTTAAAAAAAAAAAAAAAAAAAAAAAAAAAAAAAAAAAAAAAAAAACCTTAGCTGGGCAGTGGTGGTGTATGCCTTTAATCCCAGCACTCAGGAGGCAGAGGCAGGCAGACCTCTGAGTTTGAGGCCAGCCTGGTCTAAGAGAGCTAGTTCCAGGACAGGCTCTAAAGCTACAGAGAAACGTTGTCTTGAAAAAACCAAAAAACAAACAAACAAAAAACAAAAAATACCCTGAACAGTAGGTGGACCAGAGTTAGTCCAACCTGCCCAGATGGGAAGATAAGCCATGTGCAGCAGCCACACCCCCCAATTGCAGACACACCAGGCCAGGCTGCTGTGGCTTATTCAGAGCCTAGGAGTGTCAGGCCTAGGTTTGGGGTATCACAGACATTATCCTGATGATCCTGACAGGCCCTGGGGTTGGGGTGGGGTGGGGCGCTGAGTGGAATCTGCTGTTAGTTGAGGCTCAGAGGGAGGAGGTGCTGGCCCCAGGGCCTCACAAAAAATGCCACAGAGCTGGCCTGTAATAAGACTGTCTGCCTCCAGGTGGGGACATGGGACCTACAGCTATGTGTGTAGGTCAGAGGAGCCCTCTTCTGCCCCTCCACGCCCTCGGATACTCATGGCTGGCATCCCTAGTTTTCCCAGGTTAAACGAGGGTCTAGAAGTCCCTTAGGAGCACCTGGCTCCCAGGGCTCCCCAAGCCCTTATAATAGGACCTTAGGTAAGTCACCTGAGCACCTGGAGCCTCAGTTCCCTTGTCAGTCAGGTGGCGGTAATGACGCGTCCCTTGCAGAGTACAGAGGAATGAGGCACTGACCACAAGGAGCTTCCTTTCAGCCTCACGATCAGGGTTTGGTAAGCTGGCAGCTGGGGGGGGGGGCTGCAAACTCTGCTCCCCTGACCAGTTCTGTCTCCATGGCCTCCACTGGGCGGGAAGAAAAGCTAGGCCTGAAGTCGCTCCTAAAAAGCAAGCCAAAACCTGTTGGTTTGGACTCCTAGCCTGTTGGGACTGGCTGGTTCACTGCCTAGAGAACCCATAAACCCCAGCCCTGGGGTGAGGGCCAGCAACAGAGCCAGCTTCTCCCCCAGGAGCTGGAGGAAGAGGAACCACTACCGGGTGCCCAGGTTAGTCCCAATTAGTCATTACCACCTTCAATGAAGTCAAGTAAAACTCTGCAGTTTGTTACCCCCTGGCAACCAGACTCCGCCAATGCCTCTTCTTCCTCCAGATGTGCAGATTAGCTAGGCTAAGCTTTCGCAAATGCTGCCCACCCCTTGTTCAGGCGACTCTAGGAGCCGTTGACTCAACCATACCAGTAGCTATGAACTTGGCCTCTGGACTCCAGAGCTGGAGGCCCTCATACTGCCTTGCGCTAGTACCCCCAGGCCTCTTTGTCTCTTTCGTAGGCGACAGGCGGGTCAAGACCATCTCCATCAATCAGGTGCTTTCCAACCAGAACCTTATCAACTTTAATAAGTTTGCACAGGTACAAAGGCCGTGGGGCTGTAGGTGGAATGTGGGTGTGGACAGGACTGGAGTCAGAGCCAGGGCAGACATCTGGGACCCACAGTTCACAAAAGGTCAGTCAGGTTGAAACAGGCCCAGACCCTCCTTTAACCTGGGGGAAGGCTGTGAGCCCTGTGCATCTGAGAAATACAAGCAGGGCCATGAGCACACAGAGCTGTAAGCAATGAGAAAGATACAGCTCAACCCCCAGGAAGAATGTCAGCGTCTACAGCAAGTGTGGCCTGTTACATCCCTGAAGTTGGGACCTTGTGAAGACACAGTGAAGAGGCTAGGATAAGTCAGTGGGCAAAGGCACTGCAGCCTACCAGGCCAGAGGGCAGCCTTCAAGGTGGGGGGGGGCAGCAAAGGTGGTAAGAAGGGGACAGATGGAGACAGATGGAGATGGGACTGTTAGGTGTGGACTGAAAGAAAAGGAGACATGGGAATAACAGCAAGGCTTGTGGCCCCAAGAGCCCAGTGTAGGGTGACCTGGGGATCTGATGCCCTCTTCTGGCCTCCAAGGGTACTGCATCCAGGTATACACACACACACACACACACACACACACACACACACACACACTTAAAGACAACAGAAATCTTAAACCATATATTGAATGAGATCACCTAAGTTGGGGTCTAGGATGGAGTGTTCTCAGTGTTTGCTCAGACAGAGGAGCAGGACATGGGAGGGAGGTTTCTAGGCTGGTGGGTACTTGCACACCTGTCTCAGCCACACTGGCAAGGTCTCTCCAGTTTCGTCCCTTGCCAACCCGCAGAGCTGTATTGACTGGAACCGCGAGGTGCTGAAGAGGGAGCTGGGCCTCTCTGACTGCGACATCATTGATATCCCACAGCTCTTCAAGACAGAGAGAAGGAAGGCTGTGGCTTTCTTCCCCGACTTGGTGAGTTCCCCACCTGGGCATCCTCAGATGAGCTCTGAGACTCAGTTCTAGGGGAAGACATTCGATTGCCTTCATCTGTGGAACTGTGGTGACCAACATGTGGTGGTGAGGGGAATCGGGGGTCCCATGACGCCCAGGCTGACACTGTGGCTTCCTGTGGCCGCCCATGAAGGATGAGGCCTCGTTCACATCTATGGCATGAGTAAAAGTTACATAGAATCATGTGTGCAGGCACATGACTTCACCCAGGAGCTGAGGGGTCATGCCCAATTCGGCTGACATCACCCCACACAGAAGCAGATGTCCCATGGGGAATAGAGATGGTTAAGAGTTGTCTCTGTCCTCCATTGAGGGGAAACTCTCCTCACTGCTCTGAGGGCATCTAAAAACCACCTACTCTGTATGGTGAAGGGTTAAGTGGTCAGACCACAAATGAGACAAAGTGCAACCACTCTGAGATATGAGTGGAGATACCAGACGTATTCCTGGAAAACATGCCTTTGATGGAACTGTAGCCTTAGCTCTGCTGTCTCTGAGCTTTGAGTGTGCATCTCAAACCCCCAACGCCTAAAGTTCCCCTCAAATGTCCTGATTGAGCAGATCTGATGAAGGCTCAGAGAGTGTGTCTGCCTTCTAAAACACCTCCAGGGGACAATCTGCTAACCCCAGGCACAAGCTGGGCTCTTATACACAAGTCTCAAAGCCTGTATCCATTAACCCTAACCTATCCAAACCCTAACCCTAACAGTAACTCCAAACAAACACTAACCCTACCAAAACATTAACAATAACCCAGCCCTAACCCCAACCCTAACCCAAACTGTAACCCAAACCATAACCCTAACACTAACCCTAACACAACCCTAGCTTTAACCCTAACCCAA
Source organism: Alexandromys fortis (assembly GCF_014885135.2). Lineage (NCBI taxonomy): Eukaryota > Metazoa > Chordata > Mammalia > Rodentia > Cricetidae > Alexandromys > Alexandromys fortis. The sequence goes on from NW_026067894.1 coordinate 1,219,136, forward strand.
ACCGTAACCCAAACCATAACCCTAACACTAACACTAACCCAACCCTAGCCTTAACCCTAACCCAGCCCTAACCCTGACCCAGTCCTCTTTTCCGTCCCTCCCTGCCTTTTTGCCCTTGCTTGCAACGCCTTTCTCCGCTCCCCTTCCTTCCTGCATGCTTGGGGAGGCCTTGTTATTAGTCCACGTGTTCCCGGAAGCTTGTGCAAGGGTTGAGGTTCTTGTGCTGGCTAGAAGCAGAGGCCCACCCAAGCTGGCTCCGATGGAGATTTGACACAAGAACACTATGACATCTGAGGGTGGGGACGGTGACAGGAAGCCCTCAGCGTGGCCTCTCGTTTCTGTGTCCACATCACTGCTTCTGCTTGTTTCCCCGTCGCTGCCCCCCCTTTGCTGCTCTGCAGCCAGATAGAGACGCTGCCCCCTCTCCTTCGCTGCTCTGCAGGCAATTACAGACATCTTTGTTTCTTTGCTACCGTTGTGATAAAACACCACGACCAAGGCAATGTAGAGAAGACAACATTTAATGGGGGCTTACAGTTTTAGAGGGGGAATCCCTGACCTTCACGACAAGGCACAAGACAGCAGGCGGACAGGCATGGCGCTGGAGCAGCAACTGACAGCTTACATCTGATCCATGAGTGCAAGGCAGATAGAGTTAACTGGGAATGGCGTGGGCTTTTTGGAACCTGTCCCGAGACTGTATTTCTTAATTCTTCCCAAACAGTGCTGCTAGCTGGGGACCAGGCCTTCCTACAGATGAGGCTATGGGGGCCATTCTCATTCAAACCACCATGATGAACATGGCCATGAGATTCAGGACCTGTCTAGGCAAAGACTGAGACTCTCCCCATGTCAACTCTAACTTTCTGGGAGAGAGAATCTGATTGGCTCATCTTGGTCAGCTGTTTAACTTAGTCCAACAGAGATAGCCTAGGAGGTAGGGGGTTCTGTGTGCAAACGTGACAGCCACCACAGTTCACCAACGAGGAAGGGAGTGGCCGGGGACATGGCAGGACTGGGCTCTGCAGATCTGCGGGTGTTGGATTCACTGGCTCTCTCCAGCCCCCACCACACAGGAATGAGAGAGCAGATACGTTCAAGGCTGCATGGAGATAACCCCAGGCTCTCCTGGGGCTTCCAGGGTGGGAAGGTGATGTTGAAGTCTCACCTTTGATCTGGGACCACTCTGGCTCCGCAGGTGAACATGCTGGTGCTGGGCAAGCACCTGGGCATCCCCAAGCCCTTCGGGCCCATCATCAATGGCCGCTGCTGCCTAGAGGAGAAGGTGCGCTCCCTGCTGGAGCCGCTGGGCCTCCACTGCACCTTCATCGATGACTTCACGCCGTACCACATGCTGCACGGGGAGGTTCACTGTGGCACCAATGTGCGCCGGGAGCCCTTCGCCTTCAAGTGGTGGCACATGGTGCCCTGAGCCACTGCCCATTCTCCATCCTTCCCCTGGGATGGGGCATCCGCCCAGGCCGTGGAGACTGAGACAGACCCCTGAGCAACAAGCACCAAGAGACTCTCAGTTTCTAGAACGGAATGCCCAGGGTGCCCCATTCCCCTCAGAAGCCTTTCCTCTTGAAGCGCCTGCATTTATCTGCAGCCCGTTCAGTTCCCAGGCATGAGTCCTCTTGGTGCTCCCCAAAGAAAGGCCTTGTATTAATGGACTCTCATGTAGACCAACATGACCATGGGACGCTCCTAAGTACCATTTACACACAGCCCCAAACTTCTCTGTGGGTAAATCCACTTGAGAGTCTGGAAGGATGGGTACATTATCTCATCAGCCACTCGGCTTGTGCTTCCTATGATGGAAGGCCCCGGGGATTTTGTTCCGGCTGATAGCCTCCACCCTATAAGGGATGGTTGTGAAATCAGACTATTCCACATAAGCAAGAGAGAATCTACCCACCCCACCCCCTAGGAAGTACCTAGGGGTCCATTTAGGGTCAAAGTGTAACCATTATTCCCACTGCAAGTTCCTGGCCAGGACCCGCCTCTGTCCCACCCAGCTTGAGCTGTCACAGTGGGTGCCTCTGTGAGCCTGTTGTCACACAGCGGGTGCCTGTAGATGCTTTGGGAATGGCAGGTATCACTTTTTAGCTTAACACGCTCCCATCATTCGACGTTTGAGAACCTGGCTGTCCAGATCCTCTGGGAGGTGAAGTGATTGGAGGGCTATTGAAGCTTAGGAAGACTGGCTTCTAGGTGAAGAACATCTTTCCTAAGACACAGATTGACTGTGAGGGGGATGGTCAACTGGCCTGGGGGCTCTGTGCAGGAGAAGAGATCACTGACACCTTCTACCCATACCCCCATCCTGCAGGAGAGCCTGAGGGAGCTCCACCCCAGAGGCCACCAAGGCAGGACTCATTGGGACAGCTGAACCTCTCCACATCCAGGGAGAGGGGAGGGGTTTGGTTGTCTCGAGATGTGTGGGTCCAGCCGGCCAATAAATCAGCAGAAGCGCAAATGCCCTGGGTCTCATCTCGGCCTTTCTTTGGAGATTAAATTGAGGGGGTTCCGTGAAGCTGAGGCATTTGCTTGCCTGGCTACTCCTCTGGAATTTGACGCTCGATGACCCCCAATGTGGGTAACATGGTGAGATGCTTTGTCTGGGCTACAGGATGACTGGGAGCTCTGGAGCACCTCGAAGACACAGATGAGACAGATCAAGCCTAAGGGTGGGATGCTGGACTCAGGGACTGAGCAAGCAGCCAGGGACCAGGTCCACTGTGCCTGGGACAGGAGTCTGAGTGCTTGGAAGTGCCAGTTGCAAAGGGACAGAGACACAACTCCACATGGGCACCCACAATAGCCTGAAGAATCCCCCTAGATTTTAAGGATCAAACTGGGATCCGTGGCTTTGGTGCAGGTCGGAATTTCAGAAGTAGACAGTGTAAAGGGGAGTTTGAGGTTTTATCAAAGGTAACCTTTGAAAAAGCTGAAAACACAAGGTGCGGAGAAACGGGGGGCCTCAGAAAGGCGCCCCAGGGCTGAGGAAATGGCTCCACAGTTTAAGAGCACTTACTGCTATCCCAGAGGACCAGAGTTTAACTCACAGCGCCTCCCCATCCCCCGCTCCCCATCTAGTAACTCTGGCTCCAGGGGTTCTGCAGCGCACAACTGCCTGTCTGCACTCTATGCGCTACCAAACAGTTCGCGAGCTTCAGGCAAGGGGCTGGAGGTTGAAACATACAAAGACACACAGTCAGAGAGACAGGGACACAGACCTCTAGTTACTGGTAAAAAGCCCTTTATTCAATAGCACCACGGAGGCTTAGATACCCAACAGTCAGGTGGGCCAACAGGTGAAAACCCCATCCTCTGATCCTCAAGGCAAGGCAACACGTGCTCGTGAAGCAGAGCTGGTAAACAACTTTGACACAGCTTTCAGTAACTCAAATCAGAAGGAAAGTAAAGATCTTCAGCAGGGAAGAGCAGCTGGAGGCCAGGACTCCAAATGGTCCAAACAGGGTTCTCACTCCCCCTCCTGGCTTCTGTGGACCCCTGTGCACACCTGCACAGATACACACACATACATATATTTGATTTTTGATTCTTGAGACAGGGTTTCTCTGTGTGTAATCGCCCTGGCTGCCCTGAAACTCACTCTGTACAACAAGCTGGCCTTGATCTCACCGAGATCCGCTCTGCCTCTCGAGTGCTGGGATTAAAGGCACGCAACACCACCACCTGGCTTACATACTTACTTTCTTAAAGAGCTAAAAGACACCCAAAAGCATGGGTGTGGCTACGGGCCTCCAAGGAAGTGACATAGTGAGTGAGATGTCCCCAAGTGTGGTATGGGCAGTTCCCGAGAGAGCAGCAATTCATTGTCTTAGCGGCAGAAATGAGACAGCACAGCTGGGCAGGAAAGAGAAGCTGGGGTGGGGGTGGGGGGTGACCTTATCTCAGACGGAGACAGCCAGACAGCTGCCTAACTAGCAGGAGGCTTCCCAGTGACCTCTGGACCGACAGGAACGCAGACATGGGGCCCACAGCCTGTAAAGTCTCCCCCAAAGCTGTACATTTCCCCCAGAACCGGACTTGTAAAAGGCCCTGAGTCACCGAGGTAATAATGATGGCTGCCTGCCTGCCACCCTGCTTTCCTCACGTTCCGGTTCCTCCGTGAAACGGATCCCCCCCTCCACCCCTCCCCCGGTCTGTTTCTCCCACCTCACCCCACACCCATCCAACTCAGCCAAACAGGAATCTCTGAACTCAATCTCTAGTTAGGCTCAGGTCCTGTGGGCAGGGGCAGGGGGATGGGGACAGGTGGGGGGAATGGGGGGGAGCGTGGACCACGAGGTAGGGCTGGCAACACGCCTTCAAGTCCTTTCAAGTCCTTTCCCCTGTGGGAAGCTGGTTTCCAATTCAATAAAACCTTGCTTGCTTTTTACTATCCTAGCTCATCTAGGGATCCACAGACCTGAGGGCGTCTGGCTTGGAGAGACTTGAATGGTCCTTGGGCTTCTGGGACCCTTGTTCTCTGGGCTAAGCCCATCTGAGCCAGGTAATAGGTTCCACTGTTCTGCTCTCGGGGATCACAGAAACAAACATTAGTGTTATCTACGTACATTTCTCTCTCATGATGAATGAGATTGTGGTGTGTCTGTGGAGAGGCCTTGGCTGGGGCTATCACAAGTGAGGTAAGCCTAGAGCCAGGGTTGCACAAGTATGTGCTCCTTCCCTGAAAATAGGGTTTCTGGCGAGATTCCTAGGTTTAAATTGTAGGTTCATAATTGGTAAAGGCAGAAAGGTGAGGGGCTCCTTTACGTCCCCACAATTTTTCTTGTCTTTCTATCCTGCCTCAGAGATGTGCTCTGCATTACTGGGTCTGGTTAGACATGCATGAGGTACCTACAAACCAAAAAAAAAAATGAAATTTCTTTCAGCATTGAGTGCAGTTCCTGGGGTCCATCCTTTCAAATCCTGCTAGAATACATATTGTAATATTAAGTTGGGGGAATCACCCCAGCCCCTGGCAGTCACCCTTGGGGTGCCAATGGAGCGAGGAGCTCCATCTCAGGCCTCCTCCCCCAGAAGTTGCCTTGGGCCAGACTCCACCTCTGGACTCCAACTCCCAGCCAGCCAAGCGCTGACCCCTCCCAGGGGAGGGTCAGGACCACACCCACAGGGTATTTAGGCTGCCGTTTGTGCTCTCCCACTGTCTTCCGTCTGCCTTGCTCCTGGCCACCCCAGAGTGTGGCATTCCTTAAATGTGGGCATTTTTGATTTGGTCTAATCTGGTTTGATTGGAGCTTTTTGCGTCAGCAGAGAGGCTCTCCTTAAGATTTTTCCTATCAGATGGAGGCGGAGTTCATCCTTTCAAATCCTGCTAGAATACATATGAAGCTCTCATGAAGCTCTCTGACTTTATAGAAAGGTGGGGTGATAGCTCCAGGGTCGGATACAAAAGAGGAGTATGGGGGACGGATTCACCTCAAAGGCCAGCTGCTCCAGCAGAAACGTTAGAAGACATGATAAACATGCCTCTCCTGCCCAAGTCTGCAGTCGAAGGAGGTTCGGGGGTGAGGGGGATGGTTTAGCCGGTCTAGGCACTTGCTGTACATGCCTGGTAAACTGAGTCGATCACTGGAACCCACATCAAAGTGGAGAGAACTCACTCCACAGAGTCGTCCTCTGGCCTCGGTCTTCACACTGTGGTCTATGCCCCACCCACACGGATGCTACTAAATCGTGTGGTTAGATCTGAATAGTGAGCACATTGTGTCAGGGTCGGGTGAGACAGCTTCACTCCACACTGCCCTTTGGAGACCCAGACTGATGACGGTCTTCCAAGTGTGGATTCCAAAATCACCTTGAACTTGACCCTGAGAAGACAGAAAGGAGAAGACAGAAGGCAAACCTTCTTGTTGACCACCTCGGATCAGAAGGGGTGTGCAACCTTGCCAGTGGCAGGAGATGAACACACTGTGCTGCAAACAGGTACTGCCACGTGGTAGAGCGTAGATAGGAAATATGGGTTAATTCAAGTTGAAAGAGCTAGTACGTAACAAGCCTAAGCTATTGGCTGAGGATTTATAATTAATAAGAAATCTCTGTGTTTATTTGGAGAGCCATCAGTCCTGATTTAAAAAAAAAAACCTCTAAACAAATACATTTAAAGGAAGAAAAAAGAAAAGTCTAAGCACTTGAAGACAGACATGGGCATCCGTCTGGGGAGGCAGAGCTTGAAGACAACTCTGAGCCTGAGATTTAAATTTCAGTCTCACTTCAGGACCCTGAAGATGGACTTGAAAGGGTCACCCTATCGCTTTGTCCCTTCCCAATGTGGCCACTTTGACTAAATCTCCTTTTTCTGCTCTTTGCTATTTATGTGGTTGTTTTGATTGACTTCTTAAGATCGGGTAGCTCAGCCTCATCTAGGGTCACAGACTATGACCCCGAATTCAGTAACAATAACATCCCAAAGAAGCCAAGGCCTGAATGCTTGAGACCTGGGAGACAATGTACCTGCCAGGGATGGGAGGACAGTGCGCCAACAGCCAGCTGCTGCCACTGGGAGAGCAGGGACACAGTCCAGGGTCGTGAGCGGGTGCCATGGCTACGCATGGCGTCTGTAACTACCGGAAGCTTGAGTGACAGCTGAAGATGATGAGTGGCCCTGCTTCGTTGCTGGGGAGCTTAGTGAGCTCTGGAAGACAGGGAATGGAAGCACTGCAGAGCTAGCAGTAGCCAAGGAACCCGGGGCAGCCCTGACCACACCTGGCCACTGGGCGACCCAGCCCTGCCTGGCAGCTTTCCGCTGGGTGTGATTCCACCGGACAGATAAACACATCCGGGAAGAGAACGGCCCACGCACGGCTGAGGAAAGTGCAGGTGTCTGTGTTATTTTAAACCCGCCCCAGGTTCAAGTTCGAATGCCAGTGTTATTTCTGAAGGCAGCTCAGTCCTTGCGTTGCTGCTGGAGAGATGTGATCGCAGTCCTGACAGCAAAGCACAGCGGTGACAACTCTTCAAAGCCGCCAGATGCCTGCAAGGCCCGTCCTAACGCCGATGCCCAGCATCCGTAGTATCTGTCCATCTCACCAGCAATGACATCCATCGCAAATGACACCGTGGAAACAGAAACCACGCAAACAGGGCCAGGGCAGCGAAGACCAGGAGCGGGCTCAGGGAGGCGTGGTTTGATGGGATCATTTGGAATGCAAGCGTCTGCCTCTGCCCTCTTACTTCCGTGGGTGTTGACGAGTAAATCAGTATTTGGAAGCTCTGCTAGACCATCATTAGACGAAAAGAGTCTAAGTGTCCAGCAACAGGGACAGGCTGAGAAAACGACAAAAAGACAGTTCCCTATGTGAGGAGATGGATGCGTTAGTTAGCTTGATTGTGGCCACCATTTGACAATAGCTGTCTTGAGTCAGCAAGACGGCTTGGTGGGTAAGGGAGCTTGCCGCCAAGGCTGACGACCCGAGTTGATCCCCAGAACCTATGTAAAGGTGCAAGGGGAGAACGGATCCATAAATCTGTCCTTTGATCTCCATGCATTGCCCTCATCACATAATAATAATACTACTAGTAGTAGTAACGATGATGATAATTTAACAACAACAAAAACATCCTCCAGTCCACTGTGCATCTTAATTAAATACATACACCTCTCAGTAACCAGTGGGCAAAGCCAGGGGAGAGGGCTCGCTCAGTAAAATGCTTGCCTTGCAAGCATGAGGACAGGACCTGAGTTTGGATTCCCCGCATCCACATAAAAAATCCAGGTGTCGCAGCCTGGCCTGTGATCCCAGGACTGAGGAGTGGGAGGCAAGGGGATACGTAGGGCTTGCTGGCCAGCAAATCTAGCCAGTCAGCATGGGTTCAATGAGAGACCCTGCCTCAAAGAATAAAGTGGAGAGCATCAAGGAAGGCACCCAACATTGCCCTGTGGCTTCTACCCACGTACACACAGTCTCATACACGTGTGCACACAGATACAGAAAACATACACAAGGCCAGGGGTGGAGGCACATGCTTGAATCCCGGCATTGAAGAGGCAGAGAGACATTCTGGGGCTCCTCAGAAGCCGGCAGAGCATGCTTAGTGGATTCCAACCAATGAGAAAACCTGTCTCAAAAATCAAGTTGGGGACCAGAGAGATGGTCCCAAGGGTGTTTGCCACAAAGCCCGGGGACCTGATTTGGGTCCCCAGGACTCATATGATGGACAAACAGAAGTGACCCTTACTGTGTCACTATACCACAGCTGTGCTGGCTCTTCCCAGGGACCAGTCATAGAGTCACATTGTCATCAGCCCCCTCAAGTCTCATCAAAGGCCACCTGCTCTGCTGGCCCCATTTAAAAAGAGAGACGGAGGGTGAGAGAAGGACAAAGCGAGGGAGCTATTCCAGGAGAGACTTTGGGTACATTCTTCTCCTCCCGCTGACTTGCTGTGTGACCGTGGGCCTAACAATAATACATGCACAGAATGAAGGCCGGATCTTGTGTTCCCCAAGGGAACATGAGAAACACAGACTCTTAATCACATGACCAGCCTGAAAGACTGGGCTAATTTGGGCCTCCCAAATTAGCGTGAGCAACGTCATCAGTCCTGGACAAATCCTTGGGAGGACAGGAAGTGACCCTAGTCCTAGCTCCTGCTTAGGAATCCATTGGACCTGGGAGCCTTTCTTCTCTCAGGTCCCTAGTGGCCTCTTCCCAGTCCTGGGGACACTGGCAAGGAGGCCATGTGCTCAAGTCTGCCTAACTCTGCAGCCATCTTGGCTTGCATCACATGAGGTAAAGTCTTTGATTCAAAGCCAAATGAGAAGATGAAAAATAAAAACAAAACCCGGTTCTACAGCCCCCCAACAACCTGTACTCTGCTGCTCTTAGGACACACCTCCGGGCGCTCCCTGTTGAGACTTGTCCACCCTGGACTCCCTCTCCTCCCTTTACCCCATTAGCAGACAGACCTGGCACCAGGTGCCCTGTCCTCATGAGAGCCTCGGAGCAGGGGTGGCCCATACCCATACCCAAGCACCATCTCGTGGGAGAGACCTCCTAGAGGCAGAGACCCAGGATATACAGCAAACCTCACTTCCAGGTCAGGAAACCGGGTTTCCCTTCCCAACCCTGTCATCCTTCCTAGCCCTGTCACAGGCGATCCACGCTCCGCCCCCCCCCCCCGACAAGTGTCTTTCCCCTCCCCAAGCTTCTGGTTTTCCCATCTATAAAATGGGCTGGCAGTCAGTCACCTGCCCTTGGACGCTTGGTGTTACGGTGAGAAGCCGTAGTCTGGAAAGATCACATCACCAGTCCAGGCTGCTAATAAAGGCCCTACCCTGTGGTGACGCCTCTGTTCAAACCCTGACTGGGCATGAAGCCTCGCCGTGCCTCCGTTTCTCCCTCTGGAAAGTGGGCGTGATCATGTGCGTGCTGATCTCAGAGCAGCTTGGAGGATGAGATGTGGGAGGGGACCATAAGAGCCCACACTTCATAGGTTGTCCTGAGGGCAGAGGGCGGGGTCCCGGGTGAAAAGATCCCCGGGAGACTCAGCTGCATGACCTCCGGCTTAGCATCTTGCCCTGCTCACCTTCTTCCCAGTGTCTGGTTAAGTGTGCTTGGGCAAGACTATCCAGTCCTGGCCCGGGCAAGGGTGGTGGTGAAGGGCACGGGCTGTGCCCACCCCTCCCAGGCTACAGGGAGCTTGGCTCTTCTACTATTGCCAAGCCCACCATGGACACCCACCTGGAGGTCCTGGGTAGCCCAGGGTAGAGGAGGCTCTGCAGCCCATTGGGGCACCTGCGTGAAGTGGGGCTGGGCCTCTGGGGCAGGGCAGGTGCTGACTCATGGCCTCGCCTGGCACACTATAAAGGAACCAGCCCAGGGGCCTCCTGCTGCCTGCTGACCTAGGATGGCCCAGGGCGCGGTGATCCATGTGGCCCCTGAGCAGCCCACCCATGCTGTATGTGTGGTGGGCACCGCGACCCCGCTGGATGTCTTTGGGTGAGCCTGGGCGGGTGGGGCGGGGTGGGCAATGCCAGCAGGGGCAGGATGCTGCTGGCCCGGCTCAGGCTCTGGCCAAGAGATCCTAGGGAGATAAACTGGGAGGGGTGGGACCCACCACAGCCAGTTCTCTGTGAAGTAGAAATACCGCTGCTGCCAGGCCCTGCTGGAGGCTGACGGAAGGCAGGCTAGGTTTCCTTGCCTGGTGAAATGACTCTCAAGATTAAGTGTGACCATTGCAATTGTACTCCACGGGGCTGTCTGTTTGGTATTCCATAGTGCTGTTTGCTAGGTACTCCGCAGTGCTGTTTGCTAGGTACTCCGCAGTGCTGTTTGCTAGGTACTCCGCAGTGCTGTTTGCTGGGTACTCCACACAGTACCGGGCAGATCCCCAATTCATTTGTTCATTCTTCCACTCCCTTGTTCCTTCACCAAATATAGGCTGAGGACGTACTGGGCGCTGAGACCTTTGTCCTAGATCACACAGGACAGTGGAGGAAGCCTCTGTAGTTGCCTTTCATGTGGGGATTGCTGCAGCCTCCCCCATAGAGCTGAGGCCCCAGTGATGTCCATAAATGTCTCTGGGACACGTCCCTGTCAGAGGCTGACTGACCCCGGCAGGAGGAAAACACTCAGGGTCTAGGGGGTCCCCAGGCCACTAGTGGGAGGCTGGGGAGACAGGCAAAAGAAAGCCTGGTGTCTCTCCCAGAGGACAAGCTGCTTGAAGGTGGGTGCAGAGATGACAGGAGCCAGAGCTAGCCCATCATCCTTGCTAGGATCCCAGGCTAGCCCTCCTTAGGTCACGGTCATGGTGCTTCTTTCGTAGTGTCTGCGGGTATGTACGTGGTTGTAGATTCAGGTGTGCGGGGGAGCGTGTGGAGGCCAGGACAAACTCAGGTGTCATCCCTCAGGCTCTATCTTCAGAGGTCAGGGGACAACCTGTGGGAGTTGGTTCTCTCCTTCCACTGCGTGGGTTCTGGAAACGGAGCCCATCTCACAGGCCTAGCAGCAAGCGCCTTTACTCGCTGAACCACCCGGCTAGTCCTGATTGTGGTTTTCAGACGGGGAGATCAGAGCAATGACATATGATCAGACAGGGGTGTTGATGACAATGTGGATGTTTGTCTGTCCCCTGTGAAGAGCCAATACAGCTAGCGCAAAGGACCTGAGGCAGGGGCATGAGCAGTCAGTGGGGACAGGAATGGGAGGGGTGCCCTGGGCAGGGGCAGCATCCTATGAAGGTTGGGTGGGGCAGTGGAAGGACTTCTGCTCTTCTCAAGACCTGGTTTGCTGTGGACTGCCATGGAGGTGTGTTGGGCAATGGAATACCATGTGTGGCCTTGGTTAACCCAATCACTGATTGCCCTGTGAGAACGGACTACAGGGGACGAGGGAGGAGGCAGATGTCCAGGTCAAATTATGGAATAGCCATGGAGAATGAGGTGGTGGCTGGCCAGTGAGCCCCAGGGATCCATCTGTCTTTGCTTCCCAGCATGCTTATCTTTGTGTGTGTGTGTGTGTGTGTGTGTGTGTGTGTGTGTGTGTGTATGTGAGAGAGAGAGAGAGAGAGAGAGAGAGAGAGAGAGAGAG
>NW_026067894.1:1233346-1242180 GCF_014885135.2 Alexandromys fortis
TCCCCTTCTGTTTCCTCATCCCCTTCTGGCAATCATATGGTATTTACTCTCTGGCCAGAGCTAGCCCAGCGGTGGCCTGTGTTTCTTCCTGCTGGGGAAAGGAGAATTGCTGGGGCCAGTATCATGGGGGGCCAGGCTCTCTCCTCACCAGTGCCTCTGCCGGCCCCTGTCGCTCCACAGCTCTGCTCCCAAGGGCTGCACGACCTTCGGCATCACAGCCTCCCCAGGAGTGGTCGTAGATGTCGCCCACAGTCCCCCAGCCAAGAAGAGCATCACTGGTGTCTCCAAATGGCCTCTGGACCCCCAGCTGGAGGTGACCCTACAGGTCAAGGCAGCCAGCAGTAGCACAGATGACCAAAAGGTGGGTGTGATGATTGGGGTGGGGGTGGGGACCTGCTGGGTGGGGTGGAGGGCTGAGGGTGGGGTGGATGAGGGGAGCAGTGAGGGAATGGGGTGAGTGAGGTGGGGGTTGAGGGTACGGTGGGGTAGGTTGGGGGACTGATGGATGGGATGGGGTGAGGCCTGGTGGGGGGGGGCTGAGGATGGGAGACATCAGCCCCCCAGCTCTTGCACGTGGGAACTCTTTGCTTCCATGCACAGGGCTCACCCTGGGAGAGCCCCCTTCCCCGACCAAGTTCTCAATCGCTCATCCCTCCACAGTGCCCACACTGACAGCACATCCATCCTTGCCATTCTTGTCCTCATCCCTGGGATCAAACACCCGATAAAAACTGGCTTAAGGAAGGCAGGGCTCATTGTGGCTTACACTTAGGGGCACAGTCCATCATGGTAAGGACGGCACAGTGACCAGAGCCTGAAGCAGCCGGTCACATGGCATCCGCAGTCAGGAAGCAGAGAGAGAGGAATGCTGGTACTCAGCTCGCTCTCTCTTTCCCCCCTCCATTGAGTCTCAACTCTAGCTCACCAGACGGTGTCACCACAACCAGAGTGGACTTCCCCGCCTCAGCTAAACCTCTCTAGAAACACCCTCCTAGGGACACCCAGAGGTGGGTCTTCCAGTTCTAAACACAATGTTCACAATGAAGCTTGCAGGGACCTGTGAAGGGGGGGTCAGGGTCAAGTTCATCCACTGGGCGACTCTTTAATAAACAGCCTCTCATGCAGACATGAGCAGGGCGCTGGGGTGAGGGGACTACAGTCCTGGGGGCTTTGAGTAATACACAGGTAGACAAACATTAGCTGTGGCTGTGAAGTCTCTGAAGGTCACAGGCAGGGAGCCACCAGGAGCACCTTCTGTGCCTCAGTGTTGCAGCACATCCTCACAGCCGTACAAAAAGATGATTTCACAGCACTTGCAGGTTTAGAAGACAGGTGTGAGCAGTGTGGCCCCCTGTGGCTCCCTTGAGGGTCACTCTCACTTTCTCCTGGCTCCTGTCACATGGCAGTCAGCATTCCCTGGGGTGTGGTCACTTGCTCTGGTCCCCCAGCCTCCTTTTCTTATGGGTGCTTTTCTTGTTGGGACACGTGCCACTGGACTGAATTTGAGGGTCATCCTTAACTTAGATCCTTAGAGACTTTGCTCCCAGTGCCTCATTCACAAATTCCAAGAGTGAGGATGGGCCCCACCTATGTTCCCCTTCTCCACAAGACCCTCTTGGGGTTCCCTGGAGGAGCAAACCCAGTTTGGTCTTTCCTGGGGGCCAAGTTCTGTGGCCCACCCTAGAAACACAGAGCTTGGGTGTCCAGCAGGTGTGGTCACTTCCCTAAAGAAGTGTTAAGTTGAAGGATGGAACCAAAGGCCAGCCTGTGAGAGAGCTGGAATACCGAGGTGGCCCCTGGGCTGACCCTGGATAAGGAGATGGCAAGACACAATTTGGGGGCGCTGAAAAAGTCCTGTATGACAAAGATGGAGGGAGGAGAGAAGGGTGAGGGAGACAGGGACCACCTTATCTTCCCTCCTTCCCTTTCTCCACCCTTTGCTCCACTTTTCCTGTGTTTTGAGACAAGTTCTCATTAATTAATCTGAGCTCAAATCTCAGTCCCCCTGCCTCAGGCTTCTCCAGTGCTGGGATAAGACTTGTGCCACCACACAAGGCTAAGGACCCCATTTTCTGGAGGACACGGGAAGCCAGAGAAAAGTTCCTCCCAAAGATGTTACTGGCTGGCACAAAGCAAGTAGCCTGCAACTAGGGAGCGGTCTGGAGGCCCAGAGCCTGGATGGAAAGGAACACCAGGGTCCAGAGAGTACAGAGGAGAGGCCATGATTCCATCATTCTCCAGGATAACCACCGTCTGTAGGACAGGACCTAACACCTCAGTGTGTCCTCTCAGGGGCTCCTCTCCTCCTCCTCCTCCTGCCCTCACCCACCATCGACCCATCCCCCCCCCCCCCCCCCCGCCAACCCATTCCCACATCCTTCCCCCCACTCCACGACCCACCCCAGCCTCCTTGTTTGGATGCTGCCTAGAGACCTGATGCTCTCCAACTGGGTACTGTGAGAGACAACTTGAAGGCCTGGCCTTCTGTTGCAGAAGACCAGTTCCCCGGCCACCACCTACTCCTTCTTTCCCTCTTATGCCTCTTGCACCTCATTTCCGGCTGCTGAGTGCCTATGTTGGGCACAAAAGCCCACTTACCAAGGAGGGGGTCACCCCAAGAGACCACTCTCATACCACAGTTGATACAAAAGCAAGAGGAATTTTTATTCCTGGCACCACAGGGTCCCTCAGCCTAGAAAGGGGAAGGACCCCAAGTGGCTGTTACAGGCTACTTTTAAAGGAAAAAAACCACAGAATCAAAGGGGAAGTCCAGGAGTCATTTGTCAGTTATTGCGACTAGCTCGTTTAATGGTCAGCTAACTATAATTGGTCAATGCCACGGCAGTTGCTGAGTTGGTTGAGCGAGGATAAACACCTGCAGGTCATCTGCAGGTCGTTTTGCCCCAGTTCCAGGGCCTGGGTCTAATTGAAGAAAAACTAGAAAGGGGATGGAGAGTTCCTGGGAAAGTACCCAAAGCTCCAAGCTCCAGTGCACGTGTGGGTGATTATCAGGTTCCTGGTTCCCAGGGAAGGGGGGCAGAAATGCTCAGATGCCCCAGAGTCTTTCCCCTACTCCCCTTCTCAGGCTACACATTGTCCTTGTCGGGGTTACCATTGCTGTGATGAAACACCATGACCAGAAACAAGTTAGGGAGGAAAGGATTTATTCGACGTCCATTTCCACGGCACTGTTCCTCACTGAAGGAAGCCAGGACAGGCACTCACACGGGACAGGAACCTGGAGGCAGGAGCTGATGCAGAGACCAGGGAGGGGTGCTGCTTACTGGCACACTCAGCCTGCTTTCTTGTAGAACTCAGGACCTCCAGCCCAGGGATGGCCCTACCTGCAATGGGCTGGGCCCTCCCCCACCAATTACTAATTTTTTTTTAAAAGTCTTCTAGCTAGAACTTTCTCAATATAGGTATTTTCTCAATTGAGGTTTTCTCCTCTCAGATAACTCTGTATTGTGTCAAGCTGACAGCCAATAAACACCTCCTTGTGAAGTCTTCCCTCGCCCCTTTCTCTGGCTGAGTGGATCCTCCATTCCTGGACTCCCTTGGGACCCTTTTCTAAAGCATCATCGTTAGCTGAGTTGAACTGGATTAAGCCGGCACACAGCAGGACTCCGTGTATATATTGTTTGTGTTTTAACAAATAAAGCTCGCCTGAAGATCAGAGTGCAAAGCTAACTCTAGGCCAGGCAGTGGAAGCACACACCTTTAATCCCAGGACTCAGAGGACAGACTGATCTCTGTTAGTTCAAGGCCACCCTGGACTACAGGAAATTGACCCAGTCTAAAAGAGAAACAGCTCACACAAAGGTGATCCCAGCACTTAGGATCACACGCCTTTAATCCCAGCGCAAGGGAGGTGGAGACAGGAGTGATATGGTTGGGCAGAGAGAGGAATATAAAACAGGAAGAAACAGGAGCTCAATGCCATATGAGGTATAGTGCAGTCGGAGGCAGTCTGAGGACAGGACCGCCCCTTGGTCTGAACACTGGTAGAAATAAGAACTCTCTAGTGACTGGCCGCTTCTCTGATTGTACAGCTTTTACCCCCTGATAGTTGACTTCGAGTTTTTATTATTAAGATCAATTAGAATTTGTGCTGCAGGGGCTGGAGAGATGGCTCAGGGGTTAAGAGCACTGATTATTCTTCCAAAGGACCCAAGTTCAATTCCCAGCACCCATATGGCAGCTCACAACTGTCTGTAAGTCCAGTTCAGGGATATGACACCCTCACACAGACATACATGCAGACAAAACACCAATGCATATAAAATACAAATAAATAAATCTTTTTTAAAAAAAGAATTTGTGCTGCAGCTCAGACTGTTTTTGGAATGACTAATGAAGTCATGAATGGTCTGTTATTGTCTTATAGGTTCGAATTTCATACTATGTACCCAAGGCCTCACCGATCCAAGCCCTGCTGTACCTCACTGGGGTGGGTAAGTGATGACTAGGGTCCCAAAGAGCTGCCCAAGGGTGCACACCTTTAATCCCAGCTCTTGGAGGCAGAGGCAGGCAGATCTCTGTGAGTTCAAGGTCAGCCTGGGCTAAATACTCAGATACTGTCTCAAAAAGAAAGAAAGGGAGGGAGGGAGGGAGGGAAGGAGGGAGGGAGGGAGGGAGGGACCGTAGATCTGCCTTCTGTCTCCACACAGCACATCCCCACCAAGCAGGGCATCTTTCCAAGACACAACATGACTAGAGCTTACTTTAGAGCAAGCAAAGAAAAACGACCATTTCTAGCTAGCCATCCATCCAGTAATTCTTAAGTTCTCCTTCCCTAGAGAGTGAGCACAAAGAAACACAGATGGGGGACTGGGGGTGAGGGTGGAGTGTTCGCTTAGGTAGCATGAAGCCTGAGGTTTGACACCCAGTGCTGCATATGCCTGGTGTGGGGTGCACATCAGTACTCCCAGACCTTGAGAGGTAGAGGCAGACGGGTCAGAGGCTCAAGGTCGCCCTCAGCTACAGACGAGTTTCCAGCTATGGGATCCCCGGTAATTAGTTAATATAAGTGCAGGTGAAGGCTCACGTCACAGTGTAATAACTGACTTCTCAGGCTAGGAAGTAGGGGCCTGGATTCTATGCACAAATTTCTATACCTTTTTAATGCTTCATTATGTGTGTGTGTGTGTGTGTATAGCTTTTTGTTTTGTTTTGTTTTGTTTTTCGAGACAGGGTTTCTCTATAGCTTTGGAGCCTATCCTGGAACTCACTCTGTGAACAAGGCTGGCCTCGAACTCACAGAGATCCTCCTGTCTCTGATTCCTGAGTGCTGAGATTAAAGGTGTGCGCCACCATTGCTCCACTCATATTATAGTTTTTATAGCAGATAATTCTGTGTTCCCCAAATCCCATTGTTTACGTTTCATTTTTATCATATCAATAACCCATTTAAACACACGTACTTGTATTTCTTTTGTATTCATCTTTAATAGAACCTATCCCTGTGACTGGGGAGATGGCCCAGTGGTTGAGAGCGTGTATTGCTCCAACTGAGGACCTGAGTTTGACTCCTAGTACCCACATCAGCTGGGTCACAACCACCTGTTAACTCCAGTTCCAGAGGATGCAGTGCCCTCTTCTGGCCTCCACAGGCAACTACACTCATATACCCCACCACCACCACCACCACATACACACATAACACATAAATAAAATAATAAAATCTTTTTAAAAGTTCATTCTTAGAATCACAGAGTTCAGGAGCTAGACGCTAGCTTGGAGAACATAGTGTGAGACCTTATTTCTCAATTTTTAAAAATTAAATAGATTTTTAATGAGAACTCAACCTGAACAATCTACTCTTTTTATTTAAGTGTGTATTAAATGTATAAATAGCTATGAAGTCTCTGGGTGTTATCTCAATGATGAGCTTCACTCATGAGTATAGATTTAAATAAAATGGGGCTTACTCTAACGCCAGAACCTGGACTGAGATATTGCATTTAATTCTTTTTTTTTTTTTAGTTTTATTTTTTTTTAATTTTTTTTTATTGAGAATAAGAAAAAAAAAGTTTCCGCGTCCTCCCAGCCTCCCATTTCCCTCCCCCTCCCCCCTTGCATTTAATTCTTACAATAATCCAGGGAACTTGACCCCATGATCCCATTTCACTGATTAGGAAACTGAGGCTCAAGGAACTGCTTGCTGAGAGGTGGGGAAGCCAGGAGTACCGTGATAATTCTATGTCCCTAATTCATGCATATTAGTGGATCTGCTAAGGCACAATAGTAAAAGGTCATATCGCCTCTCTCGTGCAGGCCATGGTCCCTGTGTCCCACTGTGGGGCACACGGGTCTACATTATTCAAGCAACTGTGGTCTGATTTGCTGCTAGAGGGAAGGAGTTCACAGACACACCTGTCTCTTGTTTTGACATTTGCACAGGGTAGGCTTGGGGAGCGTGAGTTTTTTCCCTGACACAGACACACGTGAGAAACAAGGACCAGATGAAGACTGTGGGTTGAGGTTGGGGGATGGGGGCAGAGTTCTTGGAGAAATTGGCAAGGTGACCTGGCAGGTTGTGGCGGCTTCACTGGGGGTGGCTGGGAGTTGCTTTGGCATCACAGTCATGGCTCCCCGAGGAAGGCAGAACTTTGTTCTCTGAATTGTAGTGTGGCTTCTTGGAGACAAAGGGTGGAACAGAGAAACTCCTGTCCTCGGGGCCGACCGTCAGGGCCAGTTTGAGAGCCTTGCAGCTCACGCTCACCAACTCTCCCCTCTCACGCCCATTTCAGAAATCTCCCTGAGCACAGATGTCACCCGCACTGGCAAAGCCGGCAAAGCGAAGCCTGCTAGGGCTGGGAAGGATCAGGTGAGGCTCAAATGTCCATCAGTACGCGCTTTAGGGACATGGTGCGTGCCTATCGCGCCCCCTGGTGGTGGCAGGCTGAACAGCGGCACCTCTCCGGCTTTAGGGACGTGGTGCGCGCCTATCGCGCCTCCTGGTGATGGCTGAACAGCGGCATCTCGCCAGCTTCTCGTGTTAACTTGTAAGGTTCCCTAACCAGGAAATAACTGGTGACCTTGTGGCGTAGGCATATTTCATCTCTTTTACAAGGTCATATTTACAACCAATTGTGGGTTCAGAAATGGTGTTAGCCTACAAGCTGGAATCTCTAGAGTCACCCAGGTGATGGGTCCCAGACTTTAATGGCTGATAGCTGAGTTTCCCACTGAGCTGTGTACAGGGGTGTGTGGTGGTGAGTGACGGGGAAGGGAAGAGAGACAGGGGTGGAGGGAGAGAGAAGCGAGGCATGGCCGGGAGTGTGTGTTGCAGAAAGATGGTGGATCGGGGTAACCGTAGGGTCTACTATTAACCCAGGGTCCTTGGAACTTCAGAACTGCCTGCGTGACTTTGTGTTGGTGGCTAGTGTACACTTAGGCAGGCTCCAAATGATGAAGTCCATCAATAGTAGGGGAAGGGGAAGTGTGTGGCTTACAGGGCTCACCTAGCATCGTAATTTATCCAATATTGCTTAATCTATCGTATTATGATAGATCTCTACAGGCCGGGCCACCCAGAGTTAGTTCATCATTGGGCGGAGGGTTTCTGGTACCAAGAGTAGCACTCACATCAGGAAGGAGTGATTTATTTGGTCACATGAGAGTAGTTGTATGGATTAGAATCTTGATTTCTTATGTATTTGATTCCGTTTTTTTGTTAAGCCAATTTTTTTAAGGCTTTTAAAGTATATTTTACTATCAGTCTCCTTTTTTAAAAAAACAAATGGATGACCTGAGGCTGGGATGACCTGAGGCTGGGATGACCTGAGGCTGGGATGCAGCTTAGCTGGTAGAGGTGCCTAGCATGCACGGAGTCCGGGGTTCAACACCCAGCACCTCACAGACTGGGTGTGGCGGCACAGGCCTGTGATCTCAGCTCTCAGAGGTGAGGATTAGAAGTCGAAGCTAGCCTTGTCTTTAACAAACCACAAACACCTCTGACTCATATCCAGATTTGCTTATATCTGGAGCCATCAGAAATCCACTCTTTGGGCCCATGAGTTGCTGAATGAGAGAAACAGGCAAAGTGGGAGATAGGAAAAAAACAAAAAACAAAAAAATAGCACTGTCTCTCCCAAGGGCTGATGGGATCTGAGAGAGTTACCATAGCGTCTTTTTGCCCTTCTGATATTCCCAGAGCACCTGGACCTGGGGCCCGTGTGGCCAAGGCGCCATCCTCTTGGTGAACTGTGACAAGGAGAACCCCACGTCCTCTAGAATGGACTTCGAGGATGACATGGTCTTGGACAACAAAGGTAAAGAACAAAGGCCATGGCCTGGTCCCGGGACAAGGGCCTCGCCTCGCCGTCAACAAGGCTCACTTGCCCATGTGGTTTTGTAAGGTAGCCCCTGACTTTGGGAAGCACGCTTGTGTTAGCATGTCAGAGGAAGGAACGGAAAAGTGTCCCAAGAGAGTAAGTGACCCGCTAAAGTCGCACAGCAGTCCGAAGAGACCAGTGTGGGCTCCTGATGCCCCAAGAGGCTCTGCTTTCCATGCTGGCCCCTGTCTAGCCCTATCTGGGCATGGCTCAGACATGAGGCCCAAATTTAATTAAAAAAAAAAAAAGGAGTGCTGGTCCCCAAATATTGCACAAGATCCCAGTGCCTAACGGATGGGGAAACTGAGGCACAGAGAAGTTAAGAAATTAAGACAAGGGTTAGAAGCCCGGAGGTGGTGGCGCACGCCTTTAATCCCAGCACTTGGGAGGCAGAGGCAGGTGGATCTCTGTGAGTTCGAGACCAGCCTGGTCTACAAGAGCTAGTTCCAGGACAGGCTCCAAAACCACAGAGAAACCCTGTCTCGAAAAAGCAAA
>NW_026067894.1:1242289-1264221 GCF_014885135.2 Alexandromys fortis
AAAAAAAAAAAAAAAAAAAAAAAAAAGACAAGGGTTAGAGAGACGGCTCAGCAGTTAAGAGCACTGACTGATCTTCCAGAGTTTAAGTCTCAGCAAACACATCACAACCATCTGTAATGAGATCTGGTGCCCTCTTCTGGCGTGTAGGCAGAACTGCAGGCAGAATACTGTATACATAATAAATTTTTTTAAAAAAAAGATAAGACAAGAAGTCAAGCTTGTGAAAGTCACACAGTTACTCAGCTGCCGTCAGTATTTGTAGCACAGACAACCTGACTCCTTGGCGGGTTTAAGAGGTTCAAGAATGGTGGTGGGTCCTGCAGAGTCTCAGTGGGTACTCACCCAGGATGCTGGGGTAGGACAGGGGTGAGACAAGTCACCCACCTTCCCTAGCAGTGGGGGAAGGGGAATGATAAAGTGCTAAGACTGTATGGGAGCAACTATGTATCTCACACTGACACCAGGGACAGCCCTGAAGGATATTTATTATCCATGACCTTGTGGGCACTCCAGGGGCTCTGGACAAAAATGGCTCCAAAGGTGTCCCCTCGTCTTTACACTCCCCACCCTTTGGCATTCTCTCTGCCCTGTTTACTGATAGAGAAACTGAGGCACTAAGAGCCGAAGGATTTCCCCAAGCTTACCCAGATCCAGGTTGAGCCCAAATCCTTGCCTCCTTCACCGTAGCCCAGCCGCCAGCAGTGACCCCTTGGCATATTCCCCATCACCCTGATATACAAATCCATGCTGCCCACCACCATGTACCACCGCTCTCCTGGGCACTCTCTGTGCTCTGGAATTTGAGTGCTGGGGTCACAGCAAGAAATGACAGTGGGACAGGAGGCCTTGTTGCTCTGGGTTTCTATCCTTGGCTCCCCCTTTTGGAGACATTCACAGATAAACATCATATATATGCTGAAGAGAATAGAGTCAGGGGCTGGCGAGAGGGCTCACGGAGTAGGGTAGGGGTGCTCGCTGCCAAGTCTGATGTCCTGAGTTCAATACCGGGGTGCAGCATGGTAGAGGAAGAGAACGCTGTACAAACTGTCGTGTCCTCTGCCCCCCACACGTACCACAGCGTGTTTAACCTCTCCCACACATACAGACGATAAGTAAGTAACCGCGGGCTGGGGGTGAGTGGTGGAGTTCTTTCCTTGTATACCTGAGACTCCCAGTTCTGTTGCCAGAGCTGTGGAACAAAAGAAAACAGTAAATGTAAGTTTAAAAATGAGCAAAAAGGGGCTGGAGAGATGGCTCAGTGGTTAAGAGCACTGCCTGCTCTTCCAAAGGTCCTGAGTTCAATTCCCAGCAACCACATGGTGGCTCACAACCATCTGTAATGAGGTCTGGTGCCCTCTTCTGGCCTGCAGGAATACATGTGAACAAATATTGTATGCATAATAAATAAAAAAAAACAAATATTTAAAAAAAATGAGCAAAAAGAGCAGCATTGTAAAAAAGGAAAAGAAACCAGGTTCCTTTGCGGCAGGGTGTGTGGGAGTGTGGGCTTCACCAGGAGGCAGCTGGAGGGAGCTGGGCACTAGAGATATAATACAGATATAACAATCTTGGGCCACACGCTTCTTGTTTTAGACCTGCAGGACATGTCCCCAATGACCCTAAGCACGAAGACTCCCAAAGACTTCTTTGCCAAATATCAGCTCGTGCTGCACGTGGCCAAGAACAAGATGAACAAAGTGAGGGTGTTCCGGGTCACACGTGAGTCGGCCTGGCCCTTCCCTTGCCTCCCGTGACCCCGTGCTCCTTTCCCGCCCCCACCAGATGGGGCGCTGCCCTGCCCCACTCCCCTTTGGCAAGCAGTTCCTATGGAGCTATGGTGTGCTGGGTTCTGAGTGCCAGGCACAGGCGTCTGTCGTCTGTCTCCAGATGAAGGTCAATAGATGCCTCGTCCCAGCTGGGCACAAGGACTCCCTCCAGTGGGCGCCCACCTCTTCCCCTCCCCCTCCTCTCTATTCTCTCCCTCGCTTTGCTTTTCCTTCTTTCTCCTTTCTCACTTATTTCTCTTTGTGTCTCTTTCCTAGTTCCTTTCTCTTCTCCTACTTCCCCTCCCTCTTTCCCCTCACCTCCCACCATGTGCCCCTTACAGCCCCTGTGAGCCATGAACCCCTTGTGGCCCAGACATCATAGGTTTGCGGCCCCTCACACCCGCTAACCCGGCATTGCCAGCCTCAGTTCTGAGCCCTGGGCTCACAACCATGAACATGACCGACTCTTTGCCCCATGTCACTTCATCCTAGTGGGATAGGAGGGGTGACAGGTAAGATAATGAGGACCGGCAGTGGGAGGAGTGGAACTGGGGTGGAGAGAGAGGGAGGTCCGAGGAGACTGCGGGTACTCTCAGGAAGGACATCCCAGATTCGGGGGGGGGGGGGGGGGGGGATAGCAGGTGCAAGGCCCTGAGGAGGAATGAGCCTGTGTGGTTCAGGAATGAAGGGGAGCAGAGTGGCCAGCATGGGGGGCCAGAGCAGCCATTGTGCAGTGCGCATGGTTAAAAATGGTGAGTGGAGGCCCAGGGGGAGGGGCATGTACTGATGTCTCTGCTCCCCTAGGGATAGTGGACAGGAGAGGGCTTTCCAAGGCTCAGCTTGGCCCCACCCTTCCATCCTAGACGAACTAGCGAATCAAGCTGATAGAGGGATGACTTACTTTGTGCCTCTGTCACGTCCCTGCTACTATGGTCCCGTAGTGCCTGTACTACGTGTACTGAGCTGGGGGACGTTTGTGAGGCAGACAGGGGCCTGGAGATTGACACACATACACACACAGATGGAGAGACAGAGACACGGATCATCCTTGAAACAAGACCACCACCTTGATTGTGCTCAGGGGCGGCTTATACAGGGCTCTGGCCACGCCCAGCTCTCGGGATCTTTCAGCTGCAGACTCATCAGAACCCACTCCCCTGCCATCAGGGTCTCGTGCTCGGAGCAGCTGCAGGCTGCTCAGAGCAGAGGAAAACAAGTTGTTTACAGGAAATTCAGGTCTGGTGGTAGCAGTCCCCAACATCTAGGCACTGTCACCCCCAGGATGCAACCCCCCCCCCACTTCCCTCTCCCATTGTTTTAAATGGTGTCTGTTATACGTTAATGGTCTTTGTTCCTCCATGGTCACTCAGGACACAGCACAGTGTGCTTGGGGATAAATGAACGGAGTGGAGTTAGGGATGGCTTGGCACCTGTCGTGCCCTTCCTGGACCCCTCTAGTCAGGAAAACAAGGTCCCAACTGGAGTTTTGCTATTTCCCCCCTAAACACTTCCAGGGACCCTTGGGTAGTGGCACACAAGGACTCTGGGCATCTCAGCATGGAGGGGAGGAAATCGGAGCCACAGAGGCACGCTAGGGCTAAGCACGCTCTGCCTCTGTCTAGGGGGCAAGCTGCCATCCAGATACAAGGTGGTCCTGGGCCCACAACAGTTCTCACACCGCCTGGAGTTGCCAGGCGGCCAACACAGCACAAATTTCTATGTGGAGGGTCTGGCTTTCCCTGACGCTGACTTCCAGGGGCTCATTCCCCTCACAGTCTCGCTGCTGGACATATCTAACCCGGTAGGCCTCAGCCTAGAAGAGGGTGGGGGAGAGGAAGCAGATGAACCCTGCTTGACATGACATACCTTCTCATCTTTCCCCTCCAGGATCTCCCTGAGGCCCTGGTGTTCCAAGACAGTGTGACGTTTCGTGTGGCCCCCTGGATCATGACCCCCAACACCCAGCCCCCCCAGGAAGTATACGTGTGCAGGTGAAGCTCTAGGGGGGTGGGGTCTGGGTACACTAGGAAGAGCCCTGAATTCTGGGTGCTATGTTAGCTAGGAATGAAGAAAAAAATCTCCCTGCCCTCAGACGCTGGAAGCCATAATTTGCTCAGGACCCTGGGGAGAGGGACAAATTGTTATCATGGTCGCTGCTCTGTGGACATCGGGGCTAATGTTTGTAGGATTTCTGAAAACGAAGACTTCCTAAATTCATTGACTGCTCTGACCAAGAAAGCCAAGTGCAAGCTGACTGTGTGCCCAGAGGAAGAGAATTTGGATGACCAGTGGATGCAGGTACGTGGCCCTGTCCACTGGAGGCCAAGGGACAGATGCGGGCTATGGGCTCCTGGGGCACAGCCTAGAACTTGGGGGCCATCCTTCCTGGGATGGACTAAGAGGAAGGAGCCTTGGAAGGTACTCACCCCGGGGGCTCAAGTTAAGAGTTCACTTGACATAGTCACTGTGTGGCCCCTGCCATCTCCATGGCCATCCATCCCTGCTCTCACCTGCTGCCTTTTGCCCATCGCTCCGCAGACGTTCCCCTCCTCATCACCCATACTCCAGTCGTGCTCATCAGAGGCCAGCATGAAGGCTGCCCCTCCATGTATGCCGTCCCTCCAGTGGGACTGTGTCTCTCTTCCTGTCCCCTAAGTCCCGCCCCTGTCATCCCACCTCTGTGATATAGGCTGATCCCTGGGACGCTGCAGACACGTCCCCACTAACCAAGGTTTCCATCCTGTGACTTCTCATAGCGACTGTCCCCGCACACTGCACAGCTGCTTGCTGGAGGGGCAAAGTCCTCACCAGATCCATTGCTGAAAACGTGGACACCCACCTAGAGTGCCGGGTGGGCCTCCTGCCTGCTCCTGTGAGGTCCAGAAGGCTGCTGTTGCCTAGACTCAGTCAACTGCCTTCCCACTGAAGCCTCTGCCTATTCTAGCCATTCTGGGAGTTCTCTGAGTCCCTCAGCATCCCCTCAGCACCCCTAGACACCCCAATATTGGATGGTCTCTCTCCCTAAGGACAAGGCTCAATCACCCATCCCAGCCTCAGCTGAGGGTCGTCCCCACCCCCCAGATTCAGGGCCTCTGTCCTATTCCTTTTCCCAGCAGGCCGTGCAGGACACAGGTCTGCAGCCTCAGAGCCATTCTCTGGGCCCAGGTGTCCCACAGAGTTTGTTCTTGATGGCAGTGGCTAGCAGGTGGGGCAGGTCCACATCACAGCAGGTACAGGACTTTGTGGCCTATCCAGCAGCCTCTATGTGCTCCTCCAGGACGAAATGGAGATCGGCTACATCCAGGCTCCCCACAAGACGCTGCCCGTGGTCTTTGACTCCCCGAGGGACAGAGGCCTGAAGGACTTCCCCATCAAACGGGTCATGGTAGGAACCTCGTAGGCCCCACCCTTTGTCCCTGAGCAGCCGAGTCCCCAAAGCTGAATCCCTGCTCCAGTGGGACTCAACGGGGCGGTGGTGGTTATTCCAGCCAGTACCCTGATAAGATCTGGTTTCTCTGAGCCTCATCAGGAATGAGCTCATCCTTGGAATAACCTTGTGAGGGGCATCCTGGGCTACCCAAGAGTGCTCTTGCCACAAGACAGGAGTCCCATCTCTTGGGTGTGGTTTGTCCTTTGGGGCCACCACTGGGGCTGTGTTGGGGCTTCAGGATCCGCCGGGCTTTTATCAGCGACGGTCAACACATTCGGGAGTGGGAGGTGACATGTTGGTGAGTCACACTGGCCCAGCCTGGTAGATAGATGCCAGCTCAGCACAGGTTGTCCCCATCATAAATAACAATAATAGTATGTTTAGTGAGCCCGTGTGCTTCCAGCCACAGTGCTGAGTTCTCCACGGAGACTGACTCATCTCACGTGACAACCATTGAGATGCTATCACTAGGCCCATTCCACAGATGTAGAAATTGAGGCTCTGTGTGAGGACACTAGGCCTCCCACACTGCCTCCCCACCCCTCCCCGCCCCCCGGAAGACCCTAGCCTGCACTGGGGCCTGGAACCCTCAGAAAAAGGAACACGTTTTGCAGCCAGGAGTATTTTGCTCTCCAGGGAGAGGGGCAGTGGTCCGCCCCATGCCAGAGGCTTGTAGGGATATGTCCGTCTCATGAACAGGTTTCTTCCTGGCACACCCTATGCCTTTGACCAAGCAGTAGCTGGGCTCTCTGTGTGGGCTGTTGGTGGAGGCAAGTTCATCCCCTTTGGAGGTGGGAGCACCGGTCTACCATTGCCAGGACTTTGTCCGTTCCCATCTGCCCCCCATTTTGGTTCCCATCCTTCCTGCAGTGGCTGTATCTTACCACTTTGATAATCCAAAGGCCAGCTTCCCTGTTATGAGTCAGACCTCCAGCAGCCGGTGACAGAGAGAGATCCTCAGCATGGGAGTCTCCCCTCTGCCTCCTCCAGTCTTGGGTGGAAGGAGACCCCAGCAGGGCTTTGGCTAGGTACATGCGCAACACCCTCACCTTACCCATGTGAAAGGAACCAGGGTAACAGGGAAACTGTCATCAGTGTTCCCACGAGTGTCATCATGGACCACTCTCCCTGTCCCTTCCTTGCCTCCATATGTCATTCCCTCTGCCAGGAATGCACCTCTCTGTTCTGCTGCTGGGTGACTCTCAGCCGTCAGGTCTCAGCGTCAATGTCCTACTCAGGAGGGCCTCTGCTGGTGTTGTCAGGGCTGTCCCAGTGGCACGATTTGCTTCTCTTGCTGTGATAAAAACCTGACCAAGAGCAGGAGATGAAGGAGGCAGCGGCCGGGTTGCCTTTCCCACACAGCAAGGTAGAGAAGGACTACAGTGGGGAGGTAGCACAAGGCCCCCACAGGCATCCAGCCAGCTCAAGAGATTTTGTCTTTAGACTCTTCCTCTGGGGCCTCCATGAGGGGCATGAGGCCACACTTTGGCTCCATCGTGTGACAAGTGACTTGAGGCCTTTAGACGTGCAGGAGGATACACCAGATGGTATTAGCCACTGTCCTGGTGGTGATTTGCCACAGCACCCGCAAAACTCATACTGGGGGTAGCAGGTGTAACCTCTGATGAAGACTCATATGGAGATGTCACAGACGCTCTGTAAAGCCCATTCCAGGCCAGGGTCAGGAGGGGGCGTGCTGTAGACCAGTGCTGGCCTCAGGGGTGACTTGGACTCCTGACCCTTCTCAAACTGGCTGAAGGAGTCCCCGTCTCCACTCCTTCCCTGTTGCCAGCCTGTAGAGAACGAGCAGAAATAATGCTTTGAGATTCTGTTTTGCGCGTGTGCCGGGGACCCAAGAGGCCCCATCGCTTTCAAGCGTCCCTGGCTCAATCCAGCAACCCTTTCACACTTCACAGTCATAAACTTCCTCTCTGCAATCACAGGATTCCTTCCCAGGGCCAAACCAGCCTTAAGCCCTCAGTCACCATTGCCACCCGGGGCAGATGCCTCTGATTCTCAGAGTCTCCTCCTCCCATCTTAGGGTCCAAACTTTGGCTATGTGACCCGAGGGCCCTACACAGCGGAGGTCACAGGGCTGGATGCCTTCGGGAACCTGGAGGTGAGTCCCCCAGTCACCGTCAGAGGAAAGGAATACCCACTTGGCAGGATCCTCATTGGGAGCAGTGGTTACTCCAGGTAAGGGAAAGAACAGGAGGGGTGGCCATGCCCTAGGTACTGGGGTAGGGGACAGTGACAAAAGCCACGGTGGAGCCTCCCGTACCTTCTCCAAACCCAGGAGGTCAGCAGACATTGAGAGGAATCTGCACATAAGGAGAGGAACCTCCAGGGCCTACCTCTGTTCACTTACATATGTCAGTCAGTGACTGTTTACTGAGCATCTACTGTGTGCCAGAAACCAGGGGTGGGATAGTAGCTGTGACCAGCTCTGAAGCCCATGCTTCCCCATCACACAGGCATCTAGGCTGCTGAAATCAGTGGGCAATGTTTCTGTGGTTTGACTCTGACCCTATGAGCCTCAGTGGCTGTGCCTCAGTTTCCCTCCAAGGAAGCTGTAGCAGCAAAGCCTAAATTGTTCAGATATCAGGACCACAACAGCAGCAGCCCATGCTCCGTGGTCCCTTCCATAGGTGGGCGGAGCCTTGAGTCTTCTTCCAGTCCACTGTCCCCATGGCCATGCCCACTGCATGACCTTTTCCAGCTAAGATCAACAACTGACCAAAGTAATTGCTCTTCCAGCGTCCAACTTGGGGGTGAATTGGGCTTGCACTGAGCATGGGTGAGAGGTTACTTACAGGTGGGTGGGTCACCATGAAGCATCATTGGAGTCTCACCCCAGCATGGATGACCCCTGCCCCGCTTCCCTGCATCCACAGACCTCTTCTCCCCTTCAAATTTTCTTTCGCACACTCTATCTAGTACAATGGTTCTCAGCCTTCCTAACGCTGCGACCCTTTTAATGCAATTCCTCGTATTGTGGTGACCCCCCCAACCATAAAATTATTTCTGTTGCTACTCCATAACTGTAATTTTGCTGCTGTTATGAATCATAATGTAAATATCTGTGTTTTCCAACAGTCTTAGGTGACCCCTGGGAAAAGGTATTTTGACCCTATGGGGGTCGTGACCGCTGCTCTCGCACCTCTTGAGAGCACGTGATGATACAGGGTTAGGGAAGACCTACATCCAGCTGAAAGGGGTGCAGGCAGGCTCTGGAATCTCACAGAAGGGCCCTATGACCCTCCTCACGCCCTCCTTCTATGAGGGAAGATGCACAGGTGGGATTCCAGGGCCACTTGTGATGATCTTTTGATGATGTTGATGGCTGTCATAACTTCTCCTTCCTGTGAGGACAGCAGCGAGAGCCGAGACATGCATCAGGCCCTGCAGGACTTCCTGTGCGCCCAGCAGGTGCAGGCCCCAGTGAGGCTCTTCTCTGACTGGCTCTTCGTGGGTCACATCGATGAGTTCCTGAGTTTTGTCCCAGCACCCGACAGGCAGGTGCGTAGCCCTTCTTCCTGGGTTTTCAAGCCAGCTCTCCTTCTCTGTGGGGACGGGAAGGCGACAGAGGGTGCTATCCCCCCTCCTAGAAACCCCATGTGGGGGGCAGAGCCGCCCTCTGACTCCAGTGTTTCCCAGCAGAGCTTTCGACTGTTGATGTCCAGCCCCAGAGCCTGCTACCAGCTGCTCCAGGAACAGCAGAGTCAGGGCCATGGGGAGGTACCGCTGTTTGAAGGGATCCCGAGTAAGTTGACCATGGCTGGCATCCTGTGTGGACAGCTTCTTCTGCTGTCTATGGTATCCACTGTTCCATGAGATTCTGTGGGTCTGAAGAGATTTGTGTACCGACTGTGCGGGGCACCATACTCAGCACGGGGTCCCCAACTCCCAGTGAGCTAAGACAACAAAAGGTATTTTGGGGGCGCCTGAGTCAATACGGCTCAGGGAAGGTGTCCTGGAAGTGGCAGGGCATGAACCAGGGTTAACAGCATGGAAGAGTCCGTGAGGTAACTGAAAGGGAAAATTACAGACAGGGAACTGAGAAGGCTCCAGGGCAACAGAGAGAAAGAACTGAGCGAAGTCCATGGAACACAATGTTTTCAATAAATTCAACAGGCAGGGTCAGAGGCTAAGGACCCTCTGGGACACAAGAGTTTTCTCTACACCTGTTTGAGCGTGTTAGACAGAGGTGAGCAAACCAGCCCCATGCCCCTTTGCTTGCTAGTTTTCCTTCCCTGTATTGCTGGAATGCAGGGTCTCATGCACACCAAGGAAGCGCTCTGGCACAGAGCCCACACCCACCCCAGTCTCCTCCTTCCCTAACAGCATCTGGGTCTGGGGCTGCGGACTTAGCTCAGATGGAAGAGGGCTTGCTAAGCATCAGCCCCTTCTCCCCTGAGCACTGTAAACCGGGCGCGGTGGTGCACGCCTGTAATCCCAGCACTCAGGAGGTTGAGAACCAGGAATTCAGGGTCATCCTTGGCTACACAGCAAATCTGAGGTTAGCCTGGGCTACATGAGAGGCTGTCTCAAAAGTAAATATAGGGACTGGAGAGAGAGCTCAGCAGTTAAGAGCACTTGTTACTCTTGCAGAGAACCTGAGTTTGGTTCCCAGCCCTCACATGACGGCTCTCAACTACCTGTCAGTTCCAGGGGATCTGACGCTGTTTTGTAGCCTGCTCAGGCATCAGATGCATGTATGGTGTGCGTGCGCGTGCGCGCGCACACACGCGCACACACACACACACACACACACAAATATAAATAGGCTCTGAGACTAAGGGTTAAAGCTCTGGAATTGGAAGAGCCCAGAGCACCAGGGCCCCACTCATTTCTCCAGTCCTGATCCACCCCGAGTCAGGGGTCCAGCCATGCTGTGTCGCCCCCCAAGCCAACCTGAGGCCCCCACCTAAGAACCTTCCTCATGCAGCTTCCCTTTCCAGCCAGCCAGTGCCACCTCCTGGGGACACTGACACAGCTGCCTCATCTATTGGTGCTGGGGCCACCACGGTTGGTGCGGCTGGATGGGGGGTGGGGGGTGGCTAGCATTGGAATGGAGTTCTTTGGTTTGCTTGGTTGACTCTGTTGGAATCTTGTCTCTCAAGCAGCAGCTTGTCCTCTGTGCTGCTTTGGGCTTTGCCTCCTGGTCTGAGGCTGTAGCTTCTGTTCGATGGTTGCCTTCCTCATCCTCTGTGTCAGTGAGGTTCAGTGGGGTCACTCAACCATCCTTGTTTCTTTGACTCTGTGCCAATCCTGGTGCTAGAGTGTGCCAAGTTTTATCACTAAAGACAGCATTTCTGGAACCCCTCCTCCAAAACATGCAAGACCCCTTGTGGATGGGTGCACTGTGGGGAGCAAGTGCATCTTTTGTTTTGGTTTGGTTTGGTTTGGTTTTTCGAGACTGGGTTTCTCTGTAGCCTTGGAGCCTGCCCTGGAACTAGCTCTTGTAGACCAGGCTGGACTCAAACTCACAGAGATCCGCCTGCCTCTGCCTCCCGAGTGCTGGGATTAAAGGCGTACGCCACTACCACCCGGCAAGCAAGGGCATCTTGAATTAGAACATCCTCACTAAAGAGATGGAAACACTGGGTCCAGCTCTGCCCCTCCCTCACTGGGTCCTGCCTCCTAAATTGGGTCCATCTTTTCACTCTCTTCCTCCATGACAGGAAGAAACCAGACGATCAATGACATTTTGTCCAACAAGAAACTGAGAGACCAGAATGCCTATGTGGAGGTATTCAGCCAGACTGTCCTGGAGACACTGCCTGCCATTAGATACATGGGTGGGTGGGGTGGGGGCCTTGCAGGGCTGCTCCCTAGACATTGGCTTGGCTACTGGCCCCCAGGGTCTGAAGCCCAGGAACAGGTAGAGAGCAGGAAAGGGAGTGTATGGGGTCCCTGGGAGCCCAAACCCTGCTTCTTACCCACCCCTATGGTTCCACTCTTCCTCCTCCCCTAATGCACCCCCTGGGTCTCCCCACCAGAGCTGTATTGACTGGAACCGGGTGGTGCTGAAGCAGGAGCTGGGCCTGGCGGAAGGCGACATCATTGACATTCCACAGCTCTTCAAGCTCGTGGGGAACTCCAGAGGGAACCCGAAGGCCGAGGCCTTCTTCCCAAACATGGTAAGGAGGTGACAGCCACCACCCAACTTCATCCCACTCAAATGGCTTAAACCTCAGCGCGCAACCAATTAGAGGCCTAAAGCGGGCCTAAGGCAGGTGCAGGTGACTCTCCCCTCACACTTAGAGGTTCACGTGTCCCTTATGGCACCCAGAGCCTCTTCGGAGTCTTGCAACAATGTCAGGGCCAGATCTGACCTTTCAGAGCGTGGACCCCTTTGTTACTTAACTGTGACCCCCAAGCATCATCCCACCTCCCTTGGAGTTTGACCAGCCTTCTCCAAAGAAAGCCCACGGGCAGGTGTAGGACTGGGGGCTACAGTTCAGGAAGGAGCCGGCTCTGGGGTCTCAAGTCGGGGGCTCAAATCTGGCTACTGAGGTGTCTTCTCCACGTTGAGCTATACAAAGACTCCATCTGTCCCCCTCTCTTCCTGAGGCCCATGCATCATAGTTCACTGTGGTTTAGCTTTTCAGCAAACTTCAACAGCATGTGACTTTTTACCAATTGAAGGCTTGTTACAAGAAGAAAACACGGGGGACTTGAGAGATGGCTCAGAGGTTAAGGGCTCTGGCTGCTCTTCCAGAGGACCTGGGTTACAATTCTCAGCACCCATATGGCAGCTCACAACTGCCTGTAACTCCAGTTTCTGTGGATCTAGCAGCCTCACACAGACATACATGTAGGCAAAACACCAATGCTTGTAATATAATAATAAAGTTTAAAAAAATCTTTAAAAACACAGACCTAGTTCAGTAGACCTGTGGGTCCCACCCTAGCCGCTGTCTCCTCTGATCTGAGCCCCCACTTTCCCGCAGGTGAACATGCTGGTGCTGGGCAAGCACCTGGGCATCCCCAAGCCCTTCGGGCCCATCATCAATGGCCACTGCTGCCTGGAGGAGAAGGTGCGCTCCCTGCTGGAGCCGCTGGGCCTCCACTGCACCTTCATCAATGACTTCTATGCCTACCACGTGTATCACGGAGAGGTTCACTGTGGCACCAACGTCCGCAGGAAGCCCTTCGCCTTCAAGTGGTGGCACATGGTACCCTGAGCCACCGCCTCTGGCAACCTCCCTCAAAGATTGTCCTGGCCAGAGGTAGCTGGGCCCCTTCAGTGAGGTGCAGCAAGAGATTTGGGGATGTTTGGGCTTCCCCAGGGGTGGCCCTGACTCGCTGTTGTGGCTGGCTTGCTTTGCCCATGTCTGGCTCTTCCTCCATCTTTGCATGCCCTAAAATGATCCTTGCTTAGCAAGCTCAGTTCTGTTTAAGAGCGGTTGCAATAAAGATGTGGTTTTGTGTCTTTATTTTACCACTGAGTTTCACCCTCAGTCCCTCTCCGTAAAGCACATTGAAATTAATTTCAGAGCACCCATGAGGTGAATAGCTTCAACTATGACTGGGAGCTCTTTTGACTTAACTCGTGTCTTTTCTTTTTTTTTTAAGTACCCAGGGTCTTATGGGTGCTGGGCAAGTTTTCTACCAATCAGCTACACACTCAGCCCTTTAAAAACACATGCCTTTAAGCCCAGGCTGGTGACTCATACCTTTAATCCCAGCACTTGGGAGGCAGGGGCAGGCGATCTGTAAATTCAAGACCAGCCTGGTCTGTGTTTATTGAGTTCCAGGCTATCTGGGGGCAACATAATGAGACCCAGACTCAATTAATTAGCTAATTAATCAAAAATAAATAAATAGAAACCTATTTCTTGGACCCAAGGCACTTGAGTTCAAGCCTGACAGCCTGAGTTCGGTACCCAGAGCCCATGGAAAGAGAAAACTGACCCCACGGAGTTGTCCCCTGACTGCCACGTGGTTGCAGTGAGTGGCGCTGGTGTGCCCGTACTCACACACCCTATGTACCGATGGCAATAAAACCGCATTCCTCCAGAAACTGGGGGACAGTTCTGTGTGATAAAGCATGCACAGAACAAGTGTGAGGGCCCGAGTTCGGGTCCCCGGCTCCCATGTTAAAATGATAATGCCTGTAATCCCAGCTGGTCAGAGGAAAATCGAGATAAATCAACCTGGGGGCTCCCCCAACCAGCCAGTCAATACACAAACTAAGTTCAGTGAACTACCTTACCTCCGACAATTAGGCGTTGCTTGTTGGTGTGTCAGGCTGCCTGGAACAGGGCCTGGAACACCGTAGGGATGATGGAATTTGGTGGAACTAAGCATAGAGTGAGGGCTGGCACAGCACTCAAAAGACTCGTGTTTGGGGCCAGCAAGATGGTTCAGTGGGTGCAACCTGAAGACTTGAGTGCAACCTCTGGGTCCCACATAATAGGAGAACCAACCTCCCATACATTGTCCTCTGATGGCCACAGGCATGATGCAGCATGCATTCTCTCTCTCTCTCTCTCTCTCTCTCTCTCTCTCTCTCTCTCTCTCTCACACACACACACACACACACACACACATGCACAAATATCACACATGCAAATACAATTTTTTTTTAAACCTCAGATTCTGAGAGGTCTGGAGATGAACACTTATATTCCCAGCACTCAGGAGGCTCAGGCAGGAGGATTATTGTGAGTTAAAGGTAGCCTAGGCTAGATAATAAGATTTGTCCCGAACAGGACTCTTTCCTAAAAATCTCTGCCCTGCCCACGAGAAAAGGATGGATAAAACCTGAGTCTGACCATGAAGTGGAGCAGCTGTTCCAGGGCCTAGACTTGCCTGAGTCAAAGCAACTTTCCTGTGGCCCAGAAAGGCCCAGACCAGTGGGAAACTACGCAGTAGACAGACCCCACAGACTAGCGATCTATGGTAGCAGAAGGGTAGGGGGGGCTGATGGAGAAAGCAGTCCCGAAAGTGGAGGAACTGCCTCGGCCGGCCGTCGTGGGGAAGAAGGAGCTGCCTCCAAGAGAGCCAGGCTAAAACCCAGAGAGCAAACTACAGCTGGTGAGCAGCTCACGGGCTAAAGTAAATCAAAATGGAAACCAGGTGTGCTGGCCAGCTTCTCCCTGTGTGCGAGGCCAGCACTGGAAACGCAGAAGCAAGAGGGACAGGAATTCGAGGCCAGGCTCAGATGCGTAGCGAGTCAGAGACCAGCCTGAGCCACACAAGACCCTGTCTCACAGGAGGCTAGCTGAGATCATTTTAAAAAAGGAAGGCTTGGGACTAGATTACTGGTCTAGCCAACCTCCTAACGCTGCGACCCTTTAATACAGTTCCTTGTGTGGTAGTGACCCCCCCAACCCTAAAATGGTGTGCACTGAACTTCATAACTGTAATGTTGCTACTGTTATGAATCGGAATGTAAATATGTGACGTGCAGGACATCTGATATGTCACCCCTGTGAAAGGGGTCGCGGCCCTCAGGTGGAGAACCGCTAAGTGGTTAAAGGCACTACGGCTCTTGCAGAGGACCTGGGTTAGGTTCTCAGCACATACATGATAGCTCACAACTGTTTGTAACTCCAGTTCCAGGGCATCTGATGTGCCCTCTGACCTCTGTGGACTCCTGCGCACATGTGGTACATTTACCTACACTCAGGCACCTACACATAAAATAAAACCGTTTTAAAAACATTTTTTTTTAAGAAGAGTCCATCACCTCTCGATAGCACCGTGGAGTGGGGACAATGCCTTTAACACATTAAACAAAACACCAGGCCTGCAGAATCCGTGAGCAAATAAAACCAGACGGGTCTCAACAGCAGCCCCAACTTTGCCCCATTACAAATGATAAGTGAAATTTGGGTTATTTTCTGAAATTTTTGTTTACAAAATTTAACCCCAGCCAATGATAAGCTGTCAGCCTATAACTGTGACCCGGGGCTTTTGCAAACCAATCAAACAATGTCCTTTTATCTCTTTATTCTCCCAATAAATACTGGCCTCCACCACCTCATCTTATGATGCTAACACTCTCAGTTTGGTGTGCTCCCATTGATGGACAATTTCTTCCTTAGAGAAACTCTTGGTGTCATTGATCTTTCTTCTTCTTTTCTCCCTTTCTCTTTGATACAGGGTCCTCTCTATGTAGCCCTGGCTTACCCAGAACTCTTGTGTTATCGACCAGGCTGGCCTCGAACTCAGAAATCTGCCTCAAGTGCTGGGATTAAAAGTGGGGCACATACATGCCCCACCGTGTGTGTGTGTGTGTGTGTGTGTGTGTGTGTGTGTAGCTTCATACCGCAGTGCGCATGTGTGGACACTCAAAACACTGAGTTTCCTCTGTCTATCATGTGTGCTCTGTTCACCAAACTCCGCACATTGGGCTTGGTGGCAAGAGTCTTTACCTACTGAGCCACCCGGCCAGTCCTAACATTTCTTTAACCTCATCAAGCCAAATTAAAAAAAAAAAAAATCCCTTCATCTCACTCCCTTCCTCAGAGACTGCCAGGAAGGAACTGAATCCCTCATAGTTCTTGAGGACTGAGACCACAGCAGTTCCACAGGGCTGGAAACCGGGTGGCTGTGAGGTTTGGCCCCCTCGCTTTCCAGAGGTTCCCCACTGCCAGCTCCTACTGAGCTCCCGGTTTCTGCCTTTGCTGTCACTTGCTTTGTTTGCTTTCCTTTTTGGGGTGGGGTAGTGGTGAAGGAAGGCAATGTCTTGCTAGTAGCCCTAACCTGCCTGACACTCCCTTTGTAGCTAAGGCTGCCCTCAAACTCACAGCCATCTCTCTGCCCCGGTCTCCCCAGTGTACAGATTATGGGTGTGCCCTCGGAAGCCGGCTGGCAGTTGATACCATCACTCCTCAGATAGCTGGGTAGAAAGGAGAAACAGAGGAATGGAGGTGGCTTCCTCTAAACTCTGCCCTGCACCAAGGTCTTCTGGGAAATAAGCTGGAGAAGTTTCTATATGGTGTCCCCTTAATTAGCCCTGGCTGGCATCATACGCTTGAACCCCTGCCAGTCTACCAAGTTCCAGGGTTACAGACACGAGCCACCACGCTCAGCTTTCAGTGGGGGAACAATGGGAACTGAGCCTAGGACCTGGAGGTAGATGCATTCTCTAGCAGGAGCTACACTCACATCCACCCGCTTTCTAAAAACTCTGACACACTCTTATTGAGTCGCCCAATCTAGCCCTGAACTCACTCCACAACGACAGGCTGGCCTACCTCAACTGGGTCTTCCCCCCCCAACAATAAATATGTTTACTGTGAAATGCAATATGATATTTTGTGGTCTTTGGAGCAGGGTCTCATTCTGGAACCCAGACTGGTCTCAAACTCACAGAAATCCTCCTGCCTCAGTCTGAATGCTGAACTGCTGGACAGGCAGGAACTGCCACACGTGGCGTAGTGGTTTGACCTAGGTATGCATCTCTGAAAAAGACCACGAAACTCCCCGACGAACCTGTCATCTCGGCAAGTTATCGCAGGACGTGAGAATGCTGACCCCTGTATTCGCAATTTTGAAATTCACGATAACTATAAAATTTCCTTTCTGCTCTGTAGGCCTAGATGGACGACAGCTATAAGCAAGGTGTCACAGATTTACTCCACACACCAGCTGGTGCTGCCCAACCCCCACCGCACCCACCCCACCCCCACCCCACCCCGTGCTGGCAGGAGACACAGCTGTGGGCCACTGGGTCACCTTTATCACCAGGAAAAGGATGTAGGCTGTCTGCCAGGACCAGGGACTTGCAGAGCTAACCAGCTTCCCCAACTGAGACCTTAACACTTTGTCAAGCCCCCTCCTTCATCAATTTCCAAGTAGCATACACCCTAGAGCAGTGGTTCTCAGCCTTCCCAATGCTACAGCCCTTGAATACAGCGCCTCATGTTGCGGTGACCCCCAGTCATACAATTATTTCGTTGCTACTTCGTAACTTTAATTGTGCTAGTGTTAGGAACTGCAGTGTAAAATATCTGATATGCAGGATATCTGATACGTGACCCCAGCAGGGGTTAAACCTACAAGTTGTAAACTGCTATCCTAGAACCAAGACCCCAGCCTTGAGATATAGCACCCTAATCACAACCCCTTATGCCCTCTGGAGACCTTCACCCTGGCAACTCTAGCAGAATCTGCAGGGTCTTGGTCCACGCGGGTTCCAACTTCCCAGAATGTCTCTTGCTCCCAGTAGAAGGCCGGAGCCCCAAGTGATTAGCCTCTGATTCCCCAGGGCTGCAGGGTCCACAGACAGCAGCTGCTAAACATTGCTACTGACTGAAAGAGTCCCCCCCCCCCATTCCCATCCCCTCTTCCCCTTCCCCGTGCACCTCTCACAGCTACCAGGGAGAAAAGCAGGCTCACCTGGGTGGGATTGAGGCCCTGAACCCTTAACGAGGGGGCGGACTGGGGCGTTCCTTCCCCTACTAAAGAGAAGGGCGAGGGGGCACAAGAGCGCTGTGCGGTTACTTGGTTACTCGTTAAGCAAGGGCTGCACCCAAGAGTAGCTGCCTCAGAAGCCTTGCCATGTCTTTCCAGAGTACCGTGAGCCTATCCCTGGACAGTCCCACCCATGTCATTTGCGTGCTGGGCACGGAGCTCACCTTGGACATCAGTGGGTGAGGCTTGGGAGCATCTGAAGGGGTACCTGCGCGGGGTAGTCTGGGTAGAGTGTGCCCAGGAATCTAAGGTTAGTTTAGTTCTCTCCGCTGAACTGTCTGGTCTCCAGGAATCTTGTTTGGTCTCCGTGGGCCTTGCAGTCCCACTAGGATGCTGACTTAATGCTTTCTTCTGCCTCTTGTTTCTAAAAGGCCCCCTTAATTTTAGGTGTGGCCATGAGGAGTAAGCAAGGGGACGTTTTCTTTGTGGTTCTTGCATTTTCTCGCTCCTGCATGGGAGCTGGGGCCCCGAATATAAAAGGAAGACTCGATCGCTTGTGAGGCATTGGTGGGAGAGTGAAGCTGGGGCTGGAAATCTTCAGAGAATGAATGGAAGTTTCCAGGGTAGGGATGGTAAGAGAAAATCTGAAGACATTAGGAGCCCCACATTTTACCGACCATCAGGCCACATCATCAACCCCGTAAGACAAAGATTGGAGGGCTGTCCTCGAACCTTGCTGCCCCTCGGTCAGTGCATCCCTGAGCCTCTAATGTGTGTTTCTGGCAAAGCAGGTGTGCACCCGAGAACTGCGAGTCCTTCACCATCCGTGGTTCTCCAAGGATCCTGATCCACATCTCCAGCACAGTCATTACTGGGAAGGGGGAGGCCATGGTCTGGCGACCAATGGACCAGCCCATGGAGGTACTGGTGAGGATGGTGTCACCCAGCCCCACTGTGGACGAGGACAAGGTGAGCCAGGGAGGAGAGAAGGGTAACCGTACCTACCCAGGTGATCCCAGTGTGGAAACTGGCAAGCCTAGCTGAAGTCCATTGGTAACAGGTCAGCTGCAGCTGGCTGTGTCCAGGTCCTCTGGAAGAGAGCAGTCAGTGCTCTTAACCTCTGAGCCAACTCTCCAACCCCATCAGTGAGACACTCTTTAAGGTCTTCAGTGGTCGAGGTCCTTGGGTCAGCTCGGCAGTGGGTCACTGGAAGCCTACATGCTCAAAGCCAAGGTCAAACGCTTAGATGCTGTCTACAGCTCTGGCCCTGGGCTCCTGCTCTCGGCCCTTACAGATTCGCCATGTTGTCTCCACAGGTGCTGGTCTCCTACTACTGTCCTGACAATGAGTCCCCCACAGCCACAGCTGTGCTGTACCTTACTGGCATTGGTGAGTCTTGCTCCCTCTAGG
Organism: Alexandromys fortis; assembly: GCF_014885135.2. Lineage (NCBI taxonomy): Eukaryota > Metazoa > Chordata > Mammalia > Rodentia > Cricetidae > Alexandromys > Alexandromys fortis. The sequence goes on from NW_026067894.1 coordinate 1,261,268, forward strand.
AGCTGAAGCCAATCCAGCCCTCTAGAGAGCAGGGCAGGTGGTATCAAGCTAGGCAGAGACTGCTGTGTATAAAATGCCTCCCATTGGACCCGAGGCATCCACAGACGTGTTCCCTCGGTTTAGTGCCTCTTCCTTCCTTAATTTCCTGAGGATAAAGGCATCCAGAATCGGCATGCGTTATCTGCCCCCTTCCTCACTTTCATTGCTGACAGGTCTGGTCCAAAGCCCTCTCACTATGGATCCCTTAGCAATTGATTGATCTAAAAAGGCCTTACACTCCACTCCACATGTGTGCTCAGGAGGCCAGGAGGAGGGCATCAGATGCCCCGGACTTGTGTAACTGGGTTACAGGTGGTTGGGAGATGCCTGATAGATGCTGGGTACTGAACTTGGCTCCTCAGAAGCAGTAGCATCTCTTCACGGCTGAGCCATCTCTCCAGCTCCATCTTGCAGCTGCTCTGTAAGGGCCTGGGATTACAGCGTCTTCTCTGCCTTGACCGGATGGTATTAGACACACCTGTTATCGTTCCCGATACGTGTCACCTGAAACATATCAAGCTCGCTCCCTGACCTTCCCAAGGCCCTTTGCAGAGCCCTTCACCCCTAGCCAGCCACCAAATTATACCAGGCTCATGTCACTCATGGCCTCTATAGACTCCCAACACTGTCTCTACCCAGGCAGCCCCATAGGTACTTGGGTATTGACTTCCCAACATAGCTTCTTAATGTGTCTAACTTAATGGATCCTAAGCAAAAACTGATTTTTTTCTCTACCCTGCCCCAAGCCTATTTTTAAATTCCGTGTAGGTTTTGTCCATGTATGTCCAATGGTATATTCTGTCCTTGGAGGCCAGCAGGGCACTGAGCATCTCAAACTCTGGAATTGGCGGGTAGCTGTGAGCTTCAGGTGGGCGCTGGGAATTGAAGTCGGGTCTTCTGCACGAGCAGCAAGTGCTCTTAACTGCATCTGTCTGAGGCTAGTAGCTTCCCCCATTACAGCAGACACAGCTCCAACCTGGGTGTTCAGTCTTGGTGGCACCCTTCATCCTCTCAGATTCCATTCAGTCTAACACTTAGACACTGTAAGCTTAGCTGGACTGCATGGAGTCCTAGTCCTTTCCAGTCTGCTAGCCTCAATTTTTGCCCAGGTCTTCAGTGGGGGCTCCCAGCCTCTTGCCATTTCTGTGGGTCCAGTTTTGATCCCACAAGCAGAGTGGTGTATCTTTAGGAAGATGCCAGACGACAGCACCTGGGTTCCCAGGCTTTCTTCAGCTTCTCTAGGACCGAAATCAAATCCAAAGTCATGGCGGCCCACAAGTCCTCCATGAGTAACCCAGCTCCCTCTGACACTTGGGTCGGTTTTCCTTGCCCCTTCTATTTTTGGCATCAATGGTTTCTTTGACCCTTGAACCTGCCACTTGTACAGATTCCCCACTTCTCCTGGTATCTTTTACTCCAGATAGTAGGATCTTGCTTGCCTCTCTCGGGGCTTTAAGATGTCAGTTTATAAGACTCCCTTTGACTACCTAAGAGACACCTGGCTCCATTCCCTAGTCCTGCATCCCCTGACCGATGTTACTGTCAATGAATATATATATATATATACACACACACACATTATGGTCATCGACTGCCAAACTCTGTGCATACTCAAATGGCAGGTTTTACACACTGCTATCCCCTAAGCAGTCAAGCTCACTGGGTAGTAGGGCACCATGCCCACAGATGGGTTCTGAGGGTGTAGCAGCAAGCTAGGGCCAGACTTATGGCCCTGACCCTTCAGGCGGGAGGTGGCGCTTCACACAAGATCTAGGAGTAAGACTAAAGTTGAAGGAAGTTGATCTGTGTGGGAAGGGGTGGACAGTTGGGATGCCACAGGAGGGTAGTCCCCAAGAAGTCTTTGGGCAGAGCCTGAACCCTTAGGTCCCCAAAGGGATTCTGTATTGATCATTTGTATCTTCAAGTTCAAAGATTGTTCTAGAATGGTAGGGAGGTAGGTTTCCCATTGGAATTGATTAGGATGGAAGTTGGGAGGATGAGGTTTCCTCGCAATCCATGTCTGAGCTCTAGAGTAAGGATGGGGGGAGGGGAGATAGCTACCTCCCTGACTTAGTCTGGGAACCGGCCTGCCTTTGAGAATACTGCCGTACCATGAGTGTCTAACCTGTGACCCAGTCTAGCTATGGATACATCCTAATATAAAATCACTCTAAAAGATTGAGATTTTGTTTTATGTCTAACTTTCTCTGACTCATTGCACGGGTCTCCAGCATGAATCTTGAAGATGCTGAACTTCTCAACATTAAGACACACCACATAAGGCTTTCAAACAGTGTCAGAGGCTGGGCTTGCCCTGTGAGGACCACCAGAGCTTCTGGGCCGCATCAGCAGTCCAGGTGTGAGACCTTCTCCTTCCCTTTCAGAGATCTCTCTGGAGGCAGACATCTACCGAGATGGACAGCTGGACATGCCAAGTGACAAGCAGGCTAAGGTGAGGCTTACCTGGTCAAGGGAGCAAGGCAGGACCCAAGGGAAGCCATCCCTGACCCCCAGGCCCATTTTTATCTGACCTCCAGGGTGTCTTTAATTTTCACTGCTATACGAGTCAAGGTTAATAAGATCGACTTCTGACTTCTAAAAGACAGCCAGGTGTGGTAGGATGTGTTTTTCTAGCATCCACAAAACAGAAGCAGAGAGATCAGGCACTGAAGGCCATTCCCGGATAACACAGGGAATTCCAAGCTTGCCTGGAATTCCCGCCTCAAAACTGAACGGCCAGATGTGGTGGTGGCACCTGCCTGTCATCCTAGTGTTGGGATGGCAAAGGCAGGATGATGGGTTTGAGACCTTGTCTCAAGATAAAACCAAAATAGCCAGGTATGCATTGGCCTGGTTATATAGCCGGCGATAGCAGAGTTAGCACTCCCCCCCCCCCCCCCCCCCCCCCCCCCCCC
>NW_026067894.1:1264260-1280062 GCF_014885135.2 Alexandromys fortis
GCCCCCCCCCCCCCCCCCCGCCTCCCCGGATCTCGAGGGACACATCTCTTGCAGCAGGCCTCTGTCCCTGCATTCCTGAAACCGGGTAGCCACTTGTAACCTGTATTTAGTTTTTACTCACCTAGTAGCCTTCTACTGTCACGGGTCATCGTTCTCAAGCTGCCCCCTGGGTCTCCAGGGACTGTCGGGGCAAAACTCTGCACATGAGAAGCAGGGGGTTTGCTTGTCTCTTTCCTGTCTCGATGTTCCTGTCTATTGCAGAAAAGATGGGTGTGGGGCCCGAATGGCTGGGGAGCCGTCCTGCTGGTGAATCTAAATTCTGGGGACACGGGCGAGTCTGATGACCAGTCCAGTGAGCAGGAGGTCTCCAAAGGTACATCTTCCATGTCCCCCACCTCTAGGGAGCTCTGGGCATTCCTCAGTACATGTACAGGTCACAGCTGATTCCTCAAGGCTGGCTGTCTTTTCTCCATAGGTTGGTGGTGTAGTGCCTTGTAGGAGAGCATTTGCTTAACATGTACAAAGGCCCTGGGAGACATTATTGACATACCAAAGGGTTTTATGCCTTGAAGCTGTGTAATGACAGGCCATATGGTTTCATACAATGAAAAGATGTGTATATAGCTTTTAAAATAATTATTCATGGGATTTGTGCATGGCAAACACTCTTATCAGCTGAGCTACATCCTTTGTCCCATGAAGAGAGCGTTTTTTTTTTTTTTTTAAATAGATTAATTAGGTATACAGTGTTCTGCCTACATGTCTGCCAGAACATCCGAAGAGGGCACCAGATCTCATTACAGATGGTTATGAGCCACCATGTGGTTGCTCGGAATTGAACTCTGGACATCTAGAAGAGCAGACTGAGCTCTTAACCCCTGAGCCATCTCTCCAGCCCTGAAGAGGCTTAAACACCAACTCATTGTTTCCTGGCTGTGAACGAGCCTCATTTTGCCATCTGGGGGGTAGAGATGAGAAATTGACTTCACAAGGTGGTAAGAATCCTTGATCCCATAAAAAGGGATGTGGGAACCTTTCCAGTGAGTAGGAGCCTTCGCTGGGGACCCGAGAGCATCCCAGGGGCCAGAGGATCTCAGAAAAGCCTTAAAGTCAGACATGAGAGCTCACCTGTCATCCCAGCACCTGGGAGACTGAGGCAGGGGAATCACAGAGTTCAGCCGTGCTGGACTACTAAAGAAGACTCGATGCAATTTCTATCCCTGCTGCTGACTTTCTTATTCCGGAGCCTGGTCTGAGCTTATGTTCATCCTTTTGCCCAGAAATACAGAACCTGTCTCAGATGACCCTGTCTGTGGAGGGTCCCGCCTCTGTCCTTAAAGACTACTGGCTAATTCTCCATACCTCCAAGGAAGAGGCAAGCAAGGCAAGAGTCTATGTGCACCAGAGTAAGTCTCAGCCCTATTCCACCTTGGCATGCTGGTCAACTGGTGGCCTTATACCGCCTCTAAGAGGGTGCTCAGAATCTAGAGTTGCAAGTCACAGGCCAGATCTATGTTACAGGGGCTGTCTAGCTGCTATCTTTACCAGATAATTTACACATTCTACCGTGGGTTAGCCATCCTGTCCCGTCCTGTCTACCGTGGGTTTCCCGTCCCATCCTGTCTACCGTGGGTTAGCCATCCCATGGTAGACGAGGAATGCACTGTGTTCCTGGTGACTACAGAGGTCCACAAGACTGAGGTTCTTTGGAACTGGAGTTAGATGGTTGTGAGCCTGCCACATGGGTGCTGGGAAGCTGTGTCCTCTGGAAGGAGCTCTCAGCCACAGAGGCATCGCTAGTCTGGAACCAACTTCTTAACCCAAGACCCCTCTATAGCAAATCTTTAGGATCCAGTGTCTCAGAAGCCAGAGTGGCAGCCATCATGATGCATCCATGTGGGGATGGCACCCAATCCCCTGCTCACTCCCCTGGAGACAAGTAGCATGTGCTGCTTGCTGTCCAGGCTGATTGAAAGCATGGGGAAAGGGACCAAGTGGAGGGGTGGGGCTATGGAGGGTGCTAGTTTTAACTTCCCATAACGGGCCTGGATTAACGGCTCTAGGAGCGGTGAGAAGAATCTGGGTAGTCAGTGACACCAGGGAGAAGCTCGGTAGCTCAGCTGATGGACAGTTTCCGAAGGGAATGACAGAAGGGAATGACTAGCTACTATAAAGACAGCCTGATATGTGGCCATCTACCTTCAGGGTCTCTTCTAGTTATTCTAAAACTGAACGAGGTTTGGTGGTGGGGGCAGAACACCAAAACTCTAGGTCCCTCCAGAAATGTCTCTGGAGAAGTCATCCGTCCATCTGTCCCGTCATGTGGCTGGCCAATATGCCGGTGTAGCTGCCAAGCCCGTCTTTGCGTACTGAGTGCCTCACCTTTAGGGACTCCTACAGTTCTTCCCAAATGTCGGATTTGTGAGTTAAAGGATGCAACTACCTACTTGGTTCAAGTTGGACACCCGAGAATGGGTTCTCTAGCGGAGTTCTGACTCCTAGCGTGTCAGAGGCCTTCAAAAAACGTTGGTGCAGAGGCTGGCGTGGTAACTTGGGTTGGTAAAACCCTTGTAATCAGGAATTGCCTGAGTTCAGTTGCCAGCACACACAGTAAACCTAGGTGAGGCGTGGCTTGCCCCTGAAACCCCACAGCTGCGGGAGGTAGACGGCGGAATCCTTGGGCCTTTCTGGCCAGCCACTCTTGTTGAATCAGTAAGCTTCTGGTTCAATGAAGGAGACTTTTGCCTCAGAAACAGTTATTGAGGACACCTCTGTCAACCTCTGGCCTCCACATGCATGTGCATACCCATGCAAACGCATACAGTATGGTGATGGTGCATGAAGTGATTCATGACAATACTGACGATCCCGGAGCCCTCAGCTCTGATGTCAGGATGGATCACAAGCCCGTTATGCTTGCCCACCTGGACTGGCGATAGCAACCAGACAGCTCTCTCTAATAGCTACTCGCCCCCTTATCTCTCCTAGAAGACACCTATAAGCTGGTATTAGGACCCAACAGGCCTGTCCATGTCCTGGCTCCCTTTGAGAACCGAGGGAAAGAGACCTTCTACATAGAAGCCCTGGAGTTCCCATCCACCAGCTTTACAGGCCTGATTTCCTTCTCCGCGTCTTTAGTGGAAATGTCTCATGACCAGGTATGCCGCCAGGTCAGCAAGGATCACTTGGGCTTGGAGGAAGAGAACCACCGTGCTAGGCAGGACACCCAGGAGTGTGGCTCTCAGCACAGCTGGGGGATGTTACAGAAAGCTGTGCAAGGCAGTGGGCTCCGGGATGGGTGGAAAGATGAACAGCTACGGACCCAGGGATGGAAGGGGGCAGATGGAGCCGGATTGACATGGAGACCTGTCATATGTTGCAGTCAATCCCGGAGATCCCGCTATACAAAGATACAGTAGTGTTCCGGGTGGCTCCTTACATCTTCACTCCCAGCACCCAGATGCCGCTTGAGATTTACCTGTGCAAGTAAGAGGCCACCTGGGGAGGGGGTGTCACTAGCATCCTCTCCTCCCCCCCCAACGCTGAACTAGAATCCCAACTAGGACACTTCCCTATTGTGACTTCCTAGTACAGCCAGCTCTTGAGGGTCCAGTTGTTAAATTGGTATGTCTTAACATCACCTTCAAATGTCACTTGATGCCCAAGGAAAGGATGTCCACTGTGGATCCACAAGTATTCATGACTTGAATGAAAACACTAAAATCCCAAGTTTTTGGGCTGGGGAGATGGCTCAGAGGGTAAGAGCTTTGCCTGCTCTTCCAAAGGTCCTGAGTTCAATTCCCAGCAACCACATGATGGCTCACAGCCATTTGTAATGAGATCTGGTGCCCTCTTCTGGCCTGCAGGGATACATATTGGCAGAACACTGCATATATAAATAAATACTTAGAAAAACAAGTTTTTCCAAGTGTGGTAGGATGCAGACCTAGAACCCCAACACTCAGGTGTCAGAGGCAGGCCAGTCTAGTCTACAGAGCAAGCTCCAGAACACTGTAGTCATGGCGCCTAATCTCAAAAAACCAACCCAGGCATCTAGATGTCCCCAAATCCCTATGCCCCACACACAAATCAATGATGTCATTGGTCATCCATCGTGAGCTGCCTAGTTTCTGGCAGCTCTGTTGGAGCTACAGTCGACCAATGGTTTCAGCAGAGGAGCCCACACAAGGGAAATAAAGTGTGTGCGTGCAGAGGGGATCCAAAGGTGTGAACGGTGTCAGGGTTGGAATATCACCAGTGGCCAGCATGGTCTAGGCAGGAAAAGTCCAAGCTATGCTGAAGTAGGGACAGGGACAGTGGCTCCATTCACCTTGTGGGCAGAATGTGGCCCTCTCCCTTGCCTTCCCCCTGGGACAGGGAGTGTGTGATGTTTCAAGGACCTTGAGGAAATCCTAGTGGGCTTCTCTCTTGTGGCAGGGAAATGCAGATACAGGGCTTTGTGGATACAGTGACCAAGCTGAGTGAGAAGAGCAGCGTGCAGGTGGCTTCTGTCTATGAGGACCCCAGCCGCCAGGGCAGGTGGCTCCAGGTAACTGACCCCACCTGGGGTGCCCTAGCTATGGAGGAGGGGCAGGGAGGCTTGGCACATACCACAAGATGACCTTAACCACTGCAGCTTGTCAAGGATAGGCCTAGAGTTCAGCCCCCTCTTCGGATGCTAAACTTGTTTTCAAGATCAATTTGAGACCTCGGTTGCAAGTGTTGGAGCTGGGTTGCGAGTCCAGCCTTGTGCCTGGCCTTAACAGCAGGACCAGAGCTCGGTCAGCTTTGGTTCTGGAAAATCCTGCCCCAAGCACATCTGCGCACTTACTAGAGGCTGGCGTGCCGACCGGGGCTAGAGATGAATTAAGAACAGGTACCCTCCAGCCAGGCCCAAGCTCTAAGTGCTGAGAAAAAGAGAAGGAAACAGATAGGACAGCCTTAAGCAGGTCACTTAGGTAGCTGAGGAAACCTTCAGGTGGGTTATAAGCCAGGTGCTGCTGTGGCTGTGATGGGGGTGCGGGGCACCAGCTCTTCGGGTGGCAGTGCCATTAACATGGAGGTTGCAATGTGAGATGTGCTTGGGGGAATGAGGCGTGATCAGGGGCAGGGAAGGGTTGCACCATGGAATAAGAGACCCTTCCAGTAAAGTACAGAAGCAAACTCAAAGCAAGGCAGGGGTGACATTTTAAAGATACAGCCGAATTTGAAAGGTCAGTGCAGGCTGGGTAGTGGTGGCACACTCCTTCAATCCCAGCACTCGGGAGGCAGAGGCAGGCGGATCTGAGTTCGAGGCCAGCCTGGCCTACAAAGTGAATTCCAGGGCAGCTAGGGCTGTTGCACAGAGAAACCCTGTCTCGGGAAAAGGGGAGAGGAGGCTAGGGATTGTAGCTCAGAAGAGGAGAGTCCCAAGTTCAGTTCCCAGCATCCTGTAAACTGGGGTTGTGAGGTGGTGCATACCTGTAATCCCAGCACTTGGAGACAAGGCAGGGAGGATCAGGAATTTAAAGCCAGTCCTCTGCCACATAGAACTTTAAAAGGTTACATGAGATGCTGTCTCAAAAGATACCTCTCCCCCATCAACACACACACCAAAAAACGAGTCGCTTGGTTGAGATGCAGTAAACCCTGGTGGCGGGGTGTCTGACTAGAAGGGCATAGGGCAAGTCAGATCATGGCGAATGCCTGCAGGTACCAGAAACAATTGACTTGTAAGTAGAACTTGACAAGACCTGTCACTGGGATGGGACTGGAGGTTCTCCGTCTCAAACTGGAAGGTGGAATGTGTTGGGTGAAGCCTCCGGGAAGGTTCTGAGGGCTGAGCAGGAGCTGGCCAGAAGGTTTCCCTCTGGCTGCTCCCAGGGAACAGGGTAGCAGAAGAGGAAGCAGCTGAAGAAAGTTCATCTCCACCTTTGTCTTGTCCAGGATGAGATGGCTTTCTGCTACACTCAGGCTCCCCACAAGACGTTGTCCTTGGTTCTCGACACCCCTCGGGTTTCCAAGTTGGACGATTACCCCATGAAATACTCACTGGTGAGGGTGCTGGGTTATGTTCCGTTCTAGCGAACTCCTCAGGTCTAGTGCTGAGGTGGGATGGGGTGCGGGGGGTGGGGTTCCAGGAGGCCTCTGGGGGAAAGATGTGAATGGACCTGACAGGAGACGGGACCTACATCCAGTGCTTCCTGTATAACTCTCCTTTCCCTACGGGCTCCCCTCCTAGAGCCCTGGTATTGGCTATCTGGTGCACCAAACCGAGGACCATGGAGTGGGCAGCCTGGATTCCATTGGGAACCTGATGGTGTCCCCACCGGTCAAGGCTCAAGGCAAAGACTACCCGCTAGGCAGGGTCCTCATTGGTGGCAGCTTTTACCCCAGGTGAGCTGGGAGGCCAGCTGGCAGGTGACCAGCTGTCTTAAGGGGGAAAGGCCATCACCCTGGTCCCAGTAATTCTCAGTTCCCCCTCAGCAGGCCTGCTCTGCATTCTTGAGACTTCAGAGTACTTGAGCCTTTGGTTTGTGGTAAGATGGGCGGGGCTTAGAAAAATCAAGTTTGGGGGCGGGGCTTAGAGACGTGGCAGTTTGGGGTGCTTGCATAGCAAGCAGGAGGTCCTAGGTTCAGATTTTTCCTTGACTCATGTCTTTATGGATTTGAGGCCAGCCTGAGCACGTGGAGTGCTGTTTGAGTAAAAACTACCCAAAAATGTCTTTGATTTTCTTGGCTTTAAATCCAACTAGGCTACTGACCCCAAACACATGACTTTTTCTTCTTTCTTTTTTTTTTTTTTTTTTTTTTTTTTTGAGACAGGATTGTTTCTCTATAACCATCCTGTCATGGAACTCACTTTGTAGACCAGGCTGGCCTCAAACTCAGAGATCCATCTGTCTTTGCCTCCCAAGTGCTGGGATTAAAGGCGTGCGTCACCACCCCGTGGTTTAGACATGTCTTTTACAAACATGGGTTTGGGCTGGTGGTATTAACCCTAAGACCAGGAGATCATGTAGTCTAGGGCTCAAGTAGGATCATGTGATTTGGACTTGAGCTAGGTCACAGTAAGGGCTACCACAAGCACACACCCCTTCCTAAACTGTGTGTTTGAGAACCATGTACACACATTACACTCAGGACAACCTGTAGGTAGTCAGTTCTCTGTGTGGGTCCTAGGGATTCAATCCAGGTCCCCAGGCTTGGCGACAAGTGCTTTTATCTTCTGAACCAGTTCATTGGCCCAGAGTAAGGATTTTTTTTTTTTTTAAAGCCGCCCTACCTACCCATTGGCAAAAGCAGTCCGTAGCCTGGAGGTGGCCTGATTCTCAGCGGATGGTGGGCAGCTGCCCTGAGCCGCACCATCTCAAACACTGTTTCCATCCTCCAGCTCCGAGGGCCGGGACATGAGCAAGGCCCTGCGAGACTTCGTGTGTGCCCAGCAGGTGCAGGCCCCCGTGGAGCTCTTCTCTGACTGGCTAATGACAGGCCACGTGGATGAGTTCATGTGCTTTGTCCCTGTGAAGGATAAAAGTGGTGACGGGAAGGTTTGTGTTGGGGGCCGGAGGAGGGATACATCTGAGCCTAGGGACCCCCACAGTGGGTGACCCTCGTCTCCCTTCCCAGGGTTTCCGTCTCCTGCTGGCCAGCCCCAGTGCCTGCTATGAGCTCTTTGAACAGAAGAAGAAGGAAGGCTTTGGGGAGGTGACCCTATTTGAAGAAGTCAGAACAGAGCAGCTCCTCTCTAATGGTAAAGTGACTTCTCTTCACCTAGGAACTTGGATTTCTTTTTTGAGGCAAGGTTTCTCTGTATACCCCGACTGTCCTGGAACTTCCAACTCTGTAGACCAGGCTAGCCTCAAACTCGCATCCACCTGTCTCTGCCTCCTGAGTGCTGGGATTGAAAGCATGAGCCACCACCACCTGGCCACCCTAGTACCTTCCAGAACGGTCCTCAACCTGTGGGTTAAATGACCCCTTCACAGGAGTCCTCTGACATGCAGGATATCTGATATTTACATTATGATTCCTAATGGTAGCAAAATGACAGTTATAAAACAGCAAAATAATTTGTGGTTGGGGTCACCAGGACATGAGCTGTATTAAAGGATCGCAGCATTAGGAAGGTTGAGGACCACTGGCCTAGGGGCTTTGTCATTCTTGGTGGAGAGGGCACAGGAAATCCTAAGAGGTGGTGGGATGGCCATTGTTGGAACATACCACACCAGGAGGGGGCACCCTACTATCCAGGCAGACCTGAGATTCTGGGCCACAGTAAAGTGACTCCATTCACCCAAACTGATGCTATATAACCTCCATGAGGGGCCACAGGGCTTGGTGGCACTGACACTTTCAGCTCAAGGGAACCGACAGAGGTGTGCCCCAGGCCATCTTCTGACCTCAATGTGTGAGGGGAACGCAAAGGGACTGACCTCTCCAATAAAGAGGTGGGGGCATCAGGACATTTTCTCGGCCTGGATTAGAGACTCGGGGTACCACCCCTGTCCTAAGTAACGTTCTGTGGTAGGGTCCAGGGACACCTTGTGTGAGAGGTCATGTGTCACCTCTGGGCTGGAACCTGAAGGGAGTTCGGGCCTGATGACCACCGCTAGAAGCCTCCTGGTATACACGTGGGGGGGAGGGGTGAGCACACAGAGGGTTGAGGTGCCCTGAGTTGAGGCGGGGCTGATGACTCCACACTAATGCACTGAGCTTACTTTCCCTTGAGCCAGTGGCAGTAAATCCTGCCTGGGTTTTCTGGTGCTGTGTATCTTAGTTGGCATCAGATGTAAGATACTAGACCCAGGTGTAGTACCTGAGGCTGACGATGCAGTCAGTGGTCTGAGGATGCCCCACTGGCTGGGTCATGCTGGGCATTGATCTGTCCCTGCCTGGTCTGTCTTTCCACAGGGAGGGAGGCCAAAACCATCTCCCAAATCCTGGCTGATCAGAACTTGCGAAAGCAGAATGAATATGTAGAGGTAAAAGCCTGGGGTGCAGGATTGTCCCCAAGGTGCTGGCACTGCAGGGCTTGGGGGGAGGCCATGATGTTCCTGGGGGGGTTGCAGGCAACTGCAGGCCCAGATATAGACTTCGGGGGTGCACTGGGATGCTCTGTTCACTAGGCCCTTACTACTCAGACCAAGAACATACTATGCCACGGTGCACTGGTGCCGTGGCTTCTGTAGAACCAGTGAGGACTACCTGTCCTCGCAGGGTGGGTACCAGATGGGCCTAGGACAGGTGGCTTGATCTTATTTCAAGCTGAAGTTGAAGTTGGATACCAAGGGTGTTGGCATCAGCAAGGATGTGCCCAAGGGGAGGGTGTGTTGAGTAGGCAGGAGTGGCTGCTTAGATCTGAGGGAAGGACCTGAGAGTTCTGTATGCTTCCCACAACTCCCACTGTGCTCCTGTGCTCCCAACCCTGCTCACCTGCAGGAGGCTTTGACACTGGTGGCCACCCAGCAAAGATGAGTTGAGGGACCCTGGCCTTTTCTGAATTCTCAGTTCACTTTATGCTATACTACGTGTTAGGGAAAGGCTCGGGTGGCCGACAGGGTTCCTGGCTCACGGGATTTGAGCCAGATCCTCCTCTGGATCTGTGCGGCATCAAGCAGAGCTCCTTCCTGATAATGCTGAAGTTCCTGCTGTTTCCCCTGCCTTCCCTGTGCTGCAGAAATGCATCAGCCTGAACCGCACCCTCCTAAAGAAGGAGCTGGGCCTGGTGGAGAAGGACATCATTACCATCCCACAGCTCTTCTGCCTGGAGCTGCTGACCAACGTCCCCTCCAACCAGCAGACCACAAAACTCTTTGCGAGGCCATTCTTCCCTGACATGGTGAGGGCTGCTGGGCATGGCTGTTCAAACCCAGCCCGTTCTGCTGGTGGCCACGGTGCTGGATTATATCAGATGGTTATGGCCTGAAATGAGAGCGTGGTGTAGCCCCCAGATTCACGTGCCTTGTACCAAAGCTGCTATGCGTGGGTTAAGAAGGATATCAAGGAACAAAGCTAGGTGTGGTGGGAAAACTCTGGATTACTGGAGCCTCTGGGGTCGTAAAGCTGCCTGGGATAGGGTTCACAGACAGGGTCAGAGCAACAAATCCAGAGGCAAATAGGTAAGCCCATCAAGGTTAGGGGCTAGTCAGAGGGAATTCTGTGTTTTTCAGAGAAACATTGGCAGGCACTGCACAACTAAGCAAAAGTTAGATTGATTTCACTGAGATTGATTAGAGATGCCCTCATGGACACAGGCTTAAGTTTGGTCAACCCTAAGAGGAGGGATATGTGGTTTTTCCCTATATCAAAATCTATGCCCCTGGGCTGGAGAGATGGCTCAGAGGTTAAGACCATTGCCTGCTCTGGTGAACCAAAGGTCCTCTGAGTTCAATTCCCAGCAAGCACATGGTGGCTCACCATCTGTAATGGGGTCTCGTGCCCTCTTCTGGCCTGCGGGCATACACAGACAGAATATTGTATAATAAATAAATAAATAAAATCTATGCCCCCCACTCACCCACCCACCCCCCAGAAGAGGTAGGGATAGCTTTTATTTCTGGGTCCTGGCCCTGCCTGACCCTAGTTCTATCTTAACAGCTGCAGATGGTTGTATTGGACAAGAATCTAGGAATCCCCAAGCCTTTTGGGCCCAAAATCAAGGGCACCTGTTGCCTGGAACAGAGAGTCTGCGACTTACTGGAGCCCCTGGGTCTCAAGTGCACCTTCATTGAAGACTTTGACTGCTACCTGACCAACATTGGAGATGACCGTGCCTGTATTATTACCCGCCGGGTGCCGTTTGCCTACAAGTGGTGGAAGATGAGCCCCTAAGCCCTGGGTCCCAAAGCTGCCAGATCTCCCCCACACCCCGGAGTGAATGGTCTTTACCATACATAAAGCAATAAAAAAAGCAGTAATGGCATGTAATTCCTGGTGCAGTAGGTTGAAGGAAAGGCTGGAGAGTTAGGGTAGGGCCCCTCGGATCTACCAGCTTGATGGCTCTGGAGGGAAAGGGAAATGTGGAGAGAGGGAGCTTTAGATAGTAACCGCAGAGCAAATAAAACAGGTTCTGGATGCAGCTTCAGAAGCTGCCTGCGTTTGGAGGAGAGGGCTGGGCTGCTAAGGGAGCTTGCTCCACTTGGGCTGGATGCAGCCCCTAGTCACCCACACACTGGGGAGGACTCAGGCTGGCGAGAAGACCCTAGAATGAGGCCAGTGCTAAGACTTGTCTGGCTGGGAAGATAATCCCCAAACCTGACTGCTCTGAACATAAAGCCCCCCCATGGTCCCATGGTACATCTACAACTTGGGGCTCTATCGCCCAACTTGAGGGTGGTGTGGATGAGAAAACTGAGGGCTGATAATCCTGTCTACCCCTAAAGCTTTTTTTTTTTTTTTTTTTTTTTTGAGACAGGGTCTCATGTTGCCCAGCCCAGCCTTGAACTCCCTACATAGTCAAAAATGACCGAGGGCTGATGAGATGGCTCAGAAGGTAAACCTCAAGTTTGGTCCCTAGGACCTACTACAGAGCGGAACAACGGGAGGCAGAGGCAGGTGGATCCCTGAGTTGGAGGCTAGCTCCAGGACAGCCAGGGCTGCTACAGAGTAACTCTCACAAACCAAACAGTGCTCTGGCGTGTTGCACAAGCTCTCTGCAGCGAAACGACAGGCCTAGCACCACTTCTTAGGTGCACCAAGGGACTCCTGCTTTCCCGGAGACGGCTAGGGAGGAGCTGGAGGTGTGTGGGTTAGAGCACTGGCTGCTCTTCCAGGGGACCCAGCCTCAGCACACACATGGCGACTGATGACTGTAATTCTAGTTCCAGGGGCTCCGTCTTCTGGCCTCTGAGGCGCTCGCTACACAGCACACGATGCACACACACATGAAGGCAAAACACGTAAAATTTTAAGCTTTGCTTACTGTCAATGCTTGCTCTGCCCGTCTCTGCTGACCTGGCTCCTAAACCGAGTCTGGGCTCTGCAGCTGTTGTCCCTGACTAGTGCCTGGACAAGGCTGCTCCTTAGAACTCTCCCACACTGTAGTCACAGGGAACCAGGGTCCCTAATGGGGCAAGGGTGTGATGGCAGGTCATCTGGGATCCCTTTGTCCTCGTCCCAAGGAGCTCCAGTAACATGAGAGAACTAGGGAGGCTTCTCCACTAGCCGTCAGCATGGACCAGGCCTGGTCAGGGTAAGGTCTCCAGCTCTGCAGCGAGCTTCCCAGAGGCCGTTCCTGGAGGGGTGTGGGGGAAGATGACTACAGCCTTTCAGCAGAGGCTCCCTGTGACCAAGTGTGTCACGTGACTACACCTCATTTCCTCAACCTCAAGACTGCTGGTGTGTGTTGCAGGAAATGACAGCCAGGATGTGCAGTAGCCCTCAGGGACCTCGGTTCAAGCTCAGTTCCTGTGGTGGGAGACAAAAGGCTGACCTCAGCGCCCCCTGGTGGGTAACTGGTCAAACTGAAGCAGCCAGATAGCCTTAGATCTCTTGTTCTTAATGTGGGGTTCCCTTCTCATAGACCCCACAGGACTGGGGTGGATAAAACTTTGCTGAGACTGCTTGCTCATCCAGGTTTGATTCCCCAGCACCAAAATCTAAAAAAGGCAGCGTCAAAAACATCTTAGGTCAACATTTAAGTGAGTGTGGTACACACACCTTTACTCCCAGCACTTAGAAAGCAGAGGCAGGTAGACCTGAGTTCATGGCCAGCCTTGTGTACACACAAAATTCAGGCCAGAGGAAGCTACGTAGTGACACCGTTACCCACCAAAAACCAAACCCACATTCAACACACCAGACCCCATGAACATCAACAGCTAGTCACCTTCATGCCCAGTATGCTCCCATTAACCAAGGGCTGACACCTCACATATGCTGGAAGCAGGAAGCAAGCCTGAGCTACATGAGACCTTGTTGTACCCATCTCGAGCTGGGACATGTGTCCTGGGGCACCTCCGTGGACATTCCCACTAAGGAAGCCTCTGACAGCTGTCAACATGCTGGCCTTTGGCCGTCCATCATTTCTTAGGGATGGTCAGGGCTCTCTGTACCCCTCTAGTCCAGGATGGCCCAGAAGCTCTTTAGGGGCTACTTTCACCCTCTTTGGACACTTTTTAAAAAATATATACATTATGTATACAGTGTTCTGCCTGCATGTATTCCTGCAGGCTAGAATAGGGCACCAGATCTCATTACGGATGTTTGTGAGCCACCGTATGGTTGCTGGGAATTGAACTCAGGACTTCTGGAAGAACAGTCATCTCTCCAGCCCTCTCTGGACACTCTTATGGGGCATGCACAGTGCTGAGGGTGCAGTCCACACTACTGAAGAGGAAACACAAGAGCCGAGGCAGAGTAAACAATGATGCCGTTTATTTAAAATGTTTACTCCAAGAAATATATATATAAAAAAAAGACAATTAACAGCACTAAACCAGGCACCTTCAACCAAATCACACCATCCTCGCTTGTTCCCTTCCTGCTACCCTCTCATCGGTGACTGGAAGACTTCAGGAGTCCACGGGCGGCCAGAGTGGCTCCCGCCCAGGACTTCCCACTGTCCCTGTTCTAAAGGTGTTTCCCAGTGGAAAAGCTCAGGTGGACATTTTAGCCTAAAGGAAGGGGTTGTGGCTGGACTCAAGGATCTCTCCCCAGGTCTTTCTGCTCAGCCCCAGCACCGCAATACCCACGCGTTGACTGCTGGCTATGGTTTGCTCCCTGGAAGAAGAGCCCAGCTCAGCTCAGGGCTATTGCATCCGCAGCCCTCTGGGTGACCACACGACTCCAGGACAGAGGAGCAGACACTGAGCAGCACTAGCCAGAGAGCAGGGAAGGCTCGGGCAGCACGTGGAGGCGAGGGGTGGCATCTGGGGTGACCAGGACAAAGCAGGTTAGTTTTGCGGGAGCACTGCCACTGAAGAAGCTTGTCCCTGGACTGACTATGGCTGGACACGAGATGGGAGACAGTGGGAACTCGGATCCGTTCCCGCCAGGCCATGGCGCTGGCCGAGACAAACACACCTTGCAAAGCCAGAAGCTGCTGTAGAGCACTGGGGCGGGAAGGAAGCAGCGACTACATCATTTTTGGCATTTTAACATAGAGACAGTAACAAGCGTCACAACACCAGAAGCGAAGCCATAAATTTGAAGACCAGAATTAACTTTCTCATCCACCCAGCCTCACACTTCAGTTCTCCCCGACTCCCCCAGAGCACCACGGAACTAAACCTAGTTAAAGCAGCCGACACAACCCAGACCCTCTGGGAACCAGGGGCCCAGCCCGAGCTGCCACCACACTCAGGATCCAGGAAAGGCACCTTGGAACTCAGCCGCAAAGTCAATACCAGGACGGGCTCGGGAAGAGGGCACTTGTGGGGATGTGGGTGGCAGTCACAGCATCTGCGCTGACACGCGGGGCAGGGGATTTCATCAGAAATCCCAACTATTTGGTACCAGAGCCAAGCAAATGCAAGCGCCAAAGAGCACTGGGGCCAGCAGAAGAATGGCTAAGTCTCAGAACAAGGTGCCACCCCAGGCAGAGGGGCCAGCAGGAGCCGACAGGTCACAGAGGACTGAACACACACTTGACTGCTGGCTGATCTCTAACTGGGAAACACAGTCTGGGCTCCACAGGGAGCCATAAACCAGGCCCTTCAACAACACAAAGGGTCCCCACCTTGCCCACCCCCATATCCCATGGTCCCCAATTCTCATTTGGACGCGAGAGCTAAAGTAGATATAAATGGCTAAACACAGAGACCCCAGTTCCCCCACCAGGGGGGAAATGGCTGGTTCTACAAATGCTTCAGCCAAAAGGCAGTGGGCCTTGCAGACAGCAAGCCAGCAAACAGCTATTGGGTGGAGGTGAGGGGCAGGAGGGCCCACAAGCAAGTAACCAGGTCTCCCAAAGCGGGAAGGCGGGAGCTGGGTGGAGACCGAGCACTGGGGATTTCATGGCCTAGAGGCTGCTGGTTCCTGGAAGGGCCGTTTCTATCTGGGAAAGTGGCAATTCCTCTCCCACGTGGCACCCACTCGGATCACAATGCTAATTATGGCTGGAATGGTAGGGCTGGACAAGGATACTCAGGAGGGGAGAAAAGAAATACAACTTATATATATATAAAAAGCCTAAATTGCTCTGAGTTCCTGCCTGTCTCGTAGAATGGCAAGCTGGCTATGAGCAGATGTTTTAATCAAACACTGAGGGAAACACTTTGGAAAGCATACAGAAAAAGGTAGTTAATGTTGAACTGCTTGGAAACGGAACCGCAGAGAGGCTGACCCAATGCATCGTCAGTCAACTTTTGCTTCCTAAATTCCTTGTCTGACTTCTGGTCCCAGTGCACGTGTAAATGACAGCTGCCACGAGGGGAGTGCCACCCTGCCTCAGAGGGTACGTGGGGTGTACTCGGGCAGCCGCTTGAGCTTCTCTTTCTCAGCCTCGCTCTCGTCTCGTGCTATCACCAAGGAGTGTGAATAGCCCATGGCCACCTGCAAGAACAAGCCAATGTCAGCAACACAAGCACCCCACACATCCCAGGTGTCGAATGCTCATGCGCTGGATTCACTGGCTCAGTGGAGGTCAGAAACTGGGCTGGGCCCTTGGAAAGCAAATTAAACCCTTCTCTCCTTGCTGAATGTCCATTGTCACAGGCCCAGATGGAAGGCCTTGAAGCCCCAAGCAGGGCCAGGGGCAGCTCCACACTGCACTTACTTTCTGGATCACGGGTCAAAACGTATTTGCTGAGGAATAATTTTCCGGACCCTGGCCTAGTGGCAACAATCCCAGTTTGGGGGGGGGGGGGGGGGGGGGGGGGTG
>NW_026067894.1:1280739-1332623 GCF_014885135.2 Alexandromys fortis
CCCCTAAAACTAGTTATAGACAATGGTGAGCCTGTGTGTGTGTGTGTGTGTGTGTGTGTGTGTGTTGGGAATCGAACCCTCATCCTCTGCAAGAGAAGGCAGTACTTATCCCATGAGCCATCTCTCTAACCCCAGAAGATCAAGTGTTTTTTGACAGAGGGTCTTAATTTGCAGCTTAGACTATCCAGTAAGTCACTAGACCACTAACACTTCTCCACCATGCAGTTCAGGCTGTCAAAGACCACTTCTGATGGGCCCCAAAAGCTGTAACAGCCACGTACAGTGGCAAAAACCTTCAATCCCAGCACTTGGGAGGCAGAGGCAGGCACATCTCCGAGTTGAGGCCTGGTCTACATAGCGAATTCCAAGACAGCCAGAGCTACATGGTGAGTTGCTGTCTTAAAAAACTCCAAACGGGCTGGAGAGATGGCTCAGTGGTTAAGAGCATTGCCTGCTCTTCCAAAGGTCCTGAGTTCAATTCCCGGCAACCACATGGTGGCTCACAACCATCTGTAATGAGGTCTGGTGCCCTCTTCTGGCCTGCAGGCATGGGCATGCATGCAAACAGATTATTGTATAAATAATAAATATTAAAAAAAAAATTCCAAACAGAAGCTGGACATTGAAGGCACACACCATTAATCCCAACACTCACAAGATAGAGGCACGCAGATCTCAGAGTTTCAGGCTAGCTTGGCCTACAGAGTGATTAAGACAGCCTGGGCTACACAGAGAAACTGTTTTGAAAACAAACAAAAACACACCATCCATCCATCCTCTGAAAACACAAAAAATGGAGGAAGCTCCTCAGTCTCAGGAGGGATCCCTCGGGTCTGGGAACCCTGAGGAGTGGCTAGTGGCCCTCGGACACCAGTGATTGCTTGAGGGACAAGGACAGCCCTGCCTCTCTGACTCTACCAATGAGAAATGTCTGGAAGCCACAGGGGTCAGGATGGTACATGCAGCTCATACACTTGCTTTCTGTGAGCGTGGATGACGGGTCCCAATAGTTGGACAACGTCACTGTGGCCCCACAGGCCTGACACCTCCCACTGTCCTATTCTACTCACGGACGACAAGCAGCCTCACCACCAGCCAGAACAGCTTTAGAACTTAGAAACCAAATGAAACCCTCCTCGTGCCCATTTCCAGGTCTCTCTTGGCTAGTCCAGCTCTTCCCAGACCCCAGGGAGGGCTCACCAGTTCCCCGAAGGTTGGCGACGGACCCCAACTGATGGTGCTCTCATCGGCCGCCACAATGATGCTGCTCTTCCTGCAAACAGGCAGAAGCTGTCACCACCCACCCGAGGCGAGGACATCTTGCAGGCCACCTGTCCCTCTGACTTGTGTCAAGGACACCTCTTAACACAACCACCACCTCAGTAAGGAGTGAGAGGCTCCTCCTGGCCAGGGATGGTCCGCATTCATTAGCAGATCAATACCAGAGCCAGGGCCTCACTGCCCATCTGTCCTGGGAGAGTCCTTTGGGAGAAACACTAAGGTGGGGAACAGGCCACATAAGGACAAAGTGACAGTCCATCCTCAAGAGCAAGTTAACAAGAGGGACACTAGGGCAGGGGTGGAGGACAGACAAAGGGACCAGGGAGCAACAGCTCAGAGCCAAGCTAACCACATACACCAGATTTATCACCTATAAGCACTGGGTAATTCAGCAGGTACCTTCAATGCGAACATCAAATTAAAAGTCGCTTTCCTACCCACTTGCTGTGTTAAGAAAGTAAAACCCTATAGTTTCCAAATTCAGGAAAAACTGCCTTATAAAACTTTCAGAATTACTTTCCATAAAGGAAGGAGCCAACTATCCTAGCCACCAGGCCCTCACTATCCCCTCTCCCAAGTTTTGGGGATTTGGAATTTCCTATCGCCAGCCAAGAAGACCCCAAGTCAGCACTCACAGAAGCCTTCCCAAGGACACGGGCACACAGGGCACCTAACAGTCACAGGAAGAAACAGACACCACGCACCTTTGGCACAGTCACTTACCCACACGCGAGGCTCCGGATCCGCCAGCCACAGAGGTCCTGCACTGCTTTCGGGTACATAGTAGACTCACGGGATGTATTGGTGGCCCCCCAGAAAAACAGGCCACCTAGAAGGAGCAAAGCACATTAGTGTCACAAGGAAGCATCTCAGGATACCAAGGTGATAAACCTGCTTAAATGGACATTGCAGAGATAGAGTCAAGGACAGAATGGCTATGGGCCCTATGGGGGGAACAGCTATCCCAAGGGGGAAAATCTTGCACATGGGACCTGGGAAGACGGGTGGGGGCAAATAGACACCGACCCACTTCACTGACGGCAAAGGAGCAGGTATAGCCAGCGTAGATCTGGGTCGCACCACGCCCTGGAAAGTCAAACAGCTTCACCAGGCGAGGCACCATCTCATCCTTCTGCTCTGCATGGCCCAGCCGGCCGTAGCCACCAAAACCCCAGGAGAAGACTCGCTTCTGTGAGTCCAGGACCAGCTGCAGGGGAGAGGAGACACAGACTGTGACTCGCAGGTCATGGCTTCTGCCCAGAGGACCTGGGATAGCAGCAGATAGCAAAGGAGCAGCCCAGAAACTTCACAGCCTATAAGGCAAGAAGCTGGCTGGCCACACAGACAGCCAGCAGGGGCCAGCACACACTTCCTTTTATAGAGGTATGATTTTCTTTTTTCTTCCCTGAAGCAACACTTGAGCTCCTATTCCAACACTGTCTAAACTACAGACAAAGGAGGGAAAGGCTGCTACCCACCTGCTCTGCGCTTGCCGGCCACAGGTGCACAGATGTGCCAGCTGTTTACCATTTGTCTTTTCTGTCTTTGGGGTTTCACAGCTAAACCCCATGAATGTGCAAACTCAGCATGGATAGAGGATGGACAGTTCAGGGCCAGAGCACTTGCCCAGCATGTGCAAAGCCCTAGGCTCCATACCAAGCACTGCAAAACATATAACATGGGTTGCCCCAAGGTCGAAATTGGCATCCTGGTTCAAGGACTTGCAGGCTCGAGACACATGCGTTCTTCACTGAGCACCACCAAGTCAACAGAGAGTGGCCCTGGGACTCAACTCCGGGATTCCTTTCTGCTGCCAAAGCGGAACACCCAAACCAGACACACCCACTCTCAGCGAAGAGATCGAGAAGGGCTAATGACAGGTGCACGCTGCTCACCCCTCTGGGAGTTTGAGGCCAGCCTGGTCTACAGAGCGAGTCCCAGGCCAGTCAGGGCCACAGAGGGAGACTATCTTAAAAAGAGGATTGGTAAGATGGCCGAGCAGGCGAAAGCACTCGCCATGCAGGACTGCTGACTGGTGTCACTCAGTGTCCTAACTTCCACACACTCCTTCAGCGCCTATGTCCTCACAAAGACGAAGAGCTCAAGGCAGCAAACGCACACAGGCTATCCTCCCAGGGTTGTTCTGCTCAGAGGACCTTTAGGGGACACGCCCTCAATAGTTAACCATTCACACCCTGGTATGAACTCATATTCATAGTGACACAGTACGCGCGCACATGATACACCTGGATGTGCATGTTCAGATGTGTCTGTGGCAATCAGATCACGATGGAAACACCCAGCCTAATGACATGAAGCAGAGTAAGGCAAACACCCAGGACCGGTCTATACGAGCATGGATGGTTTTGGACAGTGAGAAAAAAAGAAAGCTTACTGTGTGGTTAGCACCACAGGCTACATCTCGAACTACCACATTTGGGACAGGCAAGATCTGCCCGTCCTTGGTCTTCTCAATGAAGATGGCCACCCGCCGGGGTACCAGCTCACAGTCATACTCTATCCGCTGTGCCCGGGCGATGAATTTCCCATCTGAGTTGTGTCCTGTGGTAAGCAGAGTCAGCCATCAGCAAGAGCAGAATGCATAGGGCATGGAGGTACACTACTACATTTGTACTGTCACAGGCCCAGGTCCACCCTGCCCGCAGCCCAGCCACTTGGTCATGAGCTTGTGGTAACTTAAAATGCATATAAAACAACAAGGATACCCTATGTAATAGGACCATAATTTAGGACAAACCCTACATACACTCTAGGAGGAAAGGGAAAATGTGTTTCCTCCTGTGGCTGAGGTCACAACAGTAGGCAGCTCTCATTGTAAAGCCAATCAATCTACCAAGCACCTGGAGTTGGGAGTTCTGAGGACATCCAGAAGGGAAAGGGTGAGCACAATCGCTCACAAAATTCTCCATTTCTCTCTACAAATGAGTAATTTAAACATACTGCAAAGGACATATAAACCTGAAATTCACAAACCACCTGCAAGAAGTCATGAGGGCCTGGGTCGGCATTAGCTTCATTGGTGAAGGGCCTGCTCCAGCCCAGCACTGAATTCCCATGTCTGTGGCCCTAGGACCCAACATTTTCTGGCTTCGTGCATTGATGATATATCCCAGCACTTAAGAGATGGAGGCAGGAACCAGGAGGTAAAAGCCATCCTTAGCTACACAGGGAATTTCAAGCCAGCCTGGGCTACATTGAGTCTATTTCAAAAACGAACAGATAAGGCAGCGTGGCCCACACCTTTAATCCCAGCACTCAGAAGCAAACTGATCTGAGTTTGAAGCCTGTCTAGTCTACACAGCAAATTCTAGGCTAGCCAAAGAAACAGTGAGAACCGATCTCAAAAAAACAAAACAAAACAAAAAAAACAACACCCAACAACAACAACAAAGTAAATAAATAAAACCACCAAATAAACAGAACAAGTCACAAGGGGCCAACCTGGGCCCACTAGCCAAGACCCTGGTTGCTTACAGTCCAGAATGTTCTCTGCCCCACTTCCCAGAAGTGCTGTGACAATGTGTGCTGCATCCACCTGGCAAGGACTGACTCATGGGTGAAGTGCTGTCATGGCAGGACACTGGCTGTCCCCAGTAGGCTGTGGTTCTGCTCATCAGACCTTTACAGGCAGGGATGTGTGGGTGCTGCACTACGAAAACAGCCCTGGACTACAACCTAACTGAGCACATCAGGGTGCTGGGCTTGGCTTAGGTGTTGTCAAGGCCTGCCTTCTGTGTGCAGTTCAGATCACCCTCACACACCACTGCGAGGTCCCAGGCACTGAAAAGCCTAAAGCTACCAGGAACCTTGCCATCTTCCCAACAAGTTCTCTACTACTGACCAGGGCTCCAAGCAGTGTCCGCCCAAGTGTTAACTACACCCAGACTGTCCCAGAGAGCAGCAGGCAGGCCCCGCCACTGTTTTTCTTCCACCTCCTTAAAGACATTGTGATCAGCACCTGGCTGCTGTCACAGTGCAGGGACGCTACCTTCTCCTCTGGGAGGAATTCAATGTCCTTCACCCAGGCACTGCAACAGAACCCCTTCTGAAATCACATTTGGATTCTAAAGGCAATGTCTACCCCGAGACAGGAGCAGAGTTGGGAGACTGGGCTTTCACTACGCAGCCCTGGCTGGAACCCAGGTAAACCACGCCACCCTCAAAGCTGCTGCGATCCTCCCGCACTGCTCTCAGCTGCTAGGACCGCAGGTGTGCTGGCACAGCTGGCTCTGAGCAGGAACACGCTTCACAGTGAACTGCTGAGTTCAGAACGAGAGGCTCTGCACACCAGGTGAAGCGAGGTTCCTAGCTGCACACAGCGCCTAACTGTCCCTTCCAGAACCACCACCCTTATTGCAAAGATCAAGCTGCTGAAGGGAAACAGGCTGGTTTCATCAAAATGCTTGCCTAAAGGTGGCAGGCAAGCTGCACACGTAGCAGGAAGCACAGAAACACACTTCCTGTGTTGGGCCTGGGGTGGCGGGAGGCCTGCCTGTGGCTATGGAAACCGTTTATCCAACAAGCCCTGAGAACTCCCTGGCAACCAGCACGGATGTGCGTAAGGGGCTGGTCGAACTTCTTATTCACTTCTGACTTGAGGTATATTTAGTTTCCCAGAGTCACTGTTCCCTGTAGTCTACGGCCAGTGCAATCTCTGCTGCTATTTATACTCTCCCATCTGCGCACTTCTAATGACGCTGGGACCCAGCAACCCAGATCCGGGGCTGCTGCAGGCTGTTCAGACACCAGCAGGGGGCGCCCACACCTCGCCTCCTGCTCAGGACTGGAGAAGGCACCAAAAGAGCTGCCTCGGGAATCAGAGAAAGGAAAATGGAGACCTTGCAAAATTCGGGCGGCAAGCTTTGCCGGCTCTGAGGACAGTTTGCTGACCTCCTCTCATCTGCTCTGTGCCTGTATAACGTCCACTGCGGTGAGGGATGAAATGCAGACATGTCAGCTGCTTATTCAGTCAAGATTCTCAGAACCTCACCCTTATGTAATTCTCTCACTCATAAAGGCTGAGAGTGGCTCGGCTTTTGTCCTTTCTGTCTGAGATTCTCATACTAATGGATTTCCAAACCAAAACAAAAGCTTTTTGCCAGACGCAATCCTGATGTTTTCACTGAGGTAGAGCATCTTGACCCCTGTAACCTGTGAGTTAACAGCAAGCTGGCCCGCAGAGCATGAGATGCACTTAGCAGGAGCAGATACTGTCTGGATCAATTACCCACACTTGTAACACATGTGCGCAGCCCCACACTGCCTCCTGGCTCTACGCTTAGTTAGATTACAGAGCTTTTAAGAAATAGACTTCCATACCCAGCTGGCCATATTCAGGGCACCCAAAGGAATAGAGGTTGCCTTTACAGTCCATCAGCATGCTGAATTCAGCCCCGCAGGCCATCTTGGTAATTGGCTGCCCGTTGTACATGATCTGAAAGGAAAAAGCCAACTTTCAGCTCCTTGTTATCTCTTCCTTATTCCACCCTGGTGCGAAGCAGAGGGCTTACCACAGGGGTGGATTCTATGGCTCCATGGCCACCACTTGAACACCTGTTAGCACAAAGCTGACCACCCCCCACCCTCCCAGGACAGCAGAGGCTGAGAACATGGCTTCATACTCTGGAGTCTCCTAGCAGCAACCCCCACCCCGCCCCGCCCCGCACCATCTGGCACAAGCACAGGGACCAGAGCTGGAGGCAGCAAAGTCCTGCAGTGACCCCAAAAGCTGACTCCTGGTGCTAACACTGCTATAAGCCTCAAACAAGGAAGTAACAACCAGGGCTTCTGTAAGTGATAGGCTGGTCCCACCACACAGGGACAGAAACCTGGCAAAGGCCCTGACAGAAGTAACAAGCATTTAACCCTTGATGGTGTGGGCGAACATGGCGCCCAGGCTCATCCCATCCTTACCCATTCTAACTATCCAATTCCACTCTGTAACTCATAGCTAACAAAATAGGAGTCCTTCATTATCCCTCAAACCCTACATGCATAGCCATGAGGTTCCCCCCACATGCACCCCTGAGCCATTGGCAGTCGGCACCGTTTTCCAGAGTTTGGAAGCCCCCTGCAGAAACCCTCACTCCATTCTGAGGTCAAAACTCGCTATCTGCCGGATGGTAGTGAGTACCTTTAATGGTAGCACTTAGAGGCAGAGGAAGGTTGTGTGGGTTTGAGGTTAGCCTATTCTACAGAGTGGGTTCCAGGACAGCTGGACCTACACAGAGAAACCTTGGAGGTATGGGGCAAGGGTCACAAACAACAAAACCAGGGTGTCTGCAGGCGAGGAAACCCTTGCATCCCACGGCAGGGCTGACCTAACATCCTCTCCATCACCTGTTCACAAACCTAAACTGCCCCAAGTCCACAACCTTGCTGGTACCTGAGCAGGGCTCGGGACAGCATCTGTCTGGTTCCCAAGGCCCAGTTGTCCCATCTTATTTTCTCCAAAGGCAAACACGGAGCCAGTGTCTGGAAGGAGAGAAAAACATGACAGAACAGGATGTAAGGGATCAACACTTTCAAATGGATTTGGATCAGTGTTAGGAAACAGCTCACCCTGTAGTGATATTTTGTTTGTGATCTAACAAATAAAGCGTACCTGATCAGAGTGCAGAGCTACGCCACTAGTTAGCCACAGAGGCCAGATTGTGGTGGCACACACCTTTAGTCTCAGTACTTGGGAGTCACACGCCTTTAATCCCAGCACTAGGGAAGTAGAGACTGGCAGAAGGAAACATGAGCTCAGATGCAGTCTGAGGATTTGTAGAGATAGGATCGCCCTTCGGTCTGAACACTGGCAGACATAATGGCTCTCTAATGGCTGGCTGCTCTGCTTCTCTGATCTTCAGTATTAGCCCCCATAGCTGACTCAGTTTTATTAAGAATAACCAGAATTCATGCTACATCACCAGAGAGAGTTGTGTGTGTGGCCATCTGTCCCAAGGATGGCAAGGGTACAAAACAGAGCTGAGTACTGCCACAAACAGGACCTGGTCTGGGCAGCCAGGGGCCACCACAGGGACTCACAGCCTTCAGGAAGACACCCACCAAACTGGGGCATCACCACCCTTTTGACACTGGCCCAGACTCATTCAACAACTTCACCTACTCCAGAGAATACATCTTTGTAGCCTTTGCCTCAGCTTGAGCAAAGAGCGCCACCTTCTTACCTGTCAGCGCCAGGGTGTGGTTGCGCCCACAGGCTGCCAGCACGATGGCCTCGTGACTGAGTGCCTCAATGAGTCTAGGGGCTTCAACCCTCTTGGTATCACCGTGGCCCAGCTGCCCCTTTTCATTCCGACCTGTGAGGAAATCATGGCTGGCTAGGTCAGCAATGCAAGGACAAGCTAAGGCAGCACCCACTCCATGCCCCAAAACAAACCTTCAGCAAATCCCCGAGAGAAGGATGAGCCTGGCTACTCTACCCAGTGAAAAGCCCCCCCCCCCCCCGCAAAATATCCCAACAGGAAGTAGACAGCTATGGGACCATCCTTCTTGGGGAATATTATTTTCAGATGTATGACTTTTGTTTATGATGAATTTGTTAACTCTGTGACGCTGTTACTGTGCCTGTCTAAAACACCTGACTCTATAAAATAGAGATGAACGGCCGGCCAAAAGCGAGGCAGGAGGTAGGGCCGGCAAGCAGAAAGTATAACTGGAAAGAGAACAAGGAGCAACTGGAGAACAAGGAGAGGACATCAGGGGCCAGCCACCCAGCAAGCCACAGAGGAAGAAAAAAGCCCAGAGGCAAAAGGCAATTAAGATAATGTAAGAAAAGCTAGCAAGAAACAAGCCAAGCTAAAGCCGGGCATTCATAAGTAATAAGCCTGTGTGTGTGTGATTTATTTTAGGAGCTGGGTGGCAGACCCCCTCAAAAAGCCAAAAGAGAAAAACATCACAGAACACAATCCCAATGGCCCCCAGTCCCTGTTACCCCAGGAAATGCTTGGTGTGGCCTGAATGCTCCACAGGCATCAAGCTTTAGGAACCCCATGCCCACTTGCCTTGCCAAGGCAGCCGGGAATCCTGTCCCCTCCTCCTCATAGGGGGTCTAATTCCCACTGCTGATCTTCATTTCTCATGTCCATCCCCACCCTGTTATAAGATCCAAGCCCTGAGGCTGGAGAGATGGTTCAGTGGTTAAGAACACTGGCTGCTCTTCCAAAGGACAGGAAGGAGTTCAATTCCCAGCACCCACAGGGCAGCGTCCAACTATCTGCAACTCCAGCTCCAAGGGATCTGACACCCTCATGTCATACAGACATGCATGAAGGCAAAGTCCCAATGTACACTAAATAAATCTTTAACAACAAAAAAGCCCAAGCCCTGAGTCCCTCATGACAAGGGTCACCTTCATCAGGTCAGCTGTGCTGTACCCAAGGGCGTGTGAAAGCAAGCAGGGGACCAATCCCTGTGGAAGCTTTAGCAATGCACAGCTCCTCAGGGAGCCCTGATTCAGCTGAGGACCGGCAATGGGTGGGTTCCAGGGACAGCTGGAAGCCCTGAAATCCCACCCAGGTTCTAACACAGATCCAAAACAAAACCGAGTAACCCCAGGACCATCTCTCTCAGAGATGCACTCAGCAGAAGGCCACGGGCAGGATGGGGTTCCCACTATATCTTCCCCACTGGTGAGCGTCCCCTTCTGGTTAGTTCAGTCATGAGACAGGTGAGTGAACTGAGGGAGCCACAGCAGACTGCAGGAGGCAGGCAGACAGGGGACCAGCCTCCCTCATAGGGGGACCCCTCCCAGCAGATGGACATCAATTAAAGGGCTAGTTTCAGGGTCCAGTGCTGGGCAAGCACTAACTTCAAGAGGAGCCTGCCACACCTAAGTCCAGTGGCAGGCAGGCTGGATGTCACTCAGAGGCCTGGCACAGAGTAGCAGCCTCTCCTTCCTGCTTGGGATGCCTCTGGCGCCCTTCCCCTCCCCCAAATGTCTCACAGTGGTCTCATGACGTCCTGCAGGTCTCTACAACCCTGCTGCTGTTCTAGGGAGCTCCCCCCACTCTTACTTTGGAGGAAGCACTCACTCCTGGCACAGAGTCTGCCCTGAGGTGCAATTGAGAACCCGAGTAGTGGTGAGACCGGCATGGAGATCAAAGGGTAGTGCTGAAGCCGGGGAGCTGACCTAAAAGGCCTTGGCGGGTACTGAGGACACAGCAGCAGGGGATGCGGGAGGGGCCCTAGACCAACCCAGAGAAAACAAAAATTGGGGCAGATGCTGGTGTGCCACCCAGAGCCTGGGAGGATAAATTTGGGCCACACACACTTGTTAGATTTTTTTTCAACAGAATTATAAAATTAGCAAAGTGCAGAGAAGACGGCAGATGTTAATATATTTGGACTCTGGTACAGCAGCTCATGAAATCACCAAAAAATGGCTCAAACAGACCAAAATAAAAACGTCATATGGATTAGAAGCCAGCCAAAGGCTAGAAACAAACGAGAGAAGCCAACTCCCCCAGCTGCATGAGCCCTGTGGCTTGGATGACGCGAGCCTTGTGCAATACCTCCCTCTGGCCCACCTGGAAAAAATGATAGCTGGGAACCACAACACAGCCTGGCAGGAGGGAGGCAAGGGAAATGTGGGCAAAGGCCCTAAATCAGACTTGAGGCCAGGAGCCCCAAGGGCTCAGCCACAGGGGCCTTGTAACAAGATGTGGCAGCTACAAAAGCTGGGGGCGGCATTTGGACTGTGGGGACACAGGCCTCGTGTCCCATGGTGCCTTAAGCAGGACAAGGGCCGAGTGCAGGGACAATAGGCCAGAACAGATGGCTGGTCAGAAAGATCATACTTGTCAAGTTCAGAAAAACGTTCTTCAAGAAGGATTCAAAGAACAGGAAGATGGCTCAGCAGATAAGAGGAACTGGCTGCACAAGCCTGGAGACTTGGGTTCAATTCCCAGAACTCACAGAAATGTGGAAGACAAGAACTGACTCCCAAGTTGTCCTCGGCTCTCCACATGTGCAAACATGCAGATGCACGTGTGTGCGCGCACGCACACACACACACACACACACACACACACACACACACACACACACGGGCGGGGAGGGGGGGTGGAAACAGCCATGGATCCAGATGAAGACAGAACCTCTTCCAGGTGACTCTAAGTCACACTTGAGAGTATGTGTGTAGCCCACACCCAATACTTACCCCAGCTCCACAGCTTCCCTTCTGTGGTGATGAGGAGGCTGTGGGCAGCACATGAACCCGAAACCACGGTCCGCACCCGGACTCCCGACAGGCACCCATACCTATGGGGCCCCCACAAATTCTGACCAAGGTTGCGATAAGCAGCTGCAAAGGGAAGAACACAAACTAAACCCCTGCAGAGCACAACTGGACAGGTGAGGACACCCCAACATTAGCACCAGGGGTTGGAAAAACCAAGCCTGCCTGGGGTCACTGGCCGGTCACCTCTACAGTGATGGCACCAACACCTCTCCTCTGACCCACAGCTGCTGGGTCCCAACCCTACTACAGGGCAGGGT
Source organism: Alexandromys fortis (assembly GCF_014885135.2). NCBI lineage: Eukaryota > Metazoa > Chordata > Mammalia > Rodentia > Cricetidae > Alexandromys > Alexandromys fortis. The sequence goes on from NW_026067894.1 coordinate 1,292,548, forward strand.
GGCTTTCTTGCACCCTACCTGGAGTGACACACGCTCATCACTGGGTGCTCCCATCTACCCTCCTACCTGCACCTCAGCCTTCCCACAGCCAAAAGGCAGGTCTTTCTCAGCAGGGTTTGGTGTCCCCATCACCCTTAGACCTACTTGCTTCCTTGGATGGAGGGCCTATCACCATCCACTCAGCTTACCCACACCCAGGAACCTCAGCTTGTCACCTGACTTGCCCAGCAAGTCATTTCCTCTACACATCCTCCCACGGCCCCTACTAGCCCTTCAGACTTTCCAGAAAACCCACATCTGACTTTGCACTGTACCCCTTATTTAACCTGTACCCCACTCTAAGCATCCCACCTATAACTGCTTCTGTGACAGGGAGCAGGGACCAGGCCATAGACCTGCCCTTGCCACTCTACTTCTCAAAGCAGGGGAGTGACTTTCTTTTACCTCCAGGACAATGGTGGCTATCTTGAGAAACTAGCCACAGTTCAGGTGACTCAGACGTGGACTGGCTAGCAAGTCAGGGCCTTCCACTGGTCACCCATGAACTGCAACAGTACCAGGTTCTAGAGGGGGTCAGAGTGCAGCAGAGAATGGCCAGGCTCTTAACTAGCTGGCTCTCCAGCATCCCACCAATGCCTCTTTCCCTGAAGAGGGTGCCATCAACTGCCACAAGAACATCAGGCCATCTCCCCGTTCCAGGGACTCCCACCCCCTATTTCAGTCGAGAGAAGCCCAAGTCAAAGTCAGCTGGCAGTGGTCTCAGCTTCAGAGCCAGGCTGGTAGGCATTTATCCCTCGGTCGGTTTCCAGACCCCCAGGACCTGGTCCTTACCACAGGCTATAGCAAAGACCATGATGCTGCCACACAAACCAGGCCACATTAAAGGTAGGGAGTTGCAAAGATCCAAGAGACAGGGTAGGTAGGTATGTGTTCCTCCTCTACCTACAAGCTGGTGAGAAGCAAACCTTGCCTAACAGCTCTAGGCAAAGTTACGGACAGCCCAGACATACCTAAATGACTTCAGAGACAGCAAAGCCAGGAAGAGCAAGTGAAGATGGGGGCAGGAGGCTCCCTGGGATGGGTAGGTTGGCAAGACTCCCAAGACTAGCCCAGGGTGCTCTGGACTTGTGGCACACAGAGGGCATGGGAGGGAGAGTCAGATAAAGGTACCTCTACCATATCTACAGGGCAATAGACACACTGGCGAGCAGGAACCCTGTGTGCCCTAGCTGCAATGGCCACTCTGTTCACTCATGAGGACTGGTAGGCGCCCAAGGCTGTGCTGCAGGATGGGATCTTCCACAAGAAGGAGCGGCAGCAGGTCAGCTCCATCTACACCATGCAGGGCACCCTATCATCTTCCTGAGGCAGGATGATGGCAAAGGCTCTAGGTTTGGGCGCTAGGGTGTGCCGGTGTTCAAATATTTGTTCACGGACAAAGCAATGCTGGGAAGCACTTTGGGCATGTTTCCAAATGAAATCAAGAGCCATCAAATGTGGCGCTGTGCCAGCCAGCCCTCTTCTGAGAGGCCCTTCAGGAAGGGACCCATCTACAGGCAGCAGGTCACAGGAAGACAGCAGGCCTGCACCCATTCTCTCTCCACAGCTTACTAGTTCCACTGAGGTGTTCTAACAAGCCAGTGAGTAGCCCGGACATCTGTCTGAGGCCTCATTGCTCCCCGAACAGGGCCAGCCTCTTCCTTGTAATGAAAGGCAATCTCAAGGACTCAAGGGGCCCCGAGTGATCTGAGTGTTTTAAACACAGGACTGTGAAGGGACAAGCCTGAGACCAGAGTCAGCTCAAACGCAGCCCCCTCACCTCAGCAGAGAGGCTTTGTGGCCTCAAGCCATTTGCTTGGCTTCTCTGAACAAGCCCACAAACACAGAGAATACCTACCTGGTGGGCAGGTACTAGCATTCCTCTGGCCCCCTGGGTTATAAGAAGCAGTCAGTCATCTTTCAGACAGTTTCTCATACCTTGCTGCTTAGGCACTTCCTTCCGTCCAATCAAGTCCCAGTTTGTTGCCCCAAAAATCAAAAGCTGCCCTTTGCATTTAGACCCTTCGAGTTTCTAGAGAGAGAGAGAGAGAGAAGGCCAAGAATTAGCTTGTTAAGACTGCTTGCGGCTGGCACTCACAGCTGTCCTAGGAAATAGAAGACACAAGGTCTCTCTCTACAGCCTCAGCCGTGTGGGTTGCAAATGTGCACGCAGCACTGCACCTGGCTTGAAAAAAAATTCTTGGCTGGTGCTTTCATACTGGCACAGATCCTATTCAATAAGCCCCTCATCTATGTGCTCCAAGGTAGGCAACCCCAAGCCCATCCCCAGAAGTCTCGAGACTGAGCTCAACACTAATGCTGAACCAAAGGAGAGCTCTGCTCTCCCCTTCAGAAGCCCGAGAGGCCAGTTACATATCCCACACTCTAAGCATCATGGTGTCTGACAGCCTTCACACTTCAAGCCCCACATGTCTTCCGCATGGTCACCATGCCATCAGTTCCATGTTTTTAACAGGGAAGAAGGAGGAATGACAGCTGGGTACCTATCTTCATCTGGGAGATGGAAAGGGTAAAGACAAGGCTCAGCTTTGGTGGGGCCGGAGGGTCTGATGCAGAGGGGCCTTTCATGGATCATTCAATGCTGTCCACAGTGGGGACAGGACCAGTGGTTAAAGGGGGACTTTGTCACTGGGACGTCCAGACAAGAGCATGACTCCTCGCCCCCTCCACATGTAGAGATGGGATTTTGCTCTGCAATTCTGATTGCCTCTCAATCTCAGTGGTCCTCCTGCCTCAGCCTCCCCGCACCAGAGTACAGGTATGCGGCACTGCACCTGTCCAGCCATCTTAAAACACAGAAACCCACAGCTGGGCTATTGAGCCCCACCGCCCATAGAGCTCACACTTTAAGGCCACTACACAATTATGGGCTGTGCCCATAAAATCATTAGTACTCTCTCTTTGCCTTCAGGTCGAATACATTTAATTCTTTCCTTTCGAAATTACTTGTAGGCTGCTGAGCTGGCTCCATCGTGCAAACCCAATGAACTGAGTTCAAATCCTCAGGAGCCATGGCCTCTGTGTGCTCATACTCACACACACACACAATAAATAAAATGGATGTCTTTGAGGAAAATGCACTTTTGCTTTGCTTGAGACAAAGGCTCACTATGTAGCCCAGGCTGGCCTTCATTTATATAATCCTCCTGCATTAGCCTTCCAAATGCTGGGATTTTTTTTAAAGGTTTTTTTTTAATATTTATTTATTTATTATGTATACAATATTCTGTTTGTGTGTCTGTCTGCAGGCCAGAAGAGGGCACCAGACCTAATTACAGATGGTTGTGAGCCACCATATGGTTGCTGGGAATTGAACTCAGGACCTTTGGAAGAGCAGGCAATGCTCTTAACCACTGAGCCGTCTCTCCAGCCCCCAAATGCTGGGATTATACCCAGTTTCCAAACACACTTTGCAGGGGCAGAGAAATGGCTCAATAATTAAGAGCATTTACTGCTTGATGGAGGAAGGTCATTGAATAATAAAGAAACTGGCTTGGCCCATTTTATTGGTTAGAACATAGGTGGGTGGAGGAAACAGAACAGAATGCTGGCAGGAAGAGGAAGTGAGCTCAGAGACGCGATAGCTCTGCTCTCTGAGGCACAGGCGATGAAGCTCCAACCCAGGATGGACATAGGCTAGAATCTTCCTGGTAAGTGCACCTTGGGGTGCTACATACCTTATTAGAAATGGGCTAGTCCAGGTGCGAGAGTTAGCCGAGAAGAGGCTAGATAGAAATGGGCCAAGCAGTGTTAAAATGAATAGTTTGTGTGTTGTTATTTTGGGGCATAAGCCATGAGGGCAGCCGGGGTGCTGGGGACGCAGCCCCGCCGCTCCAATTTCAACACTTATAGAGGACTCGGACATGCCCACACAGTTTTGTGTTCCTAGTACCCAGATCAGATAGAGTGGCTCAGAACTCTATAATTCTAGTTCCAGGGGATCTGACACCCTTTGACCTGAGGGCATCTGTGCACACATGGTATAAACAGGCACACACACACAAACCGAAATAAAATTAGTACAGAAAGAAAAAGAGAAAAGGAATTCTTTGTAAAGTATATTGTAAGCTCAGTGGAAAATGTCTAGCCTGGGAAAATCCTTGGACTCCATCCCCATTACAATAAGCAAATACAAAATAAATAAAAGCAATTAAATAAATAAAAAATAATAAAATAAATAAAAGCAATTAAATAAAGTCAGTTGTTAGGCTCAATCTATGTACCTACCCCTATACTCCTCCATCCTTAAGAAAGAGACCCTTGTGGAGGCCTGGAGCAAACCAGAACTGAGCAGCAGCTGCAGCTCCCAAACCTCCAAGCCCACAGTGGCCCCAGATCAGCTGTCCTGGACAACACCCTCCACAGTCTCCATTTTATTGGGGGGGGGGGGAATCTGACGTCCCAGGCATTCCCAGTATTATGGTCCAGGAGGCAGATGGCAGGGACCAAGCTTCAAGACTGACTCTCCGCCGCAGGCCCAGGCCTCACAGGACTGGAGTGGCCTCCCTGTTCAATTATTCAGGAGTGTGGAGTGCGGGGCAGCCTTGCAGCAGCAGACTCAAGTTACCGAAGAGAGCCTACTTTCCCTTCCTCTCTCCTTTGTTGAACGGCAGGTGTGGCTGGAAGTCTACAAGCCTCAGCCCATAGCACCGGGCCCTCTGTAAGGCCATCACTTACTGTGTATGCTCGACCACTCTTCAGTTCAGGACTTTGAAGGGACCCAGCAATAGATGGGCAAGGTCTCAAACCCAGCAGGACTCCAGGCCAGACAGCACCGCACTAGCAGCTCAGCACTCGGAGAGGTAATCACACAGCAAAGCTTCTTGAGTGCTGCGGCCACCCCCAAGCCGAGCTCTACCAGTCCAAAGGGCTGGCGGCCAGTGTCTACTGCCTGGGGTTCCTGAAGCTTTCATGCCAGCTAGTATGTACAGGAAAGCCCTGTCTGTGGGCAACCTTGCCTGGATGCCCATTAAAAACACGAACTGTTACACTGGCTCCAGTTTCACATCATGGCCCGTGTTCTCACAGAAGATGAGTGATTGCATTCACTGCCAATACCTACACACTCTTTACTAGTAACCCAACAGTTCATCTCTACAGCCTATGTCTTCCCTCCTTCTTAGGGAATAAGTGCTATTAGAATGCCCTTTCAAGCAAAGCCCCCAGCAAAAAAAGCAAAAAAAAAAAAAAAAAAAAAAAAAAAAAAAAAAAAAAAAAAAAAAAAAAAAAAACCAAAAAACCCTCAATCACAGAACTGCAACAACCTATCCCATAAGCCTGTTGGCATATCCAGGGGACCGGGGTGAGCAAATGGATTTGGGAGGGCTTGGGGGCTCAGTGGAAGAGCATGTGCTTAGCCCTGGACTCAGTCCCAAGCACTGGAGGGAAGGAGGCAGGGAGGAAAAGACAGGAAGAAAGAACAAGCCCATGGTTTCCCTGCTCTGCAAAGGCTAGCCCAGCCTACACTGTACCTGAAGGCATGCAGGCAAACAAAGGCAGAGTCCAGAATGGGGTAACTCCATCTCACCTAGCTACCTATCTCCCCATGACTGGTCACAAGACTGACCTGGGCCCAAATGAGTGGCTAAGACAGAAAATGCACTGAGTATCTTTAATCAACAAACTGGGAGTACTTGGCCACAGCAGTTTCTGAATTGTTGCCCAAGTACACTTCGCAAGGCTGAGAGTCAACCTCTTCACATGGCCATTCAGGAGACGGATGCCCTGGGACGAGGATCACAGAGCTGGTAACAACAGTCCCTGAGGGCTTCCAACCCTCCCACTTCAGGCTTGGTATTCAGCTATGTTCACTATGAATGGACAATGTGTCTCAGGGTCCATGAAACCTTAGCAACCCATTAAAAAACCCACAGACCAGGCGGTAGTGACACACTCCTTTAATCCCACCTCTTGGGAGGCAGAGGCAGGTGGCTCTCCAGGCTTAAAGCTAGCCTGGTCTACAGATCGAGTTCCAGGACAGTCAGGGCTGTCTATATATATATAGAGAAACCCTGCCTCAAAAAACAAAACAACCAAACAACCACTCAGAGCAGGACCACCTGTGCCACTCACCAGTTTCTGAGGATTCAAGCAAGACTACCGGGAACGATGAATCAGCCTCTTCCTTGAAAGACAAAATACACATCCTACACAGCTACCTGTGAGCCTCCAATCCATGACTAACATGGGACAAGACCAAGTCGCTAACTTAGGACAAGATTCAAGTTTTCTACAAACTGACAAGTCTCCTGTCTTTCCTAGCACACGCCCCTCAACAATGCAAGCATGTGGCTCATCTTCCCAAGCCCAATACACCTGCAAGCTCAGGATAAGGGAAGGCGAAGGCCAGAGGCTCATACACTGGCAGAGGAGCCTCCTTCCAGCAACCCACAGGAAAGAGGCTGGTGTCTGTTCAGTGAAGTAACTTCTGAAAGATCAAGAAACTTTAGCCTACCACAGAGAACAGTCCCTGATCTGCCTAGCAGAGAAAGACCACACTGGGCAGTCTGCTGGCCTAGGCCTGTGGGAAAGAATGCAAGGCTGTGCTCTTGACCTTGATAAACCCAAGAAACTTGCCAGATGCAACAGTGTATCTCTTCTGAATCCTCACAGGCCTCTGCCTTCACCCATCCTCTATGGCCCTGTACTCACTCACCAGTGTGAGGATCCTCAAGAGGCCCTGCTTTAAGGTGGCAGACACAGCTTTTAAGTTCCTGTTTCTATACATATACGGGAAGTTAGCTGTACACATAAAACAAGCACAAACTGCAGGGGGCTGTTTCCCTCAGAGATGGCATGTCCCAGAAGGACACAAAGTGCCAACTGCAATCCGGGGTTGGAGGAGGCAGAGACAGATCTCCGAGTCCCTGCTACACGCCTCCTTCTTCCACTCCTCATGCAATCCACTCCCACGCCGTGGGTTAAGATATCCTTCCAGACTATAAACTCGCTGCTCTTGCAGTGGACTAGAGCAGTACAGCTGTTAGCTCAGACACAGATAATCCAATTCTACGTGACTTTCCCAAGCTCGTGAAAAACCCCACACAACAGAGGCAGGACCCCATCATGCCTCCCCCCCGCCCCCCGGTTTTTCGAGATAGGCCTAACTTCTTAATCCTGTCCAAACTCTCTGAGGGGGGGGGGGAGTAGGAGACCAATTGGAGAGTTCCTCTTTTAATAGGCGGGCTGAGACCATCGCGCTATCTGGTTGCTTCACACAGGGTTCCCCTGCATGCCTAGCCAGGCCCTTCCTTCCACTTCAGGGCTGTTTGTGAAGCACGTTCACGGGCGCGATCTGCGATGGTTAAGGGCTCTCTACGATCCCGTCTAGTGTGCCTGGATGGCTGTGAAGCGTCCAGGTCCCTTTAACCCTTGTCACCTCTCCAGGGCACCCTCCGAAGCAAGGGTGACTCTCTCCGAGGCTCAAGCCCCATCTCTTTCTTAGAGTTAACATGAGAATGTGGTTTCTTGCCGGGATGGAGAGAAGTGTACCAAAGAAAACTAGCACACAAAGTTCTAGGAGGGACGCTGCGGACCCTGGGCCCGGCTCGTACCGGTCCTGGCGAGGCTTTTCCCGCAAGCAGCAAGTTAGATGGCCGAGACTAGAGTGCCCGGGCGGGCCGACCCCACCGGCCCCACGCCGCGGCCACCCGAGGCAAACAAAGCCCAGCGCCGCTCTGCGGGGGGTCGCGGGTGGGAGGAGGCGAGCCCCCGGGCGGGGAGGTCCTCCGAGGAGCATGCGCGCTCACACCCGCGCGGGCCCCCACCATGCCCCGCGCGCACCGGCCGGCCGACCGCGCCGAGTACCCAGGGAGCATGCGCGCCGCGCGCCAGGCCCCGCCCCCCCGGGGCGCCCGAGCCGCAGCGGCGGGAACCTCAAAGCCCCGGCGCGAGCCGGCAGCTCCCGGCGGGTTGCACCCCTCCCCGAGGAAAAGACGCGGAGGGGGGAGTAGAGCGAGGGGGGGGGAGGACGCACCCGCGGCAGAGCGACAGCCCCCGCGTGGCGACGCACGTCCCGCTCCCTCGGCCCGGGACCAGCTCCCCCGAGTTCCCCGCGCGGCGTGGGGGGAGGGGTGGGGCGTGACCCCCGCGGCGCCCCTCCCCCCAACCGCCAACCGCCCGCGCCCCCGCCCCACTCACGACGCGCTCCTTCGTGTGCTCGGGCTCGGTGATAACCGCGGCCGCGCCGCCCGCTTTGCCCGCCGCCGCCGGCCTGGCCGCGCGCTTGCCGCCGCCGGGGGCTCCGTCCAGCTCCGGGCCGTCCTCGTCGCCGCTGCTGCCGCCGCCGCTGCTACTGCTGCAGCGCTCGGGCCGCTCGCGCTTCCTGCCCGCGGGGCCGCCGCGCCTCCGAGGCCCCGCGCGCGCCGTGCCGTTGCCCGAACTCGGCTCCTCCCAGGCCGCCCCCTTCTTCCTGGGCATGGTCGCGGGCTGCGGAGACACGGGAGCACAATGCACACGGGCTGGCGGCGGGGCGGGGGAGGGGAGCGCGGCGCGGCGTGGGCCGCCCCACCTGCTGCTCCCTCGCCCCTCCCCACGCCGCGCGCCACGCGGGGACCCCCCCGTCGCCCCAGCCCGGCCCCAAGCACCTGCGAGCACGCGCGGAAAGAGGAACTTTCGTGGGCCCCCTGCCCGGCCCCCGCTGCCCCGCACTCGCCCCGTCTGCTTTTTTTTTTTTATTGATTTTGAACAATGGGATCTCTGTCTGTCTCCGATTAAACCACGTGGATCCGCCTTCCTTCCCCTTCTTATTCATTCCGTTCCCCAACCCCCCCCTTCCCCAGCGTTGTTTTTTTTTTTAAACCTTTCTCGTTGGGGGGGGGGGGGAGGAGGGAAAAAAAGGGGGAAAAAAAACTTTCCCAGACCCTGCAAACTGGTCCCTGACGGTTTCCAGCCCCTACCTGGTTGGAGTGATGAGAAAAGGGAGGGGGAGCGATTGAAAAGACGGGTCGACGGCTTCTTCTCTCCCCGACCGGGACGAGGGCTCCAGCCCACTCACCAGATACACTTAAAATGTAAATACGAGCTTCCAGAACAAATGCTACAACACAAAACAGAAACACATGTGCGGCCGGGCGGCAAGCGAGCGCGCGCGCGGCGGGCGGCGAGTGGCCCCGGGCGCGCGCGCCCCCTACCGGCCGGAGGACCCCGACGGCCGGGCCACCCACCGGAGCCTGCGTCCCGGGCACCCGGCGCCACGCCGCCAGCCCCGTTGGGCCTGCAGCTGTGCGCTCCGCACGCCCTTCCACGCAGCGCGGCCTGCGCGTCACAGGCGTCTATGGGGCTCCAGAGAGTGTCAGATTCTCTTGTTTTTTCCTCTGAGCGTCTAGACAGGTCACCTGAGGACACTCGCTGGAAAATAGTTGCTTTGCTCACGCAGCAGCCAACGAGGGACGTGCCCTAATTGAGTGATTGGAATGAAAGATGAATACAATTTGAATAACTTTCTCCTGTGCAGGCTAGATTTTATTTGCCGTGAACGTGTCCCCAGGATGCAGCCGGGTGCTGTAACATGGTCAAGTTACATAAAGGTTTGATATACTAAGAAAGTAGTCATTAGCGGGGGGTGGGGGGGGAAGGCATAGGTGGACTTGAAACTTCTGGTGAAAAGTTTTTCTTTTCTGTTACCATATTTACTGCGCCCCCAGGACAAGCAAGACAAGATGCAAGGGAGCTAGATGCTGAAAGTACAGACGAACAAGATCTCTGCCCTATTGGAAGGCGGAGTACGGAGAAAGCTTAAGAAATAATTGAAAGCGTGGTACTTACCCCATTCCAGGATTAGGGAAGGCGTTTCCTGGGCAAGCTGGGTTGAGCAATTTAAAGAATCCGACCTGCCAGGAAAAGCATTTTCCCAGCCCCATAGAATAGTGCAGGGTTCCCCGGAAGGGAAGTGGCCAGAGGTGCTGGGGTGAGTGAGATTACAGTGGCAAGGCTGAGAAGTCGACCGGCGCCGGCTCGTAAAACCGGGCAAGCAACGTACAGGATTGTCGACTGGACAAAGATCGACTTGGCTGGTGCCAGGGGGAGGCTTGCATCTCAGTGTCACTTTCTCTTCTACCAAAGGTTTCTTCCGTTTTCTTTAGGGTTTTGTTTTGTCTCAGGCAGACCAGGATGGCTGAACCCACCGTGTAGCCCAAGCCGGATTGAACTTGATCCTCTCTCCTCCCCCTCTCAAGTGCCCGAGTTGACTACTGTGAAAGTTTCTTTTTTTTCTTTTCTTTCTTTTTTTTTTTTTTTGGCAACTTTTTTGGTTGACTAGAGAGTTCTAGGGTCTTTGCGGTTCATTCTTTTATTATATCGAGAAGTGGGGGTTCACTCTGAAAGCAGAGACTCCAAGAGAACCAAACCTAAGTTATTTGATAAAGTCACAAGTCTGTGTGCCCCAAGAGCCGGAAGCACTTATGTAAAACAGCTCCGAAGATGAGCATCAACTGGTACATTTTGGAGATATTCAGGTCAATACCACATAGGAGCACCGTTTGAAAGCCTCTATAGGCCAGGCATCCGAAAAGATTGAAGAGATTAAACCTTGAGGCTTTGATATAAAACATTAGAACCAACCAGAAAAGAATTCTGCCTTAAGTGTGCAGTCAGATCCCGGTTTCAGGAAACGGCATGCCAGAGCTTGTCGGGGGAGGCGGCTGGTTGGGCGTTTATCTTCCCGACAACACCCTGTGTGGCCAATTAGAAACGCTGAGGGCGCCTTTAAAAGGCTTTCAGGCAGCGAATGTCTCTTTCTTTCTCCGGCCCCATTATACTGCTTTCTGTCGGCGTAAAAGGCACATGCGTCAGAACCGCTGATGCAACCCGACGCTAATATCACGTTGCATCATCTGACCCAAGGTGTGGTGCTTCCAAAACTGGTTTTTCCAGAGGCCGCGCTGGAGAAGCTGCGCAGTTGGGGGATAACACCCACAAACTGGCCCACCTTGGGGAGTGATAAAAGTGTTTTCTGCCGCTACATGCCTCAGTTCTCCACTATTTCAGACCCAGGGAAAGCCCGAGTGACTCCTGGCTGAGATGGGGTGCAGGCGCATACGCTCATCAGCGAGGCACGTCGGCAGCTCAGCTTATGTAACCAGTGTGACAGAGTGAGGTGCACCTACAAGGCAAGCTGGGAGTGCTCCTTCCAACTCCCACTTAAGCTTGGGAATTTTACTTCATTTTAGTTGAGCAACTACTCAGGGACAGAAGAAAGGGGTGAAGATGAGAAAGGAGAGGAGGCACTGAGACTTCTGGGCCCTTCTCTCTGGGCACAGGTGACTGGTCTCCGTTTGTACGTGCAAATATGGGTGATCTTGCTGTTAGCTCTTTCTGCTACTCCTTAATGAAGGTTGGACTCAGCGACTGCCAGAGTCCTTCCCAGAGGGGCGATTCCATCCAGCTGGACCGCAGAAATCTCCCCTTAGTCCAAAGAGTCTCTGGTCCCATTTATATAAAAATGAAGCCAGCTCCTGCTGGTGGAGATGGTTTTGTTTTTAGACCAGGTCTCCTGTACTACAGGCTGGCCTTGAGCTAAAAATGTAGCCAAGAATGACCTTCAACTTTTGATTCACCCGCCTCACTTCTGGAGTGTTGAGATTACAGGCATGGACCACCACAGTCCATTTATATGATGCCCGGAATTGAATCGGCTTCATACATGCTATGCAAACACTCTACCAATCCTTGCCCCCAGCTCCAGATGGAAGTGAATTCTGATGGTCTGGGTATGTGCAATTGGACCACAATAGGATGACATCCAATCTGTCTGTGCTGTTGAACATGGAAGGAGGGAAACTACCAAACCCTTGAATAGGGGAGGTCCATGATGCAAATGTCCTACAGCGTAAACACTGGATTTGTTTGTTTCATTTGGGATTTTGTTTTGTTTTGTTTTCCTTTGTTCTTTAAACAATGTTTCACCGAGTAGCTCGTGCTGGCCTTGAACTGGTATCCTGTGGCCTCACTTCCGTCCTGGGCTTGTACCACCATACCCAACTCACACTACACTTGAAGACAAAAACGATCCATGACAGAGTTCATGAACTGTTTTATTATATTAGTGTGGGCTTGATGATATATAGCTATGTAGTCCCACTTGGGAAACTGAGGCAAGGGGGAATCATAAGTTTTAAACTGCTGGGCTGTGGTGGTGTGTGCCTGTGATTTGAGAGACAGAGACAGGCAGATCTCAGTGAGCTTGAGGCCAGCCTGTTCTAAATTGCGAGTTCCAGGACAGCCAGGACTGTTACACATAGAAACCCTGTCTCAAAACAACAACAACAAAAGTTTGAAACTAGCTTGGGCAATATATAGAGACCTCCCATAAAAAAGCAAATAGATGGGTGCAGTGGTGGTACTCACCTTTAATTTTAGCATTTGGGAGGCAGAGACAGGCAGATCTCTGTGGGTTCAAGGCCAGCCTAGTCTACAGAACAAGTTCCAGGACTGGCTTCATAGCTACAGGAAAACCCTGTCTCAAAAAATAAATAATTAAAAATAAATCTGCAACACTAACAACCAACAACAGCAACAAGAATAGGGCAGGCACGATGGCTCAACAGGTGAAGTAAAGGCTCCCGGCATCCAGCAGTGCAAGCATGATGACCTGATTCCTGACCCTTGGAACCAGCATGCAACCCGTGGTATGTATAATCAGTGACACTGTACATGCACCCACAATGATACATTTTTTAAATGTAAAGTCAAATAAATATTTAAAATAACATCGATTTCTCTTTGAAATGATAACATCTTGCCTCTCTAGGATTAATATACCAAAATTATATTTTTTCTTGGTTTCTTTCTCTTTTTTTTTTCTTGAGATAGTGTTTCTATGTAGCCCTGGCTGTCCTGGAACTTTCTCTGTAGACCAGGCTCACCTCGAACTCAGGTCTGCCTGCCATAGCCTATGAGTGCTGGGGTTAAAGACATGTGCCACTAGGCTTTTTCTCTCTTTTGCAGGGAGGTGTGCCAAGGGTTTCCTGTGGAGGTCAGAGAACAACTTTCAGGGTGCAGGAGTTGGGTCCTCCCGGGGACAGACCTTAGGTCTTCAGCCATTTTATTCCCGTTGAGCTGCACTGCAAGCATGACCGGAAAGCCAGTAGATGAATGGAAAAAATGAAATAAAATGAGGAGCCAGAGGCTGGAGAGATGGCTCAGTGGTTAAAAGCACAAGCTGCTCTTCCAGAGGTCCTGAGTTCAATTCCCAGCAACCACATGATGGCTAACAACCATTCGTAATGAGATAAAGTGCTCTCTTCTGGCCCGCAAGCATACATGCAGGCAGAACACTGTATGCATAAAAAAATTAAAAAACAAGAGCTCCATTACAAAATAAATAAAATAAAAATAAAGACATTCTTTGGACTAATAACGGAGATTTTTATTGTAGATATAAAGAGAAAGCAGGCAGAGGAAAGAGTCCAGGCTGAGCAAGGTCTGTGGACTGAACCCAACCATGGGAGGAGAGGGCCCAGAGAACAAGAGACCAAGAAGCGGTCAAGAGGTAAGAGGGCTAAAATAGCGCCACGCGAAGCCAGAATGGCTGGATTATATAGGGAAGAACAGGTGGGAGAAGGGCAGGCCCAGCCCAGTCCCTGAGCTGGAGAATTTAGGATAGGGGTGGGATGTGTTAGCCAGGGAGACTCTGTAACAGGTAGGAACTGAGGAATGCTGGGAGAACCTGGCGACCAGGTCCGTTTTAATGTGTTATTAGGCGTCTCAGCAGCTTGTCTGAGCTTTGAGGCCAAACACTGTCTTTGTGAGCGCAACTGGAAAATGAGTTGGTTGCTCTGGAGTCAACTCTTCCTGTTTTCGGTCTGTTTTCCTGTTAGTAAAATGGCAACGTTGATCTGGGGTTCCTTCTGAATTTATTATTTCCTCACACCCAGACCTGTAGGTAGATCTAATAATTAAGAGCTTTCCTGAGAAGAAAAGGTCTTGGTCTAGGGACTGGAGAGATTGCTCAGCACTTAAGACCACGGATGGCTGGCTCTTCTAGAGGACTTGGGTTCCATCCCATCACCCACATAGTGGCCCACAGTTGTCTGTAACTCCAGTTCCAGGTGATTCAACCTCCTTTTTTGGCCTCCTTGAGCACCGGAAATGCATGCCAGAGGGTGCACAGGCATACACACAGGCAAAACACACACATAAAAATAATTTAATTAAAAAGAAAAAAACTGTTCTATTTCTGATAGTGAGTCACGGAATTTTAGAATCCAAAAGGTCCCTAAATGTTACAGCTGGCCCTCTGAGTCCCCAGCCTGGCAGCTATCCTGGGATCAGTCTGTGGTTTTTCTGGCCACTATCTTGTGAGCAGCCAGGGCAGCTGGCATGGAGGTCTACATTTGCTTGCTGACCTAAATAACGTCCAGAAGAGGAATGGAAGTTCAGAGACGCTCGTAGGATTGCACAGCTGGCTGGTAAGACAAGTAGGACAAATGGATTGTCTCAGCCCCGGTCAGGAAGCTGTGATACGACCCTGGGACCAGCAGCATCAGCATCCCTCGGGAGTTTCTTAGAAACTAACTTACTAAAACAGAAACTGCAGGGGCGGGAGAGATGGCACAGCAGTTAAAGCCAGCATTGCTCTTCTCGGTACCCACATGGTGGCTGCCCCATGCACATGGTGCACTTACATACAAGGCGGCAAAATTCCCACGCACGCAAACTAATGTTAAGTTATATTATTATTTACTATATGCTATATTTTCTTTGCTTCATTTTTTATTTACATTCATTTATTTTTTATTTTATTTATTTCTAGACAGGATCTCACTACACATCCTTGGCTAGCCTGGGACTCCTTTTGTAGACCAGGTTGGCCTCGAACTCACAGAGATCTGCCTGCCTCTGCCTCCTGAATGTTAGGATTAAAAGAGTGTGCTACCATACCTGACTGTTATGATTATAATTATGGTTTTATCCAGGTGTCATGGCATACTCCTTTACTCCCCAGCACTCAGGAGGCAGAGGCAGGCTGTTCTCTGTGAGTTCCAGGGCAGCCTGGTCTACAAAGTGAGTTCTGGGACAGCCAGAGCTGTTGCACAGAGAAAGCCGGTCTCAGAAATCCAAAAGCAAGTAAGTAAATAAATTAAGTTATGATTTTAAAGACTTATTATTTTTATTTTATATATATGAGAGATTTTCCAGCATGTATGGCTGTGCACCAAGTGTACGCAGTACCCACGGAGGAAAGACTTATTATTTTTATTTTATGTAAATGAGAGATTTTCCAGCATGTATGGCTGTGCACCAAGTGTACGCAGTACCCACAGAGGCCAGAAGAGTGCCCTAGAATTGGAACTATAGACTTGTGAGCCCCCTTGTGGGTGCTGGAAATGAAATCAAACCAATGAAGACAAGACAAAGGAAACAATGAAACAAACAAATGGAAGGGTGTACACTACCTCTGAGCTACACTTAGCTTCTGCCAGGAACATGCATCTTTTTTTTTTTAAATCTTTTTTTTTTAAAGATTTATTTATTATGTATACAACATTCCTTCCATGTATGCTTGCTTGTCAGAGGAGGGCACCAGATCTCATTACAGATGGTTGTGAGCCACCATGTGGTTGCTGGGGATTGAACTCAGGACCTTTGGAAGAGCAGTCAGTGCTCTTAACCTCTGAGCCATCTCTCCAGCCCCCCTTTTTTTGGTTTTTCGAGACAGGGTTTCTCTGTGGTTTTGGAGCCTGTCCTGGAACTAGCTCTTGTAGACCAGGCTGGTCTCGAACTCACAGAGATCCACCTGTCTCTGCCTCCTGAATGCTGGGATTAAAGGCATGCGCCACCACCGCCCGGCCAGGAACATGCATCTTAAACAGATATCCCAGGAGCCTTTTCTGTTTCCAAAGCCTGAGAAGTGCTACCTGTTCGTCCAGTTTCCTAAAGGAAGGGCCCGCTGCCTATTTTTATCCTTGGGGTGTTCATCCCTTAGTTCGTGGAGAGGGACTCTCAGCTAAAGGACGTAGGAGCCACGAAGCTGGCCCAGTGAGGACCAGGGTTTAAACCGAATCAATGAGTATTTGCCGGCATTCTGCCTCATGCCTGGGCCACATCCTGTTAGGGAGGTAGGAAAAGTCCCAGGGGCTGGAGAGGGCTCTTGCAGCCCTGCCACCTAGTCTTGGAGGATTAAGCGAGCACTTTGCGATTGTGCCCTCCCAGCTCTTACCGCTTCTCTTTTAATAGAAGAGAGGCCCGAAGAAATGTGAAATGAGAACGGGCTCATCTGGGGAATCAAATGTAATTTCTCCAATCCGGGAAAACCTGGATCGAAATCAATTCAATCAACATACGTGGTTAGTTTGCAGCCACCGGTGGCTCCCCAGCCTGACCCGTGTTTGCATTCGTGACAGCCACAGTCTGCAGAATTGGTCTCTAATCAATAGCTCGCCATCTCTCTAGAAAACCATCCCTTGCTCAAGCTGCCAGGTAAAGGAGATGCTCTTCGAGGGTCTACTTTCCATGGCAGGGAACGGCACTGATGCAGGGGTTTTATTTGTTTGATTGGTTGGTTTGGGGTTTTTTCAAGGCCGGGTTTTTCTGTGCAGTCCTGGATGTCTGGAACTTACTCTTTAGACCAAGCTGGCCTCGAACTCACGGAGATCTACCCGCCTTTGCCTCTGGAGCGCTAAGATTAAAGATGTGTGCCATCACTGCCCGACTGTTTTTTTTTTTTTTTTTTTTTTGAGACAGGATCTCATTTAGCCCAGGATGGCCTTCATTTTACTATATGACCAAAGATGATCTTGAACTTGTGGTCTTCCTGTCCCACCCCCTAAATTCTGGGGTTGCAGGCCAATACCACCACACCCAGCTATAAAAGTCTGAAACAAGAGAAAGACCAACTAGGTTCTAGTGGCTGAAGCCTGTAGTCCCATCATTCTGGAAACAGAAGAGGGGAGAGCCCTAGGAGTTCTATGCTAGCCTAGGCTACAAAGTGATTCTGAGGTCAGACCAAGCTATATTAGCAAGACCTACTGAGGTTGTGGATGGAACAAAGCAATGGGATTATGGGATGTTTTATAGACATCCAACCAACTTCATCTGTGAAAAGAATCAAACCGAGAACCTTTTCAGCAGGTTGAGATCCACTGGAATTTTGAATAGACAAGAAAAACAGGGCTCTATCCCAGCACAGGGTCACGTCATTTCCATGAAGTTTACCGACAGGAGACAGTACAGCCTGTTTAAGGCACGCTGGTGGCCCTGGTGACTCTGGTAGAGCCCAGGTAGCTGGGACCTCGTGCACTGTAAGCTATGTTATGTTGTACAAAACTATAATCCTTTTAAAGTGGAAAGGACAAACAAAAGCATCGCTGCTGGGGATGTAGCTCAGGAGTAGAGTGTACCTGACATGCAGGAGGCCCTCGCTTCCATCCCTTTCACAGTGTCAATCAGGAATGGTGACACGTACCCATAATCCCAGAACTCCGGAAGTGGAGGGTGGAAGATAAAAAAAAAAATCCTAAATCGGCCGGCATGGTGGCGCACACCTTTATTTAATCCCAACACTTGGGAGGCAGAGGCAGGCAGATCCCCGTGAGTTCTAGGCCAACCTGTTCTACAAAGAGAGCTTCAGGACAGCCAGGGCTGTTACACCCTGCCTCTCTCTGGGGTGGGGGTAGGGGGCAGGGACAGGGGACCGGACAGGATGGGAGGGGGAGGGATCCAAGGTCATACCTCATCCCCTCAGCTACTAAGCACATTTGATGCCAACCTGTCTAAAACAGTAGGAAAAATCAAGCTGAGGCATGGCAGCACTTGATTCTAATTCCAGCATGCAAGAGACAGAGGCAGGTGGATCTCTGAGAGGTCCAGGCCAGTCTTGTCCACATAGCAAATTCTGGGCCACCAACCCTGGCTACATAATGAAACCTTGTCTCGGAAAAAGAAGGAGAAGGAGAAGAAGAAGCAGCAGCAAAGGAAGAAAGAAAATGATCTCCTGGGAATTTCCCACCATCCCAAATATCCAGGCTAATTCTAAAATTCACCAAATAGACAGCTAGGTGAAAGACATTCCTACATTTGTTCAAAAACACTGACCTTTTACTGTGTGCCAGACAGGACAAGGCTTATTTGGATTGAGGGTGTGGCTTTGTGGTACAGTGCGTGCCCTGGGCTCCATCCCCAGCACTGTCAAGAACAAAAAAAAAAAAAAAAAAAAGAAAAAAAAAAGAAAGAAAAGAAAAAAGCAAGAAGAGGGAAATTCACCAACAACCCTGATAAGATTGTGGTCCCACTGTGAGTTTGCTTTGGCTATCCCAACCAAGTAACACACGACCAGGAGTACAATTCAGTACACGGCACGTACTCAAATGCGTGAGGGTTAGGGTTCCATCCCTAATGTCAAAAAAAAAAAAAAAGGGAGAGAAGGAAAAAAGGAAAAAGATGGCTCAGCCGTGAAGAACGGGATGAACGGCCCTCCAGAGGATGGGAGTTCAGTCGTTCACACCCGTTTCGGTCGGTATACAACCACCTATAACAACAGCTCCAGGAGATTGACAGCTTCCTTTGGACTTCTTGGATATTGGGCTCACATGCACAATCCCTACCCCTCCCCATATAGGCATACAACTTACAATAAAGTAAATATGTTTTAATATTTAGTTTTCATTGTATGTGATGCGTGTTTTGCCTACATGTATGCTTGTGCACCACCATGTATGTGAGTACCCCAGAAGGCCAGAAGATGGTACTGGAACAACTGGAGCTGCAGATGGTTGTGAGGGGCCATGCTGATGCTGATTAAAAAGAGAATAATCTGGGGCTGGAGAGATGGCTCAGAGGTTAAGAGCGCTGGCTGCTCTTCAAGAGGTCCTGAGTTCAGTTCCCACCAACCACATGGTGGCTCACAACCATCTGTAATAAGACCTGGTGCCCTCTTCTGGTGTGCAGACAGAATACTGTGTACATAATAAATAAATGCATCTTTAAACAAAAACAAAACCAGAATAATGTGCTGAGAGGTGGTGGTACTGCCTTTATTCCCAGCACTTGGGAAGCAGAGGCAGGGAAATCTCTGTGAGTTCAAGGCCAGCCTGGTCTACAGAGCTAGTTCCAGGACAGGCTCCAAAGCTACAGAGAAACCCTGTCTTGAAAAACTAAATAAATAAATAAGTAAAAATTTAAAAAAAATACAGTTAGAGCCAAGCAATGGTGTCCCATGTCTTTAATCTCAGCACTCAGGAGTTCAAGTTCTGTGAGTTCAAGACTTTACGGAGTGAGTTCCAGGACAGCCAGGGCTACACAGAAAAACCCTGTCTCAAAAAAGAAAGAAAGAAAGAAAGAAAGAAAGAAAGGAAGAAAGAAAGAGAGAGAAAGAAAGAGAGAGAAAGAAAGAAAAAGAGAGACAGTTGGGGAAGATGGTTTTTACCCAACCATGACTTCAGTAGGAGGAATTGGATGCTGTCTGATGCCTCTCCCAGTCCTGAAACTCCCATGACCTTATGACCACTGATCTCTCCCTAGGAGCTCCTCCTGGTTGGCAAAGTGGCTCAGCAGCCATAGGCTCCTGGTGCTAAAACCCAAGGTCAGCCTTTGACCTCTGGAATCCACGCGACGAGGGGCAAACTGAGTCACAAACGTCGTTGGATCTCCACACAATTCATTTGGTGGTGCATGTGTGCACACGCACACACATACACACACACACACAAAATGAAAATTTAAAAAAGAAAACTGAAGTGCACAGACTCACACAGATCTGCACCGATCCAGCCATAGAAAGCCTGTGGACTGAGTTAGGGCACAGCCTGTCACACCCCAGCCTCAGGAACCTAGGCAGTGGGAAGTAGACCTTGGTCTCTCTAGTGCCTGCCCGTGGAGGAAGGCTGGTCATTTGGAGAAGTTATTTTTCTAGCTGGAATTCAACCCCTCCTCTGAGGGACAGAACCTCAGAGACCCGGGGAAGCCCGCTGGCTCCAGCGAGCCCAGAGAAAGACCGTGGTGTCCACTCCCTGGAGCCTGCGGCTCAGTGCCCTCCACTCTGCCAAGAGTCACTCTGCCAGCCAAACCACTCATTACTTTTTTTAATCTCCTGGATACTTTAAATAACTATTATTATACACGCAGTGTTCAAAAGAGTACCTTTATTACCAAATCTCTGCCTGTGGCAGAAGACCGTACATGGACACAGAAGCTCGCAAATCACTACCCAGAACCCTTGCCTCCTGGGGAGGGTCTCAGTGTCACTCAGCAAGGGCGCATGCGCACAGGTGAAGCTGAGGTCAGAGCAGGGCTGGGCACAGGTGAAGCTGAGGTCAGAGCAGGGCTGGAAGTGCCGCCGGATAGTGAATTTGAGACCTGGCGGACTTAGACTCAAGTGGCCCAGCACACACTCCGGCTCTGCTACTTGCTGTGTGTTCTTGATCAAGTTAAGCTGCTTCTCTGTACCCGACTTTCCTCCTCTCTCCATGGAATGATCTACCAAGGGGCCTCTGAGAAGCAGAATAACATAAGTGTTACCCAAAGTCAAAGCGAAAGTAGCACGGCAAGGAAAAAAAGGTGTACTGTGAACCACACGGGGTCAAGGTGGCTTCTTTCTTGCCTGACATGGGGGTGGGGGGAACCACATCGCTTCCCGTAAGTCCTACTTCACTTCTGACTGCTCGATATCACCATAAAGGGAAAAAGGAAGGCTCGGGAAATGCGGACCCTTGTTGTGTTGATAAAATTTGATTTAAAAAATAAAAGAAAAAATATACAGGCCGACGTGGTGCCGGCGCACGCCTTTAATCCCAGCACTAAGGCAGAGGTAGGTGGATCTTTGTGAGTTCAAGGTCAGCCTGGTCTACAGAGCGAGAGCGAGCGAGTTCCAGGACAACCAGGCCTGTTACACAAAGAAATGCTGCATCCTTTAAGACCTCTGGCTGCAAGTGGCTGCTCTTGCGGAGAACACAGGTTCAAATCCCAGCATGGCTCCCAACCATCTGAAACTCTAGTTCCAGGGATCTGACACCCTCTTCTGACTTCCTCAGGCACGTACAGTCAAGCAAAGTATTCATATGCAGAAAAAGAAAGTCAGGCAAAATAGTTCAAGCCTTTATTTAATTCCAGCAATTAGGGAGCAGAGGATGTAGATTTTGTTGCTTTCAAGACCAGCCTGTGCTACAGTGAGACCCCATCTCAAAAACTAACTAAACGTACCTGGTGTGTGTAGTCTTCCCAGCTTACCACCTCCTGGTCTATAGGGCCTCCATCCCAACTCCCTTTTTTTTGGGGGGGGAGCTCCTTTAAGTGAAGTTATTTCTCTTCTTTCACGAATGACACCCCAGGTCAGTTCTGAGCCTGAGGGAGTGGAGCCTGGCAGTGCCCCAAAGGAACTGCTAGCTTGCTGCTTTGAGGAGGGAGAAAGGTGGAGATGCTGGGTTGAGTAGGTCAGGGAGAAGGCGGCCTTGGAAGTGAAAGACTCTCGAAGAGGTCCTTCTCTTGGGAGGAGGCCTCCCGGATGCCAAGGAACAGGCCGAGACCACACGGATGCAAATCGCAAGAGGTTTATTGGGTAAGCACAGGTACCTGCAGCAAAGTCTTTCGGAGGACTGCGCACCTGCCGACTGGAGGGCGGGCTTTTTATAGGGAAGAGCGAAAAGCAAGTTTACAGAAGCAGAAGCATGGTTATCGGTCGATGGGGGGGGGGGGGCATGAATGGTTTCCTCTCCCAGCATGGGTGTCAGCAACAGTCATCCTGTTCCTATCTTATAGATATCATGTTTTGCAGTCAACCTGCTTTGCTGATGTCCTATCTTATTGATATCCTGCCTCGTAGTCATCCTATCTCGTAGACATCCTGCTCTCCCAAGGCTGCTGATCTGAGAATTTTTCAAGCAAACAGGAGTCCCGTCCCCCCCCCCCCCCGGGGAGCATGCTAGCTGCGGGTTTTGAGGAGGGGGTCTGTAGGGTCTTTCAGAAGGAGGCTCCGAAGTGGGGAGACTCAATAGTTATCCCACCCATGGGGGCACCTCTGGGCCTTTTGATGCCAAGAGAAGATTCAACTCCAGATCTTGGCGATACTGGTGATGGAGAACTTGCAGAGGGCATAAGCCCCTACCCACTAAAAATCTTCACGTTAGAGGTGGGTCAGTATGAAAACTGAGGTTCCCCCCCTCTAGCCTTTCTGACTTCCCCGTGGTAATTGGTGTAGTCAATTTAATTGAATCACTGGGCCGCCTCTGGGCATGCCTAGGGGAGGTTGTTTTAATTCTGTTGATTGTAGTGGAAAGAGGCAACCACGATGAATAGTGCTAATCCTTAGGCTGTGTCGACCCAGAGAGGGGGCTGGGCAGCAGCATTCCTTCCCCTCCCCCCCCCCCACCTGCCTCTCCTTTCTGACTGCAGAGGTGATTGGACCATCTGCTTCAGGCTCCTGCTGCCCTGACTTTCCACTGCGATGGACTGCACTCTTGAACTGTGAGCCATGATAAACTCCCTCTCAAGTTGTTTTTTGTCCAAGTATTTTATCACAGGAATGGGGATAAAAATAAAAAAGGAAGGGAGGGAGGGAGGGAAGGGAAGGGAAGGAAGGAAGGAAGGAAGGAAGGAAGGAAGGAAGGAAGGAAGGAAAACTCCCAAGATGCTCCTTTCTCTGCAGAACCATACTGCTTGCACATCTTTGCTGTATAAGCCAAGGGCCCCCAGCATATCTGGAATTCCCCCTCTTGGCTTGGAAACTCTAGAATACTTACTGTTAGCATCCTCAGAGAAGAAACTTCTAGAGTTCTATGGCTAGCCTATCTTATTGCCAATTTATAGGAAAAAGGAGGGGCTACAGAGGCAAAGAGAAGGGAGGGCCCTGGGCAGGAAGAAGGGGGTGGAGGGTAGGGAGTGGGAGGAGAAATGAGTAGCTACTGGAGGAGGGCTTGGAGTTGAGGCCACCACACCACATATCCCCTGACAGGAACGGTGCTTGGTAGCTAGTCTGTTTTTCAGGCTAGAGAGTCATTGAGGATGGACGGGCCCTCTTCCCTTAATCAGCAGTCTGTAAAACCAGAAAAAGAAGACTGGGTTACAGGAGGAAAGAATAAGGGTTGGGGATGTAGCTCAATGGTAGAGTGCTTGTCTGATGTGTAAATCTCAGAGTTTGAGTCCTAGCACCCTAGAAAGAATTAGGGTCCCCATGTCTGTGTCCCTAAGTGGCACTATGACATTGTACGTTGACCTGAAGATTTTAGGATTACTATCCAGCCAGGGGCTTTCTGGTAAAGAACAAAGATATAACATATTCTCCTCTCTTAGAACTTAATCCATGGTATTGTATGCCTGTGATCCCAGCACTCAGGAGAATCTGGAGTGCCAGGCTAGTTTGAGACTACCAAATTTGAGACTAGCCTGGGCTCCATGAGATCCTGTCTTCCAAAATGAACAGATAAACAAACAAATAAATGCGTTACTTTAAGTAACTCTGTCAATTACCCCAGGCAGCCCCCAGGAAAGCTATCTGTTCTTCAGACTTTACAGTATACATCCTACAATAGAAGATGGGGTGCCTGCCAGGCGCAGTGGCCATATTTAATTCCAGCACTTGGGAGGTAAAAAGACCTCTGTGAGTTTGAGGAAATTTTGGGCTACATAGGAAGCTCCAGGCTTCCAGAGCTACATAGTGGGTGAAAGATCACAGTGCAAGTGACCCTGGCAGGTCCGACTAGAGTGGGGGACCCTGCGGGAGACAGAACACGCCATGCAGAGAGCTTGGGAGTGTGGCGTTTTGTTTAGGAAGCGAGTATTGGGAGGAAGAGGGGAGGAAGAGGGGAGGAAGGGAGAGATACAGAGACAGAGAAGAGGGGAAAAGAGAAAGGGAGGGAAGGAGGGGGAGAGAGAGGGGGGGGAGGGCAGGGGTGAGATTGGGAGTGGGTGGAGCTTGTCTCTTAAAGGGATTTATCCTGCCTGGTGACAGGGAAGGCCAGCATAATCCTAACAGTGAGATTCTTGACTTTTTTTTTTTTTCCTGAGACAAAGTTACTCTATTTAGTTTAGAACCTGTTCTATAGACCAGGCTGGCCTTGAACTCGGAGATCTGTCTGCCCCTGCCTCCTGTGTGCTGGGAATAATGGCATCTGAAACCCTGTTTTTGTTTGTTTGTTTTGTGAGACAGAGTTTCCCAGTAAATGGAGTCAGTCCTGAAATTTGCTCTGTAGATCAGGCTGACTTTGAAATCACAGAGATCCGCTTGCCTCTGTCTCCTGAGTGTTGGGATTAAATCACATTATAGAGGATTATAAACCACCATGTGGTTGCTGGGAACTGAACTCAGGACCTCTGGAAAAACAGCCAGTGCTCTTAACATTTGAGCCATCTCTCCAGTCCCAAGACCCTGTCTTAAAAAATAAATTAAAAGTTGGGCAGTGGTGGTGCACACCTTTGATCCCAGTACTTGGGTTGCAGAAACAGGTGGATCTCTGTGAATTCAAGGCCAGTCTGGTCTACAAAGTGAGTCAGGGTTGTTACACAGAGAAACCCTACCTTGAAAAAACAATTAATGAATAAATTAATTAAAAACAACACACCTATCTCAGCACTCAGGAGGCAGAGGCAGGTAGATCTCTATGAGTTTGAGGCCAGCCTGGTCTACAAGAGCGAGTTCCAGGACAGGGTCCAAAACTACAGAGAAACCCTGTCTAGAAAAACCAAAACCAAACAAAAAACCCAACCAACCAACCAAACAAACAAACAAAAAAATAAAAATAAATAAATAAAACCACACCTGTCCTGTCGATGTTCCCCTAGAGAAGAGGGTGTCAGAGAGAATTATTAGGTTTCAGCCACGCCTGGATAGAATACATAGAGGATAGAAAGTTAATGGGGGGAGGGGGTGTCTCTATGTCTACAGCTTTCAGGAGGCCATTGGTCCTGCTGGGTAGGACTTTGTGGTGATGAAATTGTTTGGCAGGGTGGGCGGGACACCCACCATGCTGGTTCACTTTTGGCAACTTGACCCAAGCTAGAGTCATCTGGAAAGAGGAAACCTTAACTGAGAAGTCACCTGCATTAGATTGCCCCTTGGGCAAGTCAGGGGGCATTTTCTTGATTAGCAACTGGTGCGGGAGCACCCAGCCCACTTTGGCATCCCCTGGCAGGGAGTTCTGATTTCTATAAGAAAGCAGGCTGAGCAAGCCACGAGCTACAAGCCAGGAAGCTGCACCCATCCGTGGCCTCTGCTTCTGTTCCTGCCTCCAGGCCCCTGCACTGACTTTCTGTCCCGACAACTGTCAGTGGTATCTTGTGACCTGGGGTTGTAACATAAGGTAAACTCTGCCCTCACCTAAATTACTTTGTTAAGTGTTTTTATCATAGCAGCAGAGACCCCAGGCTAGGCTACCCACACCTCTTACTTGTTCCCATAAGCACACCCAGTAAATTCATTGGTTCACCAAGCTGGACTTGAAAATGGTGGAATCTGAGTTGTGACCTGATGGAGGATGTCCTTCTGTCTATGTGTTACTTTATTAGTTGATGAATAAAGCTTTTTTGGCCAATGGCTTAGCAGAGCAAAGTCAGGCAGGAAATCCAAACAGATAGAGGGAGAGAGAGAGGGCATGTAGCTGCCAAAAGAGAAGGACCTGGAAACTTTCCGGTAAGCAACAGCTTTGTGGTGATACACAGATGAATAGAAATGGGTTAATTTAAGATATAATTAATAAGATGTAGTTAATAAGAAGCCTGAGCTAATAGGCCAAAAAGTGTTGTAATTAATATGGTTTCTGAGTGATTATTTGGGTCTGGGAAGCCGGGAAACGAATGAGCAGTCTGCCTATAGTGAGTCATCTGGGATGAACAGACATATAGACATTAGTTCACATCTCCTGGGGGGATGTTAATCCAGAGAGAGGTGGTTTGCAATCTTTTCCTTTTCTTTCTGTTGAATTAGGAGCGGCAGGGCTGCGTCCCCAGCACCCGGCCGCCCACATGGCTAGCTTATGCCCGAAATAATTACACGGAAACTGTATTCTTTCAAACACTGCCTGGCCCGGCTAGTTCCAGCTTCTTATTGGCTAGCTCTTACATATTGTTCTAACCCATTTCTAATATTCTGTGTAGCCCGCGAGCTGGCTTACCAGGGAGGATCTTAACCTGCGTCTGTCTGGAGCGAGAGAATCATGGTGACTCCTCCTCTAACCTTCTTTCTCCCAGAATTCTCTTCTGTATACTCCGCCTACCTAATTTTCTATCCAATAAAATGGGCCAAGGCAGTTTCTTTATTAATAAGAAACCATTCCCACATCATCTTTCCCTTCTTCTTCTTCTTCTTCTTCTTCTTCTTCTTCTTCTTCTTCTTCTTCTTCTTCTTCTTCCTCCTCCTCCTCCTCCTCCTCCTCCTCCTCCTCCTCCTCCTCCTCCTCCTCCTTCTTTTAGCCTTGGCTGTCCTGGAACTCACTCTGTAGTCCAGGAGACTGGCCTCAAACTCTAACTCACAGAGATCTACCTGCCCCTGCCTCCCAAGTGCTGGGATTAAAGGCATGTGCCACCATTTCCCAGCACTGTCTTTCTCCTTGTTGTTTATTGCTGCTCTAAATGAGGCACCAAGTTGTAAGAGGTAACAGCAGTGGCAGAGACTCATCTCAGGCTTGGGGACCCCCAGAGCCTACACCTCCTTTGGGCTGTGTGGTACTTTTCCTGGGACCCTCTGAGCTTTCCCTGGCATCCTCCTCTGTCTAGGTCAAGGATTCTTCCTCCTGGCCAGTATTATGCAAGGTGTACTGGTCTCTGGCATCTACGGCTGTGCTGGTAGTGGGGGACGGGTCTTTGAAGTGTCGGCAAGCTCCAACCCGCCCTGCCTGGCCTGAGTTTCAGCTGGCAGCCTCTGCTCTCCTGCTGCCCCTGATTGCACTAAGGAGAATCTTTCTCCAGGTGAAATTCTGCCTTGTGTGAGGGGTTGACTGTCTAGAGTGCCTCCCGGTGGCCGGTGACATGCCTGTACCCAGGGATAGGATGCTGGTCTTCCTGGTATCCATCTATGATCTGGGCACTTAGGAGGTTGAGGCAGGGGGATATCAGAAGGTTCAAGCATAGCCTGTGCTACAAAATATTTCCTTGCCTTAAAACAAAACAGTAGGGGCGCGTGCTTATAACCCCAGAATTTGGGAGGGAGAGGCAGGAGGACCAGAGAGTCAAGGTTATATCCTGGATACTTAGGGACTTTGAGGTCAGCCTGAGCTATCTCAAAACAAACAACAGCAACAGACAGTATCCAGGCGTGACGACACACGCCTTTAATCCCAACACTCAGGCAAAGGCTGCTAGCTCTCTGTGTTTAAGGTCTTGGTCTACCTAGAGGGTTCCAGGCCAAAGGCAACAAACAGTAACGATAAAACCAAGATGTGGGGACCCTGGAGGCAAGCACGCCTGCTCAGGCAAGGCTGGACAGCCTCCTGGCCCACGCATCACCCCCAAACACATGGAAACACGGACCTGGCCCAGCATGACCACGAAGCACACCACAGCTTGCATTAGAGGATAGTGCCATTCCAAAGTGTTTGATGGGCACGCTACAAGCAACTGAATAAGGAGTTTAGGAATATTTTTTTCCAGACTAGACTAGAAGTTCAAATGTCTATGATAAAAGATGGGACTTTCGGGCTGGAGAGATGGCTCAGCTGTTAGGAGCACTGGCTGCTCTTCCAGAGATCCTGAGTTCAATTCCCAGCAACCACATGGTGGCTCACAACCATTTGTAATGAGATCTGTTGTTCCCTTCTGGCCTGCAGGCATACAAACAGAACACAGTATAAATAATAAATGAGTAAAAAAAAAAAAAAAAAGATGGGACTTTCGTTTTGTGACAGACTTACACGGTGGTCTGGGCTGCCCCTGAAGCAGGGTTCAGCCTTGGCCTCCCAAGTGCTAGAATTATGTGTGTGCCCCAACATGTACTGCTTAAAGACTGGATCGTTCTTCATTTTTTTTTTTTTTTGCCTGAGTTTAAATACAGCACAGGATGACCAGACGTGGAAACACACACCTGGAGTCTCAGGAGGTAGGCATAGCAGAATCAAAAGTCCAAGGTTGCCCTCACCTCTAAAGGGCGTCCAAACCTAGCCAGGGCTGCAGGAGGCTCTCTGAAAACACCAAGCTAGAAAACCCACAGCAGAGAAGATGCTGCAGCCTGGTCTCGGAGTCAGCACTGGCTGAGGGAATGAGCCAGGCATCCGGCTCCACGAAGGCTTTGAAGATAGCATCTCCTGTACGACAGGAGATATTATCTCATTTAATACTTGAGGGCTGTCTTTGAAGGTGGAAATTTATGATCCTCTTCCTAAAGATGAGGGACACGAAACATAACTCGTCTGAGATTTCCATGGCTTAATACGCTGCGTGTGACTTATTCCCACCTGTGCTAGAATTATGGGGCCAAGACACTCTGCTTCTTTTCTTTCTTTCTTTTTTTTTCTCTCCTTTATCCGTTAGTCTAATTCTCAGAGTCCCAGCCCATGAATCTAAGTGAGGCACACGCCTGGCACACTGTCCTCCTCTTCCCCTTGCCAGGGTTCCAAGCTCTAGGTGGTACCCCACCCCTGCCTAGCTGGTGCAAGCCCTTCCGCTCACACAGCGCCTGGGTAAGCTTTTCACCTGTGTGTGCTTCTCTCCTGGTCTAGATGATGGGGCAGAGCTCAGGGGATAAATGCTTAACCGTGCACAAAACCCTGGGATCTGTTCCCAGCACCACCTAAAACCAGGCGTGGTGGCTCACGCCTGTAATCTTAGTGCTCTGGGGAGGTCCAGAAGTTCTAGGTCATCCTTGTTGGTGTAGTGAGGTTTATGTTGTTGTTTTGTTTTGTTTTTTGTTTTTTTCAAGGCAGAGTTTCTCCGTGTAGCTTTGGAGTCTGTCCTGGAACTCTACTTGTAGACCAGGCTGGCCTCGAACTCAGAGATCCGCCTGCCTCTGCCTCCAAAGGGCTGGGATGAAAAGTGTGCATGACCTCCACCTGGCTTCCAGTGTAGTGAGTTTTAGATCAGCTTAGGTATATACATATTTCAAAAGCAAAAGTGGGGGAGGGTGGGGGTGTGGGGGCAGGGTTCCCATCCATTTCTCCGGGTCCAACCTTAGGAAGCGGCTGTCCTTTTGGTTCTTGCTATGACTCCAGCGCTCCAGTCACTTGGCCAGGCAACTCTGTACCTGCTCTGATGGGTGAGCGGTGCTGGCACAATCAAGGGCAGCTTTGCCCACGCACATCCCTTCACAAGCCCTCACAAGCCTGGCTGAGATCTGTGAGAGCGGTGGAAACAGCAGCTCTGTGTGTGAGCTTATGTTGGTGTGCTGGCTCACCAAGAGGAGTTGCAACTGAGGGTTATCCCCCTGCCTCCACCTCTCCAGTGCTGGGATTAGAGGCCTGCACTGACATGCCCTCTTTCATGCCTGAAACCCAGGGCTTCACAAATGCCAGGCAAATATTTGACCGCTTTTTAAAAAAAAAAAAAACTTTTATTTTCAGAAGGAGTTTTGCTTTGTCACCCAAGCTAGCCTCCGACTCACAACACTTCTGTCTCCCCAGTGGTTAAAAAAATAACAGGTAATTCATAGTTTTTTCTACTAATTCATCTTAGGTTCTCTGGCTGGGGCCTGTAGATTAGACTGTTAAGAAAAAAAGGTAGGGGCTGGAGAGATGGCTCAGCTGTTAAGAGCACTTGTTGCTCTTGCAGAGGACCCAGGTTCAAATCCTAGTACTCACACGGTAGTTCGCGGGCATCTGTAAATCTAGTTTGAGGGAACCAGAAACTCTGACCTCTGCAGGACACCAGTCACACATGTTACATACATGCAGGCAAAAGACTCCCACACCACACACATAACTAAATCTTTAAAAAAAATAATAATAGTATTTGGGAGGGGCGTGGCACATGCCTTTAGTCCCACCTCTTGGGAGGTGGAGGCAGACTGATCTTTGTGAGTTTGAGGCCAGCCTGTTCTACAGTGTAGGTTCCAGGACAGCTGAGGTTACACAGCAAAACCACGTCTCAAGCCCCTACCCCCCAAAAAAGTACAGAAAGAAAACAAGAGAAAACTCTACGTGTTAATATTTTTTTAGATTCATTTTACTTTATTTCATGCATACAAATGTTATGTCTGCATGTATATCAGTGCCTGGTCTCTGCACCCAGTTTCTCAGCAAGAACAGCAAGTGCTTTTAACTGCTGAGTCATGTCTCCTTCACCGAAGCCCCTGATGTTTGATGTATGCGGTTTACCACCACATGGGGACATCTGGACGAACACCTCAAAGGTCTAGTTAGCATCTGGGCTTTGGTACTCAAAGAAGGATGCATTTTTTTTAGTGAAATATGTCAGGGCTAGAAAGATGGCCCAGTGTCTAAAAGCACTTGCTACTCTTCTAGAAACAGGGGTTCAGTTCCCAGCACCCACATTGCAGCTCACTACTGTCTGTAACTCTATTGCAATGTTACCGCTAGGCAGCCTGAGGGAGGATTGGCATGAGTTTGAGGCCACTGAGAAATGGAGTTGTTATGCCCAGATACGCAGAGTCCCCCCAAAACTAACAAGGAGACCTAGTCCCGTATGTAAAAGCAAAGAGCCTCTATTTTTACACAAGTTCACGGATTTGGGCTCTCTGAGCACCCAATGTATTGACGTGACCAGAAAGCCCCGAGCTCAGTTGGGGTTGGCTTTTATAGTAGCAAAGGTGGGGTGAGGGATTTCTAAGGTTCAGGACCCCTGATTGGCTGACATTTGTCTAGGGTGAAAAGCAAAGGGTGTGTACTGGCAGGTGATCCTATTACAAAGGTTGGAACACTAGGAATTTCCTCCTTGGTGAAAAGGGGATGGGTGTGTGCTGGGCTAAGGGAAGTCTGTGCCTGGGTGGAACATGGGTGGTCTCAGTTTGTGGTCTTTCTTAGAACCAGGTATTGCCTTAGGGTAAACTGGGACTCAGGCCTACCATCGGGTTGATCTATAGAGCCTGTCCTGGTAGGTGTGTACCAAGCTGCCCTGGCTCCTACAGAGACTGTGTCCTTTCTGTGGGAATCCATCACCCTCTACTGGCATCCACGAGTACCAGGCATACACATGGTGAACAGATGCATACGACAAAACACCATGTATTCACTAAAAAAGAAAAACTGGTGGATGGGGTCCTGAGGCGGAAACCTAAGGCTTCATTCATACTGAGCAAACACTGCCGACCGGGGCATGTCCCTAGCCCCAAGACCGTACCTGGCTGAGAACTGAGGAGCTAACAAGAGGGAAGAGAAAATGAGAGTCCTGGTCTTGGCCAAGGACAGAAGTGGAGGGCCCAAAGGTTTACTTTGAAGTCCTCAGGTGGGGGTTGTTCCAGAAACTGGATAGGAAAAGCGGGATAATGAGAAGCCACAATGACAGGGAGGGCTGTCATTGTGTTTTCTGGGAATGGTGTCGGGTGTGGCCCTTTTCCCTGCTTCTCTGGTTCTGTCCAGTCACCATCCGAGCGATGCACGGTAGCTGACAACTGTCCCGGCACTTGAGGAAGGGTATCATTGAGTACGCAGAGGGAATTTTCTTTTTTCTGATTCAGGGTTTCTCTATGTAGTCCTGGCTGTCCTGGAACTTGCTAGGTAGACCAGGCTGGCCTCAAATTCACAAAGAGGTCTGCCTGCTTCTGCCTCCCTCTGGAGTGCTGGGATTAAAGTCTGCCATCATTCTTGGCCCGGGATTTTTTTTGGGGGGGTGGGGGTGAGGCCAGCTTTGAACACAAGCAGTCTAACTCCCTTGGCCTTCCAAGAGCAGGAATTACAAGCACGTGACCCACGGGAGGCTTGTAGAAGACCTCTGTGGAAGGGGTCATAATGAGGCTGAGGGTGGAGGTATCTGGCAGTGTTTTATGTTGGGAGGAACTTTAGGCCACAGGCTTCTGGGGATTGGACAGAGAGGTAGTGGATCTGAGGAGCAAGGCTTTAGAAGTATCCAAGACTGTCCTTGAAGGAATAACTTCTCTCACGCGGGACCCTGGAGCCTCAGTACACGGAGAACTGCGCCAGGCCTCACCCAGTGCTGGGAACTACCAGTGACTCAGTAAAGGCCCAAGCTGGTGGCTGCTGTGCACACCTCCATGCCCCATTGAGAGGCCACATTCATCCACTGCCCAGAATCTTTCTGTAAAGCTCATTGCTGCTCTACTTGAGATATTCCAGGGTTTCCCAGTGACCCCCTTTTTGTATTTTTATTAAAAATTGAGTTCATGGGTCCCATAGTATAGGACCCTTGGCAGCTCGGTACACACCTGCCAAGACAGGCACTATAGATCAACCCGAAGGTAGGCCTGAGTCTCAGTTTACCCTAAGGCACTACCTGGTTCTAAGAAAGACCACAAACTGAGACCACCCAAGTTCCACCCAGGCACAGACATCCCTTAGCCCAGCACACACCCATCCCCTTTTCACCAAGGAGGAAATTCCTAGTGTTCCAACCTTTGTAATAGGATCACTTGCCAGTACACACCCTTTGCTTTTCACCCCTAGACAAATGTCAGCCAATCAGGGGTCCTGAACCCTAGAAACCCCTCACCCCTACCTTTGCTACCATAAAAACTCAACCCCGACTGAGCTCAGGGCTCTCTGATCACGATACATAAAGTGTTCAGAGAGCCCGAGTCCCCAAACTTGTATAAAAGTAGAGGCTCTTTGCTTTTACATACGGGACTAGGTCTCCTTGTTAGTTTTGGGGGACTCTGTGTATCTGGGCATAACACACAGGGGCCAGAGGTGTTGGATCCTCTGGAGTTAGAGTTACAGGCAATTGTGAGCTGCCTGACCTGGGTGCTGGGAACTGAACTCTGTCCTCTTAAGAGTAGCAAGAGCTCTTAAGTACTGAGCCATCTCTCCAGCCCTTTGGGTCCCTTTTTCAGGGGCATGGTGGCATACACTTTTAATCCCAGTGTTTAGGAGTCTTGCATTTCTGCTATTCTTCCTGTCTCTGCTTCCCCAGTGCTGGGATTACAGGCATGTGCCATCTTTCCTGGCATCACCATTTCCTAGGGCTTCCTGTATGCTAGGCAAGCCTCCACCAACTGGGCTTCATTCCAGTCCCCCCCCCCATAAAAACAATTTATATTTATTTATTCATTTGTTTGTTGTTGTGTGTGGTGGTCCAAGACCATGTTGTAGGAGTCCTTATTTTGCCCCATGAATTTTAGAAATTGAACTCAGGACAATCTTGGCTCCAAGGCTCTCTATTCAATGAGCTATCTCGAAGGCCCTGTTTTTGTAGTGATAATTTATTTGTATTTTAATGAATAAAGCTTGCCTGAGCATCAGAATGCAAAGCTAAACCACTGGAGGCCAGGCAGGGGTGGCTCACACCTTTAATCCCAGTGTTTGGGAGTCACACACATTGAATCTCAGCACTAAGGAGGTGGAGACCGGAGCGATATGACTGGGTGGAGAGGAGAATACAAAGGGGAAGAGACAGGAACTCACTGGAGTGTGGATTCTGAGGATTCCTGGAAACAGGATCTCTCCCTTTAGGTATGAAGATTTGGTAGAGGTAAAAGGTCTCTTTAGGGGTTGACTGCTTTGTTTTTCTAATCTTCAGCTTGAACCTCAATACACGTCTCTGGGTTTTTATTATTTGTGCTACAGGGTATTTTTTGAGACAGGTTTTACTATGTAACTCTGGCTAGTCTGGAACTTTCTTGATTCCTCTTTCTTTCTTTCTTTCTTTCTTCCTTCCTTTCTTTTCTTTTCTTCTTCTTCTTTTGGTTTTTCGATACAGGGCTTCCCTGTGTAACAGTCTTAGCTGTTTTAGAACTTGCTTTGTAGACCAGGCTGGCCTGAAACTCAAAGAGATCCACCTGCCTCTGCCTTCCAAGTGCTGGGATTAAAGGCGTGCTCTACAATTGCCTGGATAGCCTGGAACTTTCCATTTGGACCAGGCTAGTTTTGTCCTTGCAGTGATTCTCCTGCCTCAGTGCTGGGATTATGGGCATATGCCACCACACTGGCCTCCCAGGTATCACTGACATCATGCTACCCTGAGTAGTGCCCGGGAACCCCAAGTGACATCTAGCTCTCCCTAATTCACAGGATGTCTGTGCTCAGAAGTCTCCCCTTAGGTCAGCTGGCCTGACCGTTTGATACAAGATAGATCCAGAGTGATGATGGCCAGGCAACTTCTAATCAACCTCATTACAACGCCAGCTACACGCTAAGTGACACTGGTGTGGGAAGGCCTTTTGTCTATGTTTTACTTTATTGGTTAATGAATAAAGCTGTTTCAGTCAGTGGCTTAGCAGAATAGGGCAAAGTGGGAGTTCCAAGCAGATAGAGGAGGAGAGAGTAGGTGAGAAGCCATGTAGCCCCTCCAGAGACAGATGCCGGACGCTGGACAGAACTTTACCTGGTAAGCCACAGCCTCGTGACAATACACAGATTAATAGAAATGGGTTACTTTAGGATGTAGTTAGAGCTAGCTAGAAATATGCTTAAGCTATTGGCCAAACAGTATTGCAATTAATTAATACAGATTTCTGTGTGATTATTTCGGGAGTGTGGGCGGCCAGGAACCAAACATGCATCCAGGGACCAAACAAGCAGCCGGGAAACAAACAAGCGGTCTCCAACAACATGACACCGTCAGGGGCACAACAGTTGATAATCACCATAGTGAGAAAAGAACCACAAAAAGAGGGGAATGGCTGCGTGGCACCAGAATTCCCAGGGAAGTTGTGAATATCTCAGTATCCCTCCCCTTCATCCCAATCCTCATTTTTTTTGCACTGTATTTTAGTTCCATCCCCAGAACCCGAATGGTGGAAAGAGAACAAACTAGCTGTCCTCCGAACCCCCAGACATGCACAGACACACATACACACAAACATGCAATACACACATGTATAGACACATATATACATATACACACAGACACACCACAGACACGCACACACACATGTATAGACACACATATACATACACCCACAGACACACCACACACGTGCACACACACACACACACACAAGTACCACACTGTTGCAGGGGAGACTGCTAGTTCATTTCCGGCTGCTCACTCCTGAAATAATCACACAGAAACCATATTATTTGCAACGCTGTTTGGCCAACAGCTAAAGTACATTTCTAGCTTGCTGTTATATCCTAAATTAACCCATCTCCATTAACCTGTGCATCACCATGAGGTCATGGCCTACAGGCAAAGTTTCAGCAGGCTCCAGCAGAGGTGTCTGTTCCCGGTGGCTTCTCTCTGACTCTGCCTACTCTTTCTATATATCTCTTTTAGTCTGGCTTTGCTCTGTTAAGCCATTGGCCAAAAGTAAGTTCTTTGTTTTTATTTATTTGTTTGTCTGTTTTTCGAGACAGGTTGGTGCCTGTCCTGGAACTAGCTCTTTTAGACCAGGCTGGCCTTGAACTCACAGAGCTCCGCCTGCCTCTGCCTCCTGAGTGCTGGGGATTAAAGCCGCGCACCACCACCGCCCCAGTGAAAGTAACTTCTTTATTAACCAATGGCGGCAATAAAACATATTCACAGCATACATCACCTCCCACATCACCATAACCATTCATAGACACATTCATACACATCACACCTATGCACAAATACACACACAGACACACATACATACAAACACAGACACACACAAACATACATAGACACACACACACATAGAAACAGAGACTGACACACATACTTAGGCATACACAAACACACACACATACACATATCCACACACAGAAGGGTCACTCTCTGTGCTAGGGCCAGTCTCTGCACTGTGTAAAGGGAACTGAAGTTCTCTGAAGAAGCTGCGTTTGTCTTCACGAGTGAGCAGCCCTCTTGACCTTGGCTGAGTAAAACTCTGCGGAGAGAGTGCCGAAGGGCAGAGGTCAAGAGAGCAATTATCCCAGCTGTCTTCCATCCAATGTAATAACCATTTACTAACCACCTCTTCTATGACCCGACATCCTCTTGTCTTTTAGAAGACATTCTTAACACACAAGGAGTAGCTTCCTTTGGCCCTCAAGCTAAACTATTGGATTAAATAGGTTTCTCACAGCAGGGAGCTGCTCTCCACTAGCTCGCAGGAAACTCGGTATTTCCTTCCCAGCACTTCTTTTGTTTTGTTTTGTTTTGTTTTGTTTTGTTTTGAGGCAGAGTTCCTCTGTGTAGCCTTGACTGTCCTGGAACTCACTCTGTAGACCAGGCTGGCCTCAAACTCACAGAGATCCGCCTGCCTCTACCTCCCGAGTGCTGGGATTAAAGACTTGCGCCACCACTGCCTGGCGTATTCCTAGTGTTTGGAAGGTGGAGGCAGGAGGATCAGAAGTTCAGGGCATCTTTGGTCACATAGAGAGCTTGAGGCTAATCTGGACTATTTGAAGTCTTGCCTCTAAAAAAGAAGCCAGTCCTGATTGCTTAGAACTTTAAATCTGGCACTCTGGAGGCAGAGACAGGTGGATCTCTGAGTTCAGCCCAGCATTTCCTCATCAGCTGTAGTTCATCTACCTGAAAGCCCCACTGATGAATTCTGGTTTGCTTAGGGACGGGTTTCATCTGTCCCAGGCTGGTTTAGAACTCACTATACAGATGAGGTTGACCTTGAACTGATCCTCTGCTTCC
This sequence comes from Alexandromys fortis, assembly GCF_014885135.2. Taxonomy (NCBI): domain Eukaryota; kingdom Metazoa; phylum Chordata; class Mammalia; order Rodentia; family Cricetidae; genus Alexandromys; species Alexandromys fortis. Next base: position 1,329,139 of record NW_026067894.1, read on the forward strand.
TGAGCACTGGGATTACATATATTTCCCCACCGGGTTTGTGTGTGCTGGGGATTGAACCTTTGGCTTTGTGTACTAGGTGAGCAATTGAGCCACATCTCCAGTCCCTCTGCCTATAATTTTCAGTGACTCGTGACTTCTCTTTTGTCCCATGACTATACAGGTTAATGTCACTTTTCCCACGGGCCATTTCCACAGTCATTCTAGCTACCTTGAACTTGTACCTCCTCCTGGTCAAGAGGATGGAATCTGTGGCCCAGGTAGAACTAGCTGGGCTGGTTCATTCACTGTGTGTAAGGGCCTTCCCCAGGACAGCAGGCTCACCTTAAGCCATTGGAAGAGATGGGCGGAATAATCAGTCCTTCAATGAGGTACTATAGTCTCCTTCCGGAATCCCTGCCCTTAGCACAGGACCCTACTTGTCACAGCCACATAAGCTGGTAGGTTTAATTGTCAAACAAACATTTTTTCTCTTTTCCAAGCATGCTGTCGTCAACATTTTGGGGTTCCCCCCAACATTTTGGGCTTCTTTACGCTTTCTCTAAAACCTCCCTCCATACCATGTGGCTGCTTGCCAGCCATGTTTCTGACCTCCCTGCCATCTTAGAAAGCGTGGCCGTTTCTCTTTTCTCCTTTCTCTGCCTCTGGGCAGCTGCTGGCATTTACAGCTTGCCTGCCCTGGGGTGTGTGTGTGTGTGTGTGTGTGTGTGTGTGTGTGTGTGTTAAACTCTAAAAAAAATTGTCCATGTGTCTCCAATTGAGTTCATTCTTTTTTTTAATCTTATTTATTTGTTATGTATACAATATTCTGTCTGTTGTATGCCTGAAGCCAGAAGAGGGCGCCAGACCTCTTTACAGATGGTTGTGAGCCACCAGGTGGTTGCTGAGAATTGAACGCAGGACCTTTGGAAGAGCAGGCAATGCTCTTAACCACTGAGCCATCTCTCCAGCCCCTTGAGTTCATTCTTAAATCTTTTTATTAATGAGACTAAGCACCTCAATAGTGGACCCCACTTTTCCCCTAGCACCTTCAGCAGATCTGGTGTTTGCCATCAGCCCCCACCTACCAAATGTCAGCAGCTCCCCTTTCTTCCAGCTACGAAACCCAAAAATATCTTCTGACATTGACAGATGTTCTTTGGGGGCAGTGACAGCCCCTTTTCCAATGGAGAACAGTGGAATTGCTGGGATAATTACCTTCCCCTGTGGTCCAGGAGCTGGAGCCCCTCCAGGGGTAGGGATGTCAGAACCACATGCCTCACTTTGATCCCAACAGCCTCACAGACTATGTGGCCATGTGTTTCCTATCTGCTGGGGGCTCAGAGACTTCATTGTCCCGGGGTGGGGCCTGGAGTCTGTGGGAATTTCCAGGCTCCCTCCGGGACAGTAGAAGGGGATAACATGTCAATGATGTCTTTGTTGATGAAGAAACATGTCATTTTACAAAAGGAAAGAGAACAGAAGTTGGTATTAGGGGTAATGCCTGTGATTCTTGCACTTGGGAGATGGAGACAGGAGGATTTCTAGTTCAAGACTTGGCTACTTGGCTAGCCTGGGCTACCTATCAACACTTTGACTCAAATAAGGAAACCAATGATGTGCTGGAGAGATCAGCAGTCAAGAACAGGAACATGTACTGCTGTTGTAGAGGCTGTAGGGTAGCTCGCAACCATCAGTTCATCCAGCTCCACGGATCTGACGTCTCTGACCTCTGCGGGCACAGGCACTCACGTGCACACACCCTTACACACTTATGCATAAGATAAAAAAAATCTTAAAAATATTGAGCAAAATCTATAAAGAAATGAAGGACTGAAGAGATGGATCAGCCAGTAAAGCAGCTGCTGTGTGAGCCTGTGGACCTGAGTTCAGATCCTGAGTACTCCTGTGCCTTTAATCCTGGCACCAGGGAGATGGAGACCGGAGGAGGATCCGTGGAGTCCCGTGGGGTGCTAGCCTTACAGAGTTGGTGAACTCCATATTCAGTGAGAGAATCTGTCTCAGAAAATAAGGTGCAGACTTTTGGGAGGTGACTCAGTGGGTAGAACGCTTGCTGAGCACACAAGAGGTCCTGAGTTCGAATCTCCAAACCCCACACAAATGCTAGGCAGATGTGATGGCCCCCTTGTCCTCCCAGCTCTAGGGAGGCAGAGAATCCCTAAGGCAAGCCATCTAGCTAGAACAGCTGAACTCGTGAGCTTTGGGTTCAAGGGGGTGGCCCTGCCTTGATCTGTAAGGTGGGGAATGATCAAGGAAGTCGCCTGACATTAGTCTATAGTTTACACACACACACACACACACACACACACACACACACACACACACGTGTGACTAGGGATACACATAAACACACCACATCCAGTCACTGAGGAGGACAACTGCATGTGTACACACGTGCACACGCACGACCGTGTATACAAAGTATATACACTCATAACAAGAGAAGAGTGACTGAGGTGCTGGCCTTTGTTTGGGGCTGACTGGGTTCAGATATTCTTAGAAAGTTTGATGTTTTCTTGATGTCAGTCAAGGGGCCTAATAAGATGGCTCAAGGCTAAGAGCACGCTCTGCTCTTCCGGAGGGCCCAAGTTTAGCTTCCAGCACTCACTCCAGGCAACTCCTAAATGCTTGCAACCCCAGCTCCAAGGAAATGGATCCCCTCTTCTGGCCTCTGTGGGCACCTGCATTTACATACATACCCACACACAGGTGTAGACACAATTAAAAATAAAATGAATATCAGCCGGGTGGTGGTGGAGCACGCCCTTAATCCCAGCACTTGGGAAGCAGGTCTCTGTGAGTTCGAGGCCAGCTAGTTTCAGGGCAGCTAGAACTATTTCACAGAGAAACCCTGTCTTGAAGAAGCCATAATAATAATAATATTAAAATGAAAAATTAAAAAATAAAATAAATGGCGGGTATGGGGGCACCTGCTTTAATCCCAGATCTCTGTGAGTTCAAGGCCAGTCTGGTCTGTGGGAGCCCACAGAAATGAATTTCTTTCTCTCTCTCACACACAGATGCATATTAAAAACAGGGTTTCTCTGTGTAGCCCTGTTTGTTCTGGAACTAAGTAGAATAGACTGACCTTGAACTCAGAGATCCATCTGCCTCTACCTCCTGGGTGCTGGGATTAAAGGTGTGCCACCGTGCCTTGCTTGTAAAATAAATGTTTAAAATAAAGACTAGGGAGATTAAAGAAAGATCCACGGGGACAATGAATGAAGACCTAAGAGAAGTTAAATAAAATTTACAGAACCTGGAAACAACCTAGATGCCCTTCAATTGAAGAATGGATGAAGAAAGTATGGAATTTATACATATTAGAGTACTACTCAGCAGTAAAAAACAAGGACTATTTGAAGTTTGCAGGCAAATGGATGGAAATAGAAAACACTATCCTGAGTGAGGTAAGCCAGACCCAAAAAGAGGAACATGGGATGTACTCACTCATATTTGGTTTCTAGCCATAAATAAAGGACATTGAG
>NW_026067894.1:1333948-1450338 GCF_014885135.2 Alexandromys fortis
TCTCTCTCTTTCCTCTCTTTTCTCTGTCCCCCCCTTTTTCCCTCTCCATAACCCCTTATTCTTATACCCCCCCCCCCAATACCCACTAAATAAACTCTAAACCCAAGCTCTCTCTGCATGGCATATCTGTCTGTCTCCCACCTGCCAGGGCCCTGGATCACCCACCACAGCCCCTCATGTAACCGGCCTCGGGTCACCCACGTAATGAATGATAACAATCTGATGCCCTCTTCTGGCTTCCTTGGGCACCAGACATAGATGTGGTGCACAGACATACTTTTAGGCAAAACACCCATACACATGAAATAGAAATAAATAAATAATCTCAAGAATCCATAGTGTTAGACTAATCTTCAAATGGCCCCAAGGAGCCAGGCTAAAAACCAAGACCTCCCCAATGAGCTGTTTGTCTGGCCTAGAGAAATGAAGCAGAGACGATACTTCCCAGCTAAATTTCCCAGGCAGGCCGTGTAATCTACAGCTAACGAGGCTCCCTCCCTCATTATCACAGAAAAGTTCCCTGGTGTCCCAAGATGTGTCCTCAGCCCATCGCTTGCTCCCCTCTTCATAGACTTCACTGACAGTTCCATGCACCTGGGTACCCATTGTGTTTCTCTGCATTCTAGAACAATTCTATAAAATAATTGTCTAACAACTAAAGGCCTTTAATAGAGATTGAACCAGGACTGGGGTGTGGCTCAGTGGTGGCTGGGCTTGCTTAGCATGTTTGAGGACCTGGGTTCCCTAGCTCTATAAAGAGTCAGGAAGCAGGGCTGCCTGTGCTTTAGCTGGCACGGTGCCTGATATCAAATCATGAAGTCCCAGTGTCCCACAAAGTAGACATGCAGGTGCATACTGCCATCCCCGCATTTGGGATTGCTACGTGGAGGCAGGAGGAGCAGAAGTTAGCTTTGGAGCCTGTCCTGAAACTCGCTCTGGAGGAGATCAGCCTGGCCTTGAACTCACAGAGATCCACCTGCCTCTGCCCCCCCCCCCCCCCCCCCCCCCCCCCCCCCCCCCCCCCCCCCCCACCCCCCCCCCCCCCCCCCCCCCCCCCCCCCCCCCCCCCCCCCCCCCCCCCCCCCCCCCCCCGTGCTGCTATTAAAGTTATAAAGGCACGCACCACTACCACGGGGCTCGAAATCATTGCTGTGGGATATTTGTACACTGTATGAAAATGTATTTCTGTGGTTGGTGTAATAAAAAGCTGAACAACCAGTAGCTAGGCAGGAGGTATAGGTGGGACTTCTGGGCAGGGCAGAGAGAGAACTCTGGGAGGAAGAAGGCACGAGCAGTTTGGAGAGAAGAGGTAAGGAGCCACTCGACTAAATGTCGATTTAAAGAAACAGGTAATTTAAGTTATAAGAGCTAGTGGGAGAGGCCTAAGCTATAGGTCGAGCTTTCATAATTAATAAGCTTCCATGTCATTATTTGTGAGCTGGTGGCCCAAACAAAAATCTGACTACAGGTCTTTTTCAGCTACATAGGTAGTTCGAGGCTAGCCTGGACTCCTTAAGACCCTACCTAAAAGAAAAACAGTACATCTTATTTAGCTTCTCCAGGATCACGAATTATAGGCTCAATGTCCTTTATTTATGGCTAGAAACTAAATATGAGTGAGTACATCCCATGTTCCTCTTTTTGGGTCTAGCTTACCTCACTCAGGATAGTGTTTTCTATTTCCATCCATTTGCATTCAAAATTCAAGAAGTCCTTGTTTTTTACTGCTGAGTAGTACTCTAATATGTATATATTCCAGCCGGGCGGTGGTGGCGCATGCCTTTAATCCCAGCTCTCGGGAGGCAGAGGCAGGTGGATCTCTGTGAGTTCGAGACCAGCCTGGTCTACAAGAGCTAGTTCCAGGACAGGCTCCAAAACCACAGAGAAACCCTGTCTAGAAACAAAACAAAACAAACAAACAAACAAAAAAGATAATATGTATATATTCCATACTTTCTTCATTCTACTGCGCGTACTGGCTTTGTGGGAGCCTAGGCAGTTTCGTGGATGCTCACCTTACTAGACCTGGATGGAGGTGGGTGGTCCTTGGACTTCCCACAGGGCAGGGAACCCAGATTGCTCTTTGGGCTGATGAGGGAGGGGGACTTGATTGGGGGAGGGGGAGGGAAATAGGAGGCGGTGGCGGGGAGGAGGCAGAAATCTTTAATAAATAAATAAATAAAAAGAAAAAAAGACAAAGACATAAAAAAAAAAGAAAAACAGTACAAGTTGGAGTTTTGTTTTGTTTAGCTGTATTTGTTTTCCTTTGTGCACGTGGATGTTTTGCGTGCATTCATGTTTGTGTACCACATGAGTGCCCGTTAGACCCCCTGGAACTGTGTTTGTAGATGGTTTTGAGCCACCATATGTGACTGGGAATCAAATCGAGGTCACCCTAACCTCTGAGTCATCTTTCCAGCTCTCTGGAATTTTGTAATTTTGTTCTCTTACCTTCCTGAGTTCTGTTTTTCACTTTTGCTTTTTTTTTTGAGACTGTTTCTCTGTGTAGCTCTGGCTGTTCCAGAACTCACTCTGTAGAACACGCTGGCCTTGAACTCAGAGATCCACCTGCCATTGACTCCAAGTGCTGGAATTAAAGGCATTTGCCACCACCACCTGGATGGGTTCTATATTTTTCAATTCTCGGTGCCAGCCCCATGTCACCCCTGCCCCCTGCTAGCCCCTCCCAATCCATGCTACACTGCAACGGTGCAGTGGGGTGGGGAGACTCCGAGGCCTGGAGACATCACCGTGGCCCTAGCCAAGATGGTAGATGCTTTGTAAAATTATCAGAAAAGGAAAAAGAGGAAGAAAAAAAAAAGATAGATTCTTTGTGCTGTAGCCTCTAGCACAACAGGGAGCCAGCAGTCAGAGGCAGGGCTCTGTGGTATGTGAGGTTTGTGTGTGCACATGCATGTACACACACAGACAAACGTACAAACACAGCCACCCCTACCAGTACCGCCCACCCCTTCCCGGCTTCTTCCTGGCTCTCTCATCCCTCTTTCCCCGGCACACTGTCTCCCTCTGCTGCTCAGACACGACATGTCCTCAGCACCTTTGCCTCTCACCAGGACCCAGAACTGGAGGGAAACCGTGGCTGCTCAAGTTTTACCATCGGGACGTTTCTTTGTCTTTTCCTGCTTTGAGATATAGTTTCACTCTGTAGCTCAGATTGGCCTTGAACTGCTGACCCTCCAGGCTCCATCTTCCCGGTGCTGGGTTTATGCATGCGTGTCACCACACAGTGCTTTCTCTTTCTCTCTCCCTCCCACTCCCTCTTTCTCTCCCTCCATCCCTTCTTCCCCACCTCTCCTTCTCTCTTTCTTTCAGACAGGGCTTCACTACGTAGCCCTAGTTAGCCTAGAAGCCGCAGAGATCTGCCTCTGCCCTGCCTCTTGAATGCTGGGATAAAAGGCACATGCTCTGCCGCCTTCAGCTTTTCTTAACATGAAAGGGTGGTCTGTGCCAATTGCCCTGGTCAGGTAGACATAAATTATCATCTGGGACCCAGGGAACTGAGCCCCTGAATCAGGCTATCCACCACCTAATACAGCTCACTTCTTTCAGAACGGCAGAGTGGGCCAGGTGAGTCTCCTTGGCTCTGTGCTGGGGGCCTTTTCGGAAATGGTTGCTTCCCTCTGAAGAGAGCATGAGCCTTTCAAGGCTGGGATGTTGCTGCGATTACTTTAGAATCCTGGGTAGACCGGAAAGCACAAGAGGTGGAGGAAGCTAGTCCTCTTGGTGTTGTTTTCACAGTCACCAGCAGGGGGTGCTGTGGCCCCATGCTTCTGCACCGATGGGTCTGCTTGGAGGGGAAGGGGACGCAGGTGAGAGCTCTCTCCTTCCTTCAGAATCAGGCCACTCTGTCAGACTGTGAAGAACCTGAGAACTCGGGTTCAGGACATTCCACCTGGGACTTTGTGTCTTCCCATCTGACTCTGTAGTTAATAAAGCAGGGATGGGCCAGACAGAGCTCTGAGCCTGGCCAGGCATACCACCTCCTGTAGAGCAGGCTGGCCTTGGACCTCTGATCTTCCCTCTTCTTCCCAGTGCTGGGATTCTAGGCTTGTACCATCTCGTCTGGGCCCTGAAGCTGGCAATGGTCCCTAAGAAGGTCTCACCCCCAGGCCAGAAAGAGGGAGAGGTGGGCAGCAGGAACCTGGCTTTCTAGCCTTAGTCAGAGGACCATGTTTTGTTCTTTTATTGAGATAAGGTATCACGTATCCCAGGCTGGCCTTGAACTCTGGGTAGCTAAGGCTGGCTCAATTGTCTACAGTGTCTCTGGATCCTGAAGGTAGGAGACACCAGGTACCGAACCACTGATCCTCTTACCTCCATCTTGAAAGTGCTGGATGACAGCTGTGCCTCCCAATACCTGCCTACACCTCTCTCCTGTCAGCTAGTTGGAGCCCTTTTCTCCCTCCCTTCCTTCCCCTACTTCCTCCTCTTCCTCTTTCCTTTGACTTGCTTTGTAGTCCTGGCTGTCCTGGAACTCCCTCCATAGACTAGGCTGGCCTTGAACTCACAGAGATCCGCCTGCCTCTGCCTCCCGAGTGCTGGGATTAAAGGTGTGTGCCACTATGCCCCCACCCCACTTTTTTCTATACTGGGGACTGGACTAAGGGCCTCACACAGACTAGATAGACATTGTGCAGCTGTGCTTTGTCAACTGCCTTCGTTTTATTATTAATTGGGATTTTTGTTCTGAAATAATTTTTAGATATAGAACATCATGGCATACACCTTTAAGTCTAGTACTGGAGAGGCAGGGGCATTCAGAGCTCTGTGAATTCAAGGCCAGTTGGATCTACATAGCAAGTTCCAGGTCAGCCAGGGTTATATAGTGAGACCTGTTCCAGTTTTTTTTTTTTTTGGAGGGGGGTCTAGAAAGGTGATTCAGAGGTTAAGAGCACTTCCTGGTTTCCAAAGGATCTGAGTTCTATCCTTAGCATTCACGGGACAGTTCACACCCTTCTATACACCAATTCCAGGGGATACAGCACCCTCTTTTGGCCTTCAAGGGCTCCATCTTGCTCCTCCTGTTTCCTCTCCGTGTCCTCTGGCGTCTCACCCACACTTATATTCATCTCCTCTCCTCTCTCTACCCGGAAGTTCTGCCTAACCTCTTCCTGCCTAGCGATTGGCCATTCAGCTCTTTATTAAACCAATTAGAAGGCACCTTGGCAAAGATACATCTTCACAGTGTACAAACAGATTCTTCCACAACAAACTTGTTTTATGTGTATGGGTGTTTCACCTGCATGTATGCCTGTGCACCATGTGTGTGCCCAGTGTCAGCAGAGGCCAGAGGAGGGCATAGGATCCTGGAACTGGAGTGACAGATGCTAGTGAGTACTGAGGTTTGATCCTGGGTCCTCTGGAACAGCAGCCAGTGCTCTTAGCTATAGAGCCATCTTCACTCTTTTGAAATAGGGTATAGCTGGGCGTTGGCGACTCACGCCTTTAATCCCAGCAGTTGCAAGGCAGAGGCAGGCAGATCTCTGTGAGTTTCAGGCCAGCCTGGACGGCAGAGCAAGTTCCAGGACAGCCAGAGCTACACTGGGGTAACTTGAAGGATTGCATGTGGGTGGCATCAAGAGCTGAGCATTCCAGGGGTGAAGTGTGTGAGACCCCAGGGGCAGTTCAAAGTCTCGGTCAGCCCTGTTGTCTATTCCCACCAACCCCCACCCTGGCGTTTTTTTTTTTTTTTCCTGCTCAGTCACATTTGCAGCTGGCAGCTTCCTGCCTTTGAACTGGACACGGAGCTCCTGGTGACCAGCAGGGGGCAGTAGATACACTGGGGAGGTAGCTTTTTGACAGGGAGGCGCTTACAGGGCTTCCATCCAGGAGTAGGACCCCCTTCTCATAAAGACATGACAGGCTAAAGATGACTTCCTGCTTTTCCACAGCTGTGTTGGTAAGACCCCAGGGGGAGCCCAGAGCTGGCTTTGCAAGTGGACAGATGGTGTCTTGGATTCATCCCTTTCTTAGTCTGACCTTTGAATCTTCTAGAAACACACAGTGAGGAGTGAAGGGCACAGTCTCTAGATTTTCCTACCTCAGTGTCCCAAGGTAGTGGGCTGACAGGCCTGGCTCAGACACATCTCACTGTGAAGGTCACAACTCTGCTCCAGCCTCAGTGTCCGTCTTCCCCCTCCCCTCCATGGCACATGGCAGAGGGCTATGTTAGGGATAGTGTGACGTATGAAAGTATCCAGCAGGCACTGACTAGAAGTCAGTGACAGCTACCTGCTCGGAGGCTCCCTTCCCCAAGCCCAGGGAGGCAGGCTTGTCACTGTCCCCATGAGTCCATGAAGGATCTCATGAAACCATGGAGGCAGGCTCATCATTGTTCCTGTGAGTCCATGAAGGATCTCATGAAACCATGGAGGCAGGCTCAGGAGTCACTGGTCTCCTGGGGGACTGGGGAGCCAGTGAGGACTGCTGAGCCCATTCCATCCGGCTCCTGGATGCAGTTCCAGAGGGTCCCCCACTGGGTCTCTCACAACTAAAGCTACAGAAGGAGGTTGAGGGAAGTTTGAAAAGCCCGCTGTGTATCAGCATAGACTAGATCCAGCTGGGGTGGGGGTGGGGCTCTGCCCTGGGCCTCTAATGGTGCAGTGTAACTCCATGTTGGGTGACAGGTGGCCATGAGGAGGCACTGTGAGCCAGGGAAGAGGCTGGGGACCCAGATCAACCACCCATCCTGGGAAGGGAATGAGAATCTCTACCCCCACTCCCTCTAGCCTGTGAGACTCTTCCTGTGACCCATTCCTGCTGTGGGAAAATGCTCTTGTACACAGTGAAGATCTGTCACACATATTGGCTTAACAAAACACTGATTGGCCAGTAACCAGGCAGGAAGTATAGGTGGGGCGACCAGACTAGGAGAATTCTGGGAAGAGGAAAGGCAGAGATGGAGTCACAACCCAGACACAGAGGAAGCAAAATGAGAATGCCTCACTGAGAAAAGGTACCAAGCCACATGACTAAACATCGATAAGAATTATGGGTTAATTTAAGTTGTAAGAGCTAGTTAGTAATAAGTCCGAGCAATAGGCCCACCAGTTTATAACTAATATAAGCCTCTCTTTATTTGGGACTGGATGGCTATAGGATTGGGCGGGACAGAAATTTCCATCTATACATTCCCCACTTCCTTCCCTCATTGCTCAGCCCTGTGACCTCCAGGCTGGGCTCATAGTGCCTGCTCTTCCTTTCCTCCTTGCTGTCCAGTGCTGAGCCCATGGCTGCCCTGTAATGACTCTTTCTCTGTCCTGCCAGCCAGCTCTCAAATAATAAAATAGAGGCTTATTATTAATTATGAAAGCTCGGCCTAGCTTAGGCTTTCAAAAGAGGGTTTCTCTGTATAGCCCTGGCTGTCCTGGAACTCACTTTGTAGACCAGGCTGGGCTTGAACTCACAAAGATCTGCCTGCCTCTGCCTCCCAAGTGCTGGAATTAAAGGTGTTTAGGCTTGTTCTTAACTAGCTCTACTAATTTAAATTAATCCATTTCTATTAATCTATTAATCTGTCATGCGCAATCCATCCTGCTTTTTACTTTGATTCCTGGAGTCTCAGTTCTCTCCTCCTACTCACTCCCTCTGCCCAGAAGTCCCGTTTATACCTCCTGCCTAGCTATTGGCTGTTCAGCTTTTTATTACACTGATCACAGCAATACACCTTCACACAGTGTGCAAATATCCCACAACACTGCAGTTGGTTCACCCCTGATGTACCTTTATGGCCCTCCATGGACCATGCTAGCTCTGGGGGAGCAACAGCTTCTGTGGATGTCCGTAGCTGGTGACATTTGTCTGCAGAGTTGAGGGGGGGCCTGTTGGCTTTTTTTTTTTTTTTTTTTTTTTTCGAGACAGGGTTTCTCTGTGGTTTTGGAGCCTGTGAGCCTGTCCTGGAACTAGCTCTTGTAGACCAGGCTGGTCTCGAACTCACAGAGATCTGCCTACCTCTGCCTCCCAAGTGCTGGGATTAAAGGCGTGCACCACCACCGCCCGGCACTGTTGGCTGTCTTAATAGCCAATAATCATGGTGTTGGGACTGGAGAGACTCAATGATTAAGAGCACCAGCTGCTCTTCCAGAGGACCTGAGTTGGTTTCCCAGCACCCACGTGGAGGCTTACGATTGTCTGCAACTCCAGTTCTGAGAATCTGCCTTCTTCCAGCTTCCGCAGGCTGTTGCACAGATGTGTTACACATACACACATATTCACACACAAAAGGCCAATCAAAGTAGCGCGGACCTGTGATCCCAGCACCCCGGAGGCTGAGGCAGATGGATTGCCTTCCATGAATTTCAGGCCAGCCTGGGATATTCTGTGAGATTCTGTCTCAAAACCACATAAACAGAGGCTGGAGCGGGGTGGGGCATCCCGCATCAGCACACACAACACTGGGAGGCAGAGGCAGGTGGATCTCTATGAGTTCAAGGTTTACATAGCAAGACCCTGTCTCAAAAACAAAAGCAAATAAGCAAAAACCACATAAATAGACAAATTGGTGAGAGATGTGGCTTGGTTTTTACCATGCTTGCCTAACTGGCATGAAGCCCTGAGTTCGATCCCCAGCACCAAATAAAACATGGAGGCCCGGAATCCTAGCACTCAGGAGCTGGGTGCAGGAGTATCAGGCATTCAGGATCATTCTCAGCTAGGTAGAGACTTTGAGGCTAGCCTGGACTACACAAGACCCTGTTCCAAACAACAACACCCCGGAAGCTTCAAATCCAGCTACCTCTTTCTGTGGCAACATTCAGGTCTCTGAACCACATTTTTTTTCTCAGCCTGTAGAGTAGGGACAATAATGACGATAATAAACATGTGGGGATGAATCTTGGTGGCAGAATGATAGGGGCAGAGCGGGCACCCTGAAAATGCCTCTGTCCCTGGAGCACTAAGGAGGAAGGTTTCTGTCGCTCTGTCCCAGCTGGACCCTTAGTGCCCTGCCTCCAAACGCAGAAAGGGCCAGTGTAGGTGGGACATTTGGGGTCCCAGAGCTTCATCTTTCTTACAGTGTTTTCCTGCAAAACAGAGCTTTGAATGTAGAACCCTACGCACACAAGGCAAGTGCTCTACCATCAAGCCTCATGGGTCTCAGGTAGCCCAGGCTATTCTTAAATTCCTGACCCTCCTGCTCCCAACCCCCACTGTAGGTGGAGTTTCTCTGTGTCTCGGCAGCTGCTCCCAAACAATCACAAAGATTAATTATAAATTTATATTAATGATAAATGCTCAACTGACAGTTTAGGTTTGTCTCCAGTCAGCTCTTACAACTTAAACTAACCCATATTTCTTATCTAAGTTCTACCACAGGGTTCATGGCTTGTTACTTCATTTTCTACAAGTCCCCTTCCCATGGATCTGACTGGAGACTTTACCCTCCTTCTTCCCAGCATTCTCTCTTCCCCCTCCCCAATTCTGCCTAGCCAATTAGCTTTTTTTTTTTTTTTTTTTTTTTTTTTTGAGGCAGGGTTTCTCTATGAGGCTTTAGAGCCTGTCCTCGAACTCGCTTTGTAGACCAGGCTGGCCTTGAACTCAGAGACTTGCCTGGTTCTGCTTCCTGAGTGCTGGGATTAAAGGTGTGCGCTACCACCCCTGGCCCACTCAGCTTTTTAGTAACAATGAGAGCAATACATACTTCCAGCATACGAAGATTGTTTCACAGCACCCCACCTCGTAAGTGCTGGGGTTACAGGCATGTGCCATCATACCCAGCAATTTTTTTTAGACATTCTCTCTCTAGGCAGTCCAAAAATAACCATCTTCCTGCCTCTGCCTCCTGAGTGGGATTAGAGGCATACCGAAGTTCCAGGCTTTTTGGGTTTGGTAGAATAAAAAAGGGCAAAGGCCACTCCCATTGTCCCCACATAATGACCCTGGGCACCTGCAAGCTTTCGTGGATGAGCTCATTCACTTTGCACAATGGCCTTCACATTTGAACCGCTTCACCTCCGTTTCACAACCTTGCATCTATGGGTCAGTGGGTCGAGTGGCTTCTCCTGGGTCATGTAGCTTGCAAAGAAGCTGGACCCAAGCTGGGGTTTGTTTGATTCCACCCTGTGATAATTACAGGCTTGTCCTGGGGCTCAGGCTGCAGGGCTGGTTGTGTCTCTGTCCAGGGCTAGGAACTCTTTAAAGTCAAGCTGTGACACTGGGGACCAGGAGGACGGCTTAGAGAAGCGATGAGGGGCAGTGCCTTCCCCTGGGCAAAGTTCCCATCTGAGCAGGAGGGAGGGGACAGCTGAGGACCCTCTGGCCCAGCCCAATGGCTTGTCTTACAGCTGATGGTAGCAAGTGGCCTCTGTCTCCAAGACACCCAGGCAGGCTGCCTGCCACAGAAGGGTCTCTGGCCTCGGCCTCCTTTGCAAAGGCTGAGGAGTGTGATGAGGTGGAGGTGGAAGCCCAACTCTGCAACCATTTGGCATGAAGACCACCACCCTGTGTGTCACAGGGCTGTGGGCAAATGACTTAGGAAGTTGGGAACATTGGGCAAGACCCCCCTGCTCCCCAAGCAGCCTGCCCTAGGGACCTCAATCCTCTCCTCCCCCTGAGGACTTAGAGTCAAACACCAGCTGTCCCCTTTGCTAGTTCTGTGACTTCTCTGAACTTAGGTTTTCCCAAACTGATGTGGGATCTGCTACTCTGGCTGTTTAGGAACCTGCTTGCGCTGACTGACAGAGTCCTCTGCCTGGTTCCTGGAAGGGCACACAGTCTGTCTTAGGCAGTCATATTCCTGCAGGAGCCTAGAGTGAGGCAGGCTCTCCCCAGCTGCCCAGGCTGCACAGGATGGTGGGCCCAGAAACCTTCCCCTGCCTTTGTCCTAATGGGCAGAGTGCTTGTTGTATAAGGCTGTCCTTCTGCTGGGGGCCCCAATGCTTCCTGAGCTCTGCCTTGGAATATTCTCCAGAGTCTGGCACCTTCTCACGAGCTCGGTTCAGAGTTAGTGAGGTGTCTTGGGGACTCCAGATTGTTGACCTTGGGTTGAACAGGGATGTGGAGGAAAATGGAGACGGAATGTAGGAACGGGCCAGTGAAAGGGCTCAGTAAGGGAAGGGGTTTGCTGCTAAGCCTGATGACCTGAGTTCAATCCCTGGGACCCACATGGTGGAGGTGAACCAACTCCCAAAAGTTGTCCTCTGACCTACACACACACACACACACACACACACACAAATGTAAAATATAAGATAAAATGCAAGGCTCGGCTGGGTGTGGTGGCTCATACTTGTAAACTCAGCACACTTGTAAACCCAGGTAGAAGCACTAAGACCAGGAGTTCAAGGCCAGCCACAGCTACATTATCAGTCCAGGCCTTTGGAGGCTTTGTCTAAAACAAAAAACATAAACAAACAAACAAGCCACCAGCACCACCACCAACAAAACTACAAACAAATGAACAAAACCAGTAAAACAAACCAAAAATCCTCAAGTACATCAATGAATCAAAACAACAATAACAAAACCTAAAATGGAAATTGGTGCCAGGAAGCAAGTGAAGCCAGTGAACTGGAGTCTCTTCCGAGGGCATTTACGACACCTGGATACAGCTGGGGTTGACAAAGAGGGTATTGCGGTTATGTGGTGAGGGGCAGGGAGAAGTGGGGTGGGCAGAGGCAGGGATTGGGTGCTGATCGCCTGTGGAGTCCAGGATGATCATCCCGTGGTGCAGGACCATCTGTCCCCTCAGAGCCTCAGTGCAGAGGTGGGGACCAGTCCTAGACCCCTGCAGCTCCAGGTAGAGAAGTCCTTGATTCCCACAGCGCCCGCCGTCAGCAGCCTCCATCCCGCTCTCCTCGAAGGACTGAGATCAGCTTCAGTGGGGCGCACATTCTACCTGCCTACCGGGTGCCTTGTGATTGCTGGGCCTGGGGGGGGGGGTTAAATAGGGCAAAGGGTGGCCGGGGTCAGTGAAGCGGAGCAGAGGCCAGGTGCATGATGGACTCTCACACCGTCTCTGTAACCTCGGTTGGTAGGAAGCCGGCTTGGTGTGGCAGGTAGGTGGGGTGTGGCTTTGCTCACCTGCAAACCGGGCTATTCCAGAATGTGCTTGTTAGTTTTTTTGTCTATTTGGTACAAGCTGGGAAAAGGGAACTTCGGCTGAGAAAATGCCTCCATCAAACTGTCCTGCAAGCATTTCTGTTGGGCATTTTCATGATGAGTGACTGAGATGGAAGGATTGATTCAGCCCACGGTGGGTTTGGCCATCCCTAAGCAGGAGGTACTGGGTGGTGTAAGAAAGCCAGTAAGCAGGGTCTCTCCACGGCTTCTGCTTCCGTTCCCGCCTTGACTTCCCCCCATGATGGACTATAAACTGTAAGCTGAAATGAACCTGTCTTTCCCAAGCTGCTTTGGTTACAGAGTTGATCGCAGCGGCAAAAAGCCATCTAGGCTAAGGAAGCTGGGGCTAAAATGATAACTTGGGACCGGGACTGTAAGACCAGCCTGGGCAACACAGTGAGGGCCTGTTGCCAAAAAGGAAGGAGGGAAAAAGGAAAAAAAAATGAACTTGCTGTTACTTTTTGTTCTGAAAAATGCATGTTTTTTTTTTTTTAAGATTTCTTTATTTATTATGTATACACACACCAGAAGAGGGCACCAGATCCCATTACAGATGGTTGTGAGCCACTTTGTGGATGCTGGGAACTGAACTCAGGACCTCTGAGCCATCTTTCCAGCCCCCCTGGAAAATATATATTTGTGGAAAACTTGTTTTCTCCCCAGATGCAGTTCCTCTCAGGCCACCTGGGCCCAGAGCTGTGGTGAAGTAAGGAAGGGCAGGGTAGGAGATTCCAGAAATCCTGTCACCCATCTGGGCTGGGGGCTGGTCAGGCTTTTGAAAGGCCAACCCTGGCCCCTCCCACCTTCTTTTGCATCTAGGGGGTTCAAGACCAGGTTAGACCTTCTAGGCAGTGGGACTGGAAGGGCAACGGCTCTAGGGGTGGGTGTGGCTGGAGACAGAGTTCAGCCTTCTCACGGGCCAGCCTCCTCTCCAGGGTTGTGACTGCAGGTTCTGGTCCAGGTAGCAGTGTAGACCAGGGACCAGGGAGCCATCATCCCACACTGGCTCCTGTAGGGGGAGTGACCACCTCCTGCCTAGTGTGTATTCCAAGTTCCAGTGGCAATGACAAGGACACTGGAGCCTTGATGGGAGCCTGCCCGCCTGGCACGTGCTGGGCTCTCTGTGCACACCATCTTACTCACTTCTGTGGCACTCTTTTTGCTTGTTCCACTTCAGAGATTAAATTCAGTCACTGTGACTCATCTGAGATTCTCAGCCTTCCGGGAGGGAATCCAGCGAAGCAGGTTTAAGGTTCCTCTCCTGGACTGGGGAACTTCTAAGCCCAGCCAGGACTTGTCTGCTGGGATAACTGGTGGAGCAGGAGGCTTTGGACTCACTTAGCCAAATCCAAGTTTTGTTGTTGTTTTTAGACAAGGGTTCATGTAGCCAAGGCTAGCCTCAAACTTATGTAGCTGAGGATGACCTAGAACTGCTAATGTTCCTGCCTCCACCTCGTGAATGCTGGGGTTACAGGAGTGTGCCACCATGCCCCGATCAAACGTACTTATTTGATGTTATTATTGAATTTTTGAGACAGGGTTTGCTATGTAGCCCAAATTAGCCTTGCACTTGCTTTGGTCCTCTGCCGCTAATGCTGGGAGTAAAGGTGTGCACCACTATCCCCATGTCCAAATAGTTTTTATCAAAATATCCATCCATTGTGAGACTGTGGGTAAGTTACTTTTATGAACCACAGTTTCTCTCTCTGCATAAAAAGAATGCCATAAGGGTGTGAATGGAATTACGCTTGGAGAAGTTTTCTGTGTATGAAACTTGTGGAGTACATAACCCAACCACCACCACCATTATCACCATGACCACCATGACCACCACCATCACCACCATCACTACCACCACCATCACCACCGCCCTCATCATCACCATCACCACCACCATCATCATCACCAACACCACCATCACCACCTCCATCACCACCACCACCATCATCACCATCACTACCACCAACATCACCACCACCATCATTACCATCACCATCATCATTACCATCATCACTACCACAACCATCACACTATCATCATCACCATTATCACCACCACCATCACCATCATCATCATCACCACCATCATTACCATCACCACTATCATCACCATCATCACTATCACCATCATCATCATCACCACCATCATTACCATCACTACTATCATCACCATCATCACTATCACCATCATCATCACTGTTGTCAAGGTCACCGTTGGCAGGCTTTCTTCCTAAAGGGTCAGTGTAACCCCTGGAGCTTCTCTGGGCTGTAGTCTCTGTCAGGATGAAACCAGGCTGCTGTGTCTGTAAGACAACTGGAAAGAATGGAGGAGCAAATGCACACTTGTTTGTTTTGCATTTTAGAGACGGTACCTCCATATGTGGAACTCACTATGCAGCTCAAGGCTGGCCTCTGACACTCAGAGATCCTCCCGCCCCTAGTCCCCAGGGCTGGCATTACAGGGGTGCACCACTGTGTTCAGATAAATGCACATTTGATTTATGTAAGCAAGGCCCGGCCAGATGTAGCCCTAGAGTTGCGGTTGTCTGTCTCTGATCTAATAGCTCAAGGCTTTGGGGTTTCAGTGGTGAACGCAGAACTACTTTGGTGTGAAATTTAAGCAGAGCTGTGCTCATTGCTACTGATCTGTGTGGATTGGTGAGCAGGGGTGGAGCTAGCTTTGTGCCTCCGTGTAGGCTTTTCTGAGGCTCACAGAATAGGCCAGTGCACCTGTGATTAAATGACCTTTCCAACGTTCAGACACCTGTGTTCTTGGCCAGTTCCATATTGGTCAAATCTGTAATAATTAACCCCGGCAATGAGAAAGTTGACGATGGCAAGGCCAGCTACCTTTCCTGCAGTGCCAAAGAAGGGTTCAGTGATCTGAGCCGCGGTCACTCACTGTCCCTAGCAGTCAGAAGCCTGTGGTGGTGACCCTATTCCTCATACAGCCTCATCTCACCCTCCAGATAGCCCTATCAAGTAGAGGCTATTATAATTACACTTGCAGTTTAACAAGCCGGTAACTGAGCTCAGAGAGACTAGGCTACTTGCCTGAGGTCACCCTGGAGAGTATCTTTCCAGATCAATGTATGCCTGTTCCTCTCATCTTCCCTGTTAGGGTCTGGATGTGTAGAACACCACCCTGGGGCCTTATATTGAGCCCCTTATCTTGAGCCTTGTGCTCAGCACACCTTGGAAGCCTCATCTTTGATGATTTTGTTCCTCCCATGGCTAACCTCCTGGGCCTCCTAGGCTGGGCTTGCACAGCCAGCTCTTCCTTGTGGTGGTGGCCACGGCCCCCTTCTGTCCTCCAGTTTCCCGCCCTCTGCCCCCCCCCTTCATGTCCTATGCACCAGCCCAGCCCAGCAGGTCTGACTGGTAAGTGACTCATACACCTGGGCTGTCTGCAAGCCTAGCCAGGCCTGGATCAGGAGTCTGTGTGTATCAGAACGGAGGCTCCTGCCTGCTCCACCAGCAGCTTCCCCACCAGACACTGCTCCGCTGGCAGTGCCTGCCCCAGCCACTTGCATCTTCTCCTCTGAGTACCACGTTTGAACTGTCAGCAATCCAGGTCAGTCACTCGCTACAGTTAAGTCCTCTCCATCTTTGCACAGTGGGAGGGGGCTCTTTGGATGTGATGGAGGTGGTTGGGGTCTCCTTGTGTCGACACCCTTGGGCTCTGGGGTGCCCAGCTTTCTCCCAGATGGCAGGGAGGCTTGGAAGAGTACCTGGAAGTCTCAGAGAGGACCTGTTGACCGTTCTGCATTCTGAGGCCATGACCCTGGCTCCTGCCTAGCAGAGCAGGGTGATGTGGGAGGAGGAATGTGGGGGGAGCCACGAGCAGGTGCGTGTGTGGTGGGAGTTCTCCTACCCCATTCTTAATGTTAATGAGTTGAGAAGGGCGGCTCTGGCTTCAGAACACCTGTTCAAGCCTCGTCTCTCTATAGCTGGCAAATCGAGGCTCCAAGACCCCAGAGAAAGCCGAGATTGCCCAGCGGATGGGTGGCAAGGTGGCTGGACACTACCGGTCCCTGCAATTTCAGATCTGGAGAGGAGGACAGCATTTTATTCAAGTCCTTGGCAGAGATTTTCCCGGCTTGAGGTTGGATGGCATTTTAAAGGTCACCTGGCGCTCTTGCCCTGAGTCCCTTGACAGGTGGCTGTTTAGCCACAGCTTGAATACCTCCGGTTATAGACAGCTCAGTGCTTTCTGAAAGAGTCTTTCATTGCTTGGCCAATGCCTGGCCAATGATAACATAATAAACTCACTGGACCCTAGCTTTATGTTTTTATTTGGCTGACACAGTGCGGTGCTTGTATGACGCATTTAATCCTCCACCATCCCACTGAGTACCTGTTAGCTCCAATCGATCGCAGTCCCAGAGAGGTGAAGTCACTTCCTGAAGATCTCAGAGATCAAGAGAAGGGGAGCCGGGGTTTAAGGAAGAGGAAGGGTGGCTGTGGGCAGAGGACAACAGGAGCCTAGGTCCCACCTGCTGTTTTTTTCTTTCCATTATTGCCATCTCCCACCTCACCTTGCTTTTCCGGAAGGGACTGTCTGTGTTCAAGAAGGCAGTGTCTTACCTACGGCACTTTACAGTCTACACAACCAGCCCATATTGCTGGTTCACTAGGGCACTCATTGGTTAACTGGACAGGGTGGAAACAGCCAACCCCATGATGACTGACACCCTTGATGACTCTCCCCATAGTTATGGGTCAGAAGCCTTGAGAGGTCAGCTATCCTACCTGAGTCACATAGCTTTGGGACAGCACAGATTTAGGTTCCTCTCCCTTTCCTGGCTGTCTCCTCCTCTTTGGAGGTTTTAGTCTGACGGACCCTGGGTGCCTGGCAGAAGCATCAGAGGGGAGTTGCCGCTCCCACTGAGGCCCAACTTGTGGCTCTCACTCACCTGTTTTCTGTCCTCCAAGAGCTGAAGACTTTGGGCGGGGGGTAAAGGGTAGCCCTTCCATTTTCCTGTCATTGAGAAGAGAGAAATTCCCACTGTCCTTAGTCTGGAGGGCAGTCATGGGGAGGAGAACACACGAGAAATCTGCTGTGGTTCTGCCCCCACTCCAGTGCTATAATGGTGACAGTGACATCCACTGTTTCCACACTGCCATGGCCACCAATCCACTCCCTGGGCACCACCGTGTGTGGAGCACAAGCCGCACAGAGTTCTCCTGACGGCCCCATTTCACTGAGGGCCCTAGCTAGTCATGACTGGGACTGCTTTAAAATGCTGGGATGGGGTGGCTTACCCCTGTAACCCCAGTAGGCAGGAGGGTAAGGCAGGAGGATTGCCGTGAGTCTGAGGCCATCCTGAACCTGTTTCCACAACACCACCAGCTCCCTTCTTCAAGACAACAACCCAAAACCAGCAAAGCCCAAGCCTCTACACAGTCCAGGCAGCTGCTCAGCTAAGGTCTGCAGGTCCTTTGGTGACTGTGAGGCCCTTGACCTTTAACACTGGTGTCTGAGGTACATTTTTAAAAGAGTGACTTTGTCACAGAGAAACCGTCTCAAAAATCAAGACAAAAACAAACAAACAGAAAAAGAGTGGCTTCGTACCTCTTTAAGCATTTCTCTTACATTTCTTTCTATTGTGTGTGTGTGTGTATGGGGGTTGACAAGCGCGGGTTATGGCACACGCGTGGAGGGAAGTGTCCTTATCCACTGAACCATCTCACTAGCTCGATTGTGCGATTCTTGATGTCAATCTTTGTGATGCCGGAAGACAGGCTGTGTGGGCAGTGGGGAAGCAGAGACTGAACTCAGCCAAGGGTGCAGAGCCATCGGGTGGGGGACAAGGGTATGAAACAAGTCTTCGTGTCCCCAGAAGTGGGTGCCACTCCTGGAATATAAGTTCCCTGGGGAGCAGGGATCTTCCAGGGAACTCAGGAGCTGAGCAGGGAGCCTGTTTTGGAAGGTTTGCACAGTGGGTAAAATAAAAGTACTTGACACCAAATCTGACAAAAATAATAATAATAATAATAATAATAATAATAATGAACGCAGATTTAGAGATTCCTGGGATTTCTGAAAGCCAGATTCCAGGGAACAAGTCCCAGGAGCTGAGAGGATGGATCTGAGCAGACACAGTGGCTGCCTTGTGCCTCCCTTGAGTCTTCAGCTCCTAGTTAGAGGATACCCTGCCCCCAGTTTCCTCAGTGTGGGGGGAACACCAGGAGTTGGGTGTGGAGGGAGAGAGCTCACCCCCCACCTGCCACTTCAGTTTCAGTCATGAGATGGCCCCCTGAGGGAGGGAACCAGGGGTTCCGACAGACTAGCTTCCCTCCTCCACCCCACATCTTTTCTGCCGACCCTGTCTCTCTGAGCCCTGAGCAAGCAGGAAATGAATCTGATAAGTATTCCCTCTATCTGATAAGAGGCACAGTGGGCTTGTTTTTCAGAGCCACAGTGGGGGTGGAACCCCAGGCTGGAGCCAGCCGGCTGCCTTTGCTCCCAGGAGCTTTAGACTTCATCTTGTGACCTTGAGGACATCCTAGTCCTCCCAGGGCCTCAGTTTCCCCTTCTGGGAAAGGAGGGGCTTGGTTTCCATCATTCCTAAGAGTCCTTTAGCTCTGTGAGTCTCCAGGGGCCCAGCAGCTTCGGGCCACCCTGCCTCTGTCCCCAGCTCACACAGCCACAGTGCCCAGGAAGTAGGGATCTGTGGCTTCTCATAGGAGGGGAATGAGCTAGACTGGAGTGAGGGTCACACAAGCCCAGGCCTTTTGGAATAAACCGTGGACACCGAGGACCAATCCTGGGGAGAAGAGGCCCCGTGGTGAAGGTCCTCTCTATCAGCGGAGAAAGGATGGGTTCAGGGGTCAGGCTGGGGTTCTCGGCCCCTCTATACCTTCTGCGGGAGAGTCACTTGTTCATCCCTGGGCTTCCAGAGCTGCGAAGGGGATGACTTCTCCCAGTCATAGCCATAGACTTGGTGCATAGTAAGTGACCCCAACCCCCACTTCTTCTTTCTTTCAAAGGGACAAGTTCCAGCCTGGGAGGACACCTGCCTCCTGGTGCCACCTTGGACCACAATGACATATTCCATTTATGCCCCTGGTTGGGTTTCTTTATTTTTTTTTTATTTTTTTTTTAAATATTTATTTTTATTTATTATGTATACAATATTCTGTCTGTGTGTATGTCTGCAGGCCAGAAGAGGGCACCAGACCTCTTTACAGATGGTTGTGAGCCACCATGTGGTTGCCGGGAATTGAACTCAGGACCTTTGGAAGAGCAGACAATGCTCTTAACCACTGAGCCATCTCTCCAGCCCATGGATGGGTTTCTTTAAGGGGTGGGAAGATACATACTTTCGGTCTTTCTCTCCCTCCCTCCTCCTCCCTCTCTCCAGTAGGGCTCCTATAGCTCCAATTCATTGTTTATGGGAAGATGCCCTTGAACTTCTGATCTTCCTGCTTCTGCCTCCCAAGTGCTGGGATTATAGGCACGTACCACCATGCCTGGTTTCTGCACTGCTGGGGATTGAACCCAGGACGTCTCGTTTGCCAGGCAAGCAGTCCCCAGCCTTCCTTCAGCAACTAGAAAACTGGGTCTCCTGCCTTGATGCCTCCGCTCCCCATGACTCTTGCCTCTCCATCAGGAAACTGCTCAGGGAAAGGGGCTGGGCACATCTCTTTACGCTGTCTTGCCCCAGAATCTGGTAATGGGACAGGAGGACTCATGGGTCACATGAGGTCTCTCGCATAAGGAGAGCCAGCCAGGAAAGCTCTGAGCTGCCAGGATGCCACCAGCCTGGGGTCTGAGAGCTCCTCGGCCATGGTGAGGATGACTCCAAGCAAATCTGTAGCTCCGTTCCCAGGCCCCACCCTGCAGCCACAGGGCAGGGAGCTCACTTGCTGGGTACAGTTTATGGCTGCCTACACCCCCTCCCAGCCCCATGTGGGGACATGAACTGGGGTTGGTGCAATCCCCTGGCACGGAGGTGTCTGGGAAGGGACTGTGGGATCTCTTCTGCCACTGCTGTCTCTCAGGCTTCTCAAGGTGTCCCATCACACCACATCCTTATTTCTTTGTCCCTAGAAATTGTCAACACACTCTCTGCCTCCTCTGGGATCCCTGCCAGGGGATTTCCCAGTAAACAAGGAGACCACATCCAGCTTCCTCCTCCTCTCCCAGGGGGTGAGTGGCTGGGAGTGGAGGATCTAGGACCCCTTGTCTTTCTCCCCTTGGTTTCCAGTTGTCTTCACTCAGATACCATCCTTCCATGTTCCCCTCCATCTGTCCATCCATCAATCCATCCAATGGATAAGTGATTTATTTATTTTCTGTGCTTTGGTGTTTGGCCTGCATGTGTTTGGTCTGTGTGAGAGTGTTGGACCCCCTGGAACTGGAATTAACAGACAATTGTGAGCCACCCTGTAGGTGCTGGGAATTGAACTCAGGTCCTCTGGAAGAGTAGTCAGTACTCTTAACTGTTGAGTCACCTCTCCAGCCCCTCTCCACTCTTATTTACCATGCATACATTAATTTACTATTAATTTCTACATACATGTACCATCCATATGTCTTCCATTCATCAGTCTATCTGAATAGATGGTTGTATCTGTTCATCCATACATCAATTCATCTTCTATATACATACCTACTATCTATCCCTTTTCATTCATCTACCATTCATCCACTGATCTATCCATCTATCTACCCGTGTATGTACCTACCATCCATCCATTCATCCATCCATCCATCCATCCACCAATCTCTCCATCTACCTACCAATGTATGTACCCACCATCCATCAATCCACCAATCTATCCATCTATCTTCCCATGTATGTACCTACAATCCATCCACTAATCATCTATCCATCCATCCATCCATCCACCAATCTCTCCATCTACCTACCAATGTATGTACCCACCATCCATCAATCCACCAATCTATCCATCTATCTTCCCATGTATGTACCTACAATCCATCCACTAATCATCTATCCATCCATCCATCCATCCACCCACTCAGCCACCCACCCACCTATATCCATCCATGCATCCAAAGGCAGTTTATTGCATGCTTGTTCAGTACCAGACACTGTGTTCTGGAGATATGACTCTGCCAAACATACAGGACCCTGCCCTCAGGGGGCTAGAGTAGCAAGGGTGACAGACAACTGAGCAAGCCCTACAGTCACTTATGCTGTGGGTTGGTTGTCTTTGTTGGTCAGTTTCCTTGTGTGTAGCACAGGATGGCACTAGCTCCTACCTCCAGGAGAGAGTATTGTGATATGACCAGATCATATAGGGAAAGAAAGGCTAAACACTCAGAAGCCAGAAAGTGTTTGTTAAGGTGATGTCGGTGATGGTGATGATGGAGGGGATGACGGCGATGGTGGTGATGATGGTGATGATGATAGTGATGGAGGGGATGATGATTGTGATGGTGATGGAGGGGATGACGGTGATGGTGGTGATGATGGTGATGATGATAGTGATGGAGGGGATGACGATTGTGATGGTGATGGAGGGGATGACGGTGATGGTGGTGATGATGATAGTGATGGAGGGGATGACGATTGTGATGGTGATGGAGGGGATGACGGTGATGGTGGTGATGGTGGTGATGATGATAGTGATGGAAGGGATGATGATGGTGATGATGGTGATGGAGGGGATGACGGTGATGATGATGGAGGGGATGACGATTGTGATGGTGGTGATGGAGGGGATAACAGTGCTACTGCCAGCTCCAGGCCTGGCTCTGATGAGCCACTGCATCCAGAAGTTCCTCTGGGCAGGTTGCTTTCCCTGAAGGCAGCAGAAGTGGCAGGAGAGAGCGACACAGGCCAGGTCCCAAGCCGTCTTCCCAGGGTGGGTCAAGCCATGAGAGAACGACCTCCACAAAGGGTCTGGGTGCTAGCCTTACTGACTGATAGCTGACGTGAAGGTTTAAGAGCTTCCCATCTTGTCTGCCAGGCAGGAGTGGAGCATCTAGCACAGAAGAAGCCAGGAGGCCAGCTGTTCACTGCCTTTTTCTCTGTCTTTGGATTGCTTCGAGATAGGACTATCTTGGATCTTAGCCCAGGTTAGCTTGAAACTTGCTATGTAGTTCGGGCTACCCATGATTGTATGATCCTCCTGCCTCTGCTTCCTCAGGATTGGGGGTTGCAGGCCTGTATTACCCCACTCTGCTTCCTTAAACTGTCTCTGCAGGGTGCAGGGTGGGAAGGAAATCAGCAGAAGTCGAGAAGAGGCAGATAGTGTAGGGAGTCAGGGGTGCAGAAATGAGTGGAGCCAGAAAGGATCCCAAGTGACTCCTTGGGATTGAGGGACTGGGGACACATCCTTCTCGTGTGCTGGTAGATTCCTGGTTTCTAGATTCCTGGTGTTATGAGAGTGAAGGGGTTTGGGCATGGAGTATATGGTGCATGTACTCTAAGCATTTGTTAAGCTTTGGGGGCCTCATAAGGAATGGCATGGCAGGACTGTATGAGTCTGGGCTGGTGGGGGATCCTGGGCTTTATGAGGGGCTGGGCTCAGACCCTCCTTTGGATTAAGTCCTTGATGTGCTGGATCCCAGCCTATGTGACCGGCTCACTGTGCCTGACCTGCATGCTGACGATCTCAGTGGCAGACCCTTCTCAGGAGGTTTCACTCGCAGGGCTCTGGCTATGTAGCCTCAGGCTGGTTGCCCACCCTCTCTGGGCTTCAGTTTCCATATTCATAAAGCCGGACAAAGCCATTGTCCTGGCAGGGATGTCTGAGGGCCTGGTGCACAGCGAGCCTCTGTGAATGGAGGGAGCCAACAGAGCCTCATACAAGGACTAGGGGACTGGATGTTAATTGGTGCTGGGGCTGGTCCAAAAGGCCAGTCTATAAAAGCCCAGCCTGCAGCTTCTTGGGCGCTGCTGATTGGAGTTTATGTGAAGGGTGCAGCCACATAAGGGCCCATTGTTCTGAGTGGGGACAATTTTATGACCCTTAGAAAGCGTCTTTCATCTGGGGACCAGGGAGCTGGTAGAGAGTCCCAGCTCCGGGCGGTGGTGAAGCCAGGGACAATGGAGGTTTCTGGGGCTCGTGCCAGGCCATAGCTGTGGCCAGTGTCACGGCAGGCTGGCAGCTGCAGAATCTCCTCCCCAGCTGAGGCTGTTCCCTTCTGGAGACCTTGTGTCTGCACCCAGTCCCCTGGCTGGGCTCACACTGTCCCTGGTACCCTCGCTGTTCCTTTTCTCTGCAGCAGCCCCTCACCCTGTCTCTCCATCCCTGTGGTGTCTTCTAGAGCAGGCTCTGGGCTCTGTCAGCTGACTGGCAACTCTGAGCTCTTGGTTGGTGGTAATCTGATGCCAGGAGGAAAAGACCTTGCCTCTTGTCCTTTCTGGCTGTGTGCCAAGGTCCCAGGCAGAGCCACCCAAACCCCTGCTCATCAGAGGCCCAGGCACTCTGTTTGAGAGGCTGCAGATGATGCAGGGTTCCTGGGCACGTGGGCCTGCGGTGTCAGGCGGTGGGCAGAGATTCTGAGAGGCCCAGCAGCTACCTTTTAGGTCCCCTGCTCACATCACCTCTCAGTGACCTTTAACGGGTGACCTTTCACCTTTACATGTTTGAAGACCCAGGAAGGCAGAAGCAGGGGGCTGAGCATTCTCTTGTATAACACTCAGGTGTGCCCCTCTCCCTGCATGTGGCCAGGGCACAGAGAATACCACCTGCCTCTTGTCACAGGCTGCTTTGCTGTCACGGACCACAGACGCCCTCTGGAGAGTCCAGTGAAAGGGGCTCTTGGGGGGGGGCTCCCAGCATCAGTGACAGATGTTGGGACCACGACAAGTCTTTGTGCTTCAACTTTAGTATCTGTAAAAGTCAATACAATACTTTATAGGATACTGGGGGTAGGCGTGGGGGATGCATTCATAGAAACAAATGTCCACACAGTGCAAGCTAGAGAGACAGTGTTTGCTATTATCATTATGATCACCATTATTTTTATTTGTGTTTGTTTGATGTTTGTTTATTGTTGGTTTGTTTGGAGGCAGGGGCTTCTGTAGCCCAGGCTGGCCTTGAACTCACTATGCAGCCAACGTGACCTTAAATTTCCTCCTGCCTCCACTTCCTGAGTGCTAGGATTACAGGTGTGTACCACCACTCCTGGTTTGTGTGATGCTAGAAATTAAGCCCAGGGCTTTGTATATGCTGGGCAAGACCTCCACCTGCTGAGTCATGTCTCTGAATTACATATTCAGTACTAGTTTTTTTTTGTTGTTGTTGTTTTGTTTTTTAAGGTTTTTATGTTTCCCTCAAGCCTCACCCTGACCCGGCGGTGGTTTCTTCATAATGTGGCTACTGACCATGTTCTGCACGATCTTTGTGGTCATTCTTCCAGCTCAGCCTTTTGGGTCTCTAATTCCACATTCCTGGGAGCAATGAGCCAATGGGCTCAGTGTGGGTCAGATGTCCATTCCATCTGGCCGGCTGTGCCGGGGAGGAGGTGGCTCCAGGGTCAGCCTTGTTGGATGCTCCATCACCGTGCGGGTGGAAAGCTGAGGTCTGGTGCTTTCTCTGTCCACCCAAGGATTCCATAAAGTTTCAAAGTTTTCAGAACTATTTATTTTTGGTGTGTTATGTGGAAGCCAGAGGCAGGAGGACTTTGTGACTCTGAGGCCAGCCTGGTCTATCCAGCAAGTTCTAGGCAAGAAGACAGGGCTACATAGTGAGACCCAGTTTCAAAACAGCTACAAAAACAGAAAACAGGGAGAAGATGACTGAGGAAGACACCGGAAGTTAGCCTCTGGCTTCCACACAAGCGTGCACAGGCAAGTGTGCCCTCATGCACATAGATACACACAAGTGCACCCATCTCTGCCTCCCGAGTGCTGGAATTAAAGTTGTACGCCAGCCCCATCCGGGTAGCTGGGGAGTACAGATCTGCCTTGCAGGGCTTGCTGTGGGTGTTTTGGATGCGCCTATGTCTGCACCGTATGTGTACAGTGCCCACATATACCAGAAGCAAGTGCTGGATCCTCTGGGACAGGAGTTACAGATGGTTGTGCACCATCAGTGTGGAT
The DNA here is from genome assembly GCF_014885135.2 of Alexandromys fortis. Lineage (NCBI taxonomy): Eukaryota > Metazoa > Chordata > Mammalia > Rodentia > Cricetidae > Alexandromys > Alexandromys fortis. The sequence goes on from NW_026067894.1 coordinate 1,359,054, forward strand.
GCTGGAAACTGAATCTGGGTCCTCTGCAGGAACAAATGCTCTTAGCCACCAAGTCAGCTCTCCAGCCTCGCTGTGAGTCTCGGGCCCGATCACACCTGCTCCATTTAATATGGTAAGAGCTAGGTCACGCCTCTAGGAGACATGGGCATTATGTTACGTATAGATATTGGAATTGAGGCCAAGAGAAGGAAGTGACTTGTTTGGTTGAGAGTGAGTCACCTGACTTTTCTCCTAAATTTTATTTACTATTATTATGTGTGTGGTGCACACGCCACCACAGGTGTATGTGTGGAAGTCAGAGCACAGTCCTATCCTCTGTAGTGAGGTCTCTCCCTTCACCTTCGTGTGAGTCCTGGGGACTGAACTCAGATTCTTGCCTAGTCAGCACTTGTCGCTAATGGGCCCCTCACTGGTCCCTGGGGTGTGTGTGGCACACAAGGAGTTCAGAGGACCACTTCTGGGAGTCGCTTTTCTCCTTTCGCTGTGGGGTTCAGGAATCCAACTTGGGTTGCCGGGCTTTGAGTACAAGCACATTTCCCCCTGAGCCATCTTGCCAGCCCTGCCTGACTCTGCAAAAGACCTCCCGTAATCAGAACAGTTGCAGCTCCGATAGCTCCCACTTCGCACCAGCTGCCCCGCTCAGGAGAAGAAGCTGCTGGCTTCATGGTTGTCCATCCTGGGCACTGCGGTGTGCTGCCTGCCCACAAGGACACTGTCCCTCAGTGCCATTCTATAGTCAGCAGAATCAGGAAGTTCACAAGATACCTTACCACGGTCTAATCTTCAAACATAATCAGGATTTTCCAGTTTTCTGCCGTCACATGAGGCGGCTCACGTGTCCGAATACTTCCTGATCCTGTTAGCGCTACCTGGACATCTGGGTGCATTTACTGGGCAGCTGCTTTCTGCTCTGTGTGGGGGAGTGTGTGAGAGCATGAACTTCCACATACCCTTTTGCTTCTTTACAGTGTGTGGACCTGGTGGCCCCTGTTGAATGTGAGCTGTCGTAACCTTGTGTTGATGGTTTCATTGCCTGTATTGCCGAACAGGGCAGGCGGCTGTGCAGAGCCGCTTCTTGATGAGATTGCAATGGGACCCAGGTTCTTTAGAAGATGCACATTTAGGGTTAAGACTCAATGTCATGTCAAGGACAGAATGAGGACTTCCTGTGCACGTGCTGCTATGAGAGGGTGTTCACTGGGCTGGGAATTCCTCAGCCATCCACTTCTTTCTTCCTTCGTTCCTTTCCTCCGTTCCTCTCTTCCTCCCTCCCTCCTTTCTTTCTTCCTTTCTTTCTTTCTTAGACCGGGTCTCGCTAAGTAGTCCCAGCTAGCCTGGAACTCACTATGTAGACCAGGTTGGCCTTTAAGTAACTCACAGAGATTTGCCTGCCTCTTGCTCCTGGGATTAAAGGTGAGTGCCACCATGCCTAGCCCTTATATTTATTTATTTTTATATGTATGTGGGTGCGAGCATGCCATGCTCATGTATGGATGTCAGAGAACACTTATGGGAGTTAATTCTCATCTTCCACCTGTGGATCCTGGAGATGCAACTCAAGGTGGTCAGGGTTAGTGGTATGCACCCTTATATACTGAGCCATCTTGCTTTTTAAAAATTTTTTTGAGACAGTGTTTTCTCTCTCTCTTCTTTTCTTTCTTTCCTTCCTTCCTTCTTTCTTTTTCTTTCTTTCTTTTTTTTTTTTGAGGCAAAGAAGCCATATAATAAAAGGCAGTTAGTGTTGTGTTTGGCATGGAATAGCCATATGCAGTCCAAGCCACAGAAACAGCAAGAGCAAAGGGCCAGAGATGTCCCTTGTATCATTGTATCATCTGTGCTATGAGCTTAGAATGTGAAGTTGTAGCAGCTGGACATAGGGTCTCACACCTGTAATCGTAGCACGGGGAGACCTCCAGGTAGAGGCAGGATTGTGAATTCAAGGCCAGCATTATAGAGTGAGAGCCTGTCTCAAAAATTCCAACCAATTGAAAACCTTTAAAAAAATAAACAAAACGAGCCAGACATTGGTGACACATGCCTTTAGTCCTAGCACTTGGGAGAGAGAGGCAGGCAGATCTTTGAGTTCAAGACCACTCTGATCTACATAGCAAGTTCTAGGTCAGTCAGGGCTACATAGTGAGACCCTGTGTCATAAAAGTAAAACATTGGGGGGTGGCAGTGCACCTCTTTAATCCCCAGCACTGGAGGCAGAGGCAGGCGGATCTCTGTGAATTTGAGGTCAGCCTGGTCTACAGAGAGAGTTCCAGGACAGCCAGGACTACACGGAGAAACCCTGCCTCAAATAAACCAAAAAGAAAATAAACAAGTAAAAATAAAGAGAAATATGGAGCTGGGGGAAGGGACAGGAGATGCGTGTCCACGAACGAAGTTGATGGGGAGGAAGAAGGCAGGAGGCTGTGCAGGCCCAGCTTGTGAAGGCTGTGGTCTCCTTCCTTGTCAAGCATGCCTCTTTATGGTAAAAGTAGAGAGCGGAGAGACGCTGAAGTTAAAATGCTAAGTCACAGGGGAAGGGCCTGGGAGTCAAGGGTGCCCGGGGCTGGCGGAGAGGGTTGGCTGGTGGAGAACATATTTGTGTGGAAGGGGCCTGCCTCCTGCAGAATATGGCCACACCACAGGGGACACAAACCGGCCATTACCATCTCCTAACTGTATTTGGAGCTCTGGCAACTTGGCTTTTTATGGCCATGTTCCCAGTGATCAAGTGTTGACCACCAGTTAACAGCACTGCAGAGGGACTGTGCAGAGAGCAAGCAAGCTCAGTTTGCTTTTCTCAGCGGGCGGTTTGCAGCATGGAACCCCAAGGGTTCAATGGGTGAGGGTTTGGGGGTGTCCACTAGGAATCCATGGAATCCTCAAATGTTGAGTGTGCAAAGCTCTAGGGGCACAAGGGGCATCTAGACCGTGATCTCTTGAGGTCTGGACCACAGTGCTCTCCAGCTAGCATCAAATCAGAACGGCATCCTGCTCACAGCTGCATGCTGGGAGTGCAAGGCAGGTGTCCTAGGGATTCTGGGTCTTGGCATAGCTCTGGGAGGGGTTGGCAGCCTCAAGAGTCCGAAGGAGGCTGGGACAGATCTGGAAAAGCTGAGAAGAGACACCCAGCACATATGCTTGGTTCTGGCTGTGACAGCCCCCTCAAGTCACATTCTGGTCTTTACACTGTGAGCTTGGGGTCACTTTGAACATCTGATGTTCTTCTTGCTCTGATGGTCTTTTGGAACAGTCCCCTGTTCTTCTGGCTGCCGTACATTAGCCCTTGGCATGGAAAGCTCCCCCAGGGCAGAGACTGGAAGTCTCCTATCTTCTCCAAATGGAGCCTGGGGGGATAGCAAGTGTTCAGCAAATATTTGTCACCTAATGACCAGAGTGAGGACTCTCTGGTGACTTCAGAGAGTTCAGCCCAATGACTTGTCTATACTTAGTCTGTTTATTGGTGTCTCTTCCTAGTCTGAGAGCCAAGGAGGCAGGGTCTGGGCCCCTCTGGTTCCTTTCTTCTTTGGTAGCCCTCAAGGCAGGCACCTTATAAAAAGAGGGTATTTAATTTTCCTTAGATTTATTAATTTAATTTTATGTGTATGAGCGAGTGTTTTGCCTGCGTGTATGTAGGTTCACTCTGTGCATGCCCGGTGCCTGAGGAAGTCAGAAGAGGACTTTGGGTCCTCTGAAACTGGAGTTATGAATGAGTCACCATGTGGGTGCCGGGAATTGAACCCAGGTCTTCTGTAAGAACAACAAGTGCTCTTAACCACTGAATTATCTCCTCAGCCCCAATAGAGGGCATTAAAAAAAAAAAAAAAAAAAAAAACAATTAAGGAGCCGAAAAGATGGCTCAGTGAGTAAAGGCCTTGCCTTGAAAACAAGGAAGACCTGAGCTTGGATCCCCAGCGGTCGTATCAAAAGCTGGGTGCATTGACAGGATCCTGTAATCACAGCACCAGGAGGCAGAGACAGGAGAATTGCTAGAGCTTGCTGGCCAGCCAATTGAGTCAAATGGGCAAGCTCCAGATTGAGTGCGAGACCCCTGCAAATAAAGTGGCTTGGATAGTCTTGCTCTGGAGGACCTGAAGCGCTTCCCAACTGCTGGTAACAACTCCAGCTCGCTGGGGATCTGAAGTTTCTGGCCTCTGTGGGTGGCTGCGCTCACCTGCACAGATCTATACATAACGTAATTAAAAACAAAAAACCTTTTAAAAAGGTATGGAGAATGATTGAGTAAGATATCCAATATCAGCACAAATACACACACCACCACCACCACCACCACCACCACCACCACCACCACCACCACCACCACCACCATCAGCAACAACAGCAAGATGCCTTCCCGCTGGTTTTGTGGCCACAAACACCGTTAGGCAATGCTCTCCACCTAGACTTTGCACTTGAACCCTCAGTCATTACTGCTAACCCAGGAATAATTGCTGATAAGCCCGAGTGTGAATTACCTCTCACGTAGAAAGGTAGCTGGGAGTGTTTAATAACAACGGGTAATCTTAATTAGTGACCTGATAACTGTAATTAATTACATCATATCCGGAGGCCCTCTCTGGGATCCTGGAAGGGAGTAGCCGGCACTTGGCAGCCTTGAGGCAAGCAAGGATGGAGAACTGGGAGCCAGGCCTCACCACCTCCTTGCTGGGGGGCTGGGGGATTTCGGCAGATGACTTCCATTTCTGAGCCTCAGTTTTGGACCTGGGAAATGGGGCTGTATCTAAGGCTGGGTGATGAGGATGTCAAAACCCTTCATTGAGCAAGCCACGGGTACCTGGAGCTGCCCAGCTGCTACCAGACTCCAGGCTGCACCCAGCCCTTGTGGAAGTAGAGCAGCCACAAGAGGTCTTGGGTCTGCATGGGGACACATTCATGGGTCTCAGTTTCCATGAGGATAGGCCCATGCACCTTTCACCCCTTGCAGAGACCTCCAGGCCATGCTGGGGGAATTTAAAGGAGCCTGGTGTCTTCAGGATCCTTCCCGGGGCTGCAGCGGAGAGGTGCAGTGGTGTGTAGGGGCGTCCGGTGCCAGACCGGGAAGGAGGAGGTCTGTGTGTGTGAGTCCCTGGTATTGCTTGGGGTTTTTCCACCTCCAGCCTCAGTTTCCCGAAGAGGGAGGAGGATGGGTGGAGAGTCGAGCCCCGCCTCCCTCCGGAATCACTGTTAGGGGAGCTGGGAGGGGCGCCGCGTGCAAGCCAGGCCACCAGGGGTTAAGCGGTGACCTCAGCCGCGCGCCCCGGGACCGGGCGGGCGGGGCGGGCCGTGCAGCGGCTGCAGGCCGCGGGCCGGGGCTGCAGCGGGGCTCGGGGCTCGGCCCGGCCACGGGCGCCCGCGGCGGGATTGGGAGGCGCGGTGGCGCGGAGCCTTTGTGAGCGGCAGGGACGGTGAGTGCGCGTTGCCCAGGCCCGGGCTCCTGGCCTCTGGCTGCTTTGTGTGTCGGGGTTTCCCAAGTGCCTCTGGAAACAGTCTCCAGTCCTGTAAGCGCGGGTCCGTCTTTTGGTTGTGTCCTTTTGTGCCCCTTGAGTGTCCCTCTGTCTGAGTCCTGACTGGCCTTTGTGCCTTGTCTGTTTTCTTTTCTCTCTCTTTCGACCCCCGCTCCAAGCTCTGTGTCATCCTCACCCTGTCTCTCCACTGTGCTTTTCTGTGCCCCTCCCACGCCCCACTGACCTTGGGTGTTGTGGGGTCCCCAGATTGCATGAAATCAGGTAATGCGGTGTGGCTTCTGTTCGGGGTTAGCCTCTCTCGTCTTGAGTCCTTGCCCAGAGGCGGGACAGCCAGGCCTCCCGCAGGAGTGGAGCGTGGGAGGAGTGGACGCTGGGTCAGCGGCAGGCCATGGGCACAGAGCCCTGGGTGGCCTTGGGTAGAGATATGAGTCCAGTGGGCTCTCTATATGGAGGAGACCAGTTTTGGGGGTGGCTTGTGAGAGGGAACCCGGGTCTAAAGTAGGGGAGGAGCCAGTATCTCTGTGTTACTGAAAGTGGGAGTCATTTGGCGCTAAGAGCCTGAAGACCCTCAATACAGGGGGGTGGTACTCGGCGGATCTCATTTCTGGAGGGCTTTGGATCTCTGTGTTTGCTTCAAAGACCTTGGAGTCCTCCTAGAGAAGTCCTTGCCCAGCCTGCCCCAGGTCCCATCTGTTCCTCTTTGGATGTGGGGGAAGCAGGTTGTGGAGGCTCATTAATACATGGAGCCCAGCCCTGCGGGCCTGTGGATTGGAGTTGAAACACCAATCTGTCCACCTGTCCACACAGCATGGGCTTCCACGGGGTCCAGGCTGGGCACTCAGGGTGAGGAGCACAGCCTGAAGATCTCAGGCAAAGCTCAGGCGCCCTTGTTCCGCACCTCCATCCCAGTTGTCTGCCTGAGGTTAGGATCCTCCCCCTTGGTCCCAGCCTTGCTCTGGGTTCCACCCCTTACCTCTTCCAGTTCTCATTTGGGGGAATACCTCCTCTCCATCAAGCCAAGCAGGTTTTCTCATGCTTTTGGGAGTCTTGTCCCAAGCAGAGAGGTTTCTCTGCATCTGGAAGCCTTTGAATGCACGGGCTATGTCTGTTCTTGCTCACCAGCCTGCACCACTGTCTGGCACATAGTAAGTGGTCAGCTGATGGTTGCTGGTTCCTATACTTTACTGTTTCAAGTTTTAGCTTTAGGGGCCTTAGGATGTAGCTTAGTGGTAGAACACTTGCTTGGTGTTTGCAAACAAACTGGGCAAAGCTGCTGGGCCCCTTTGGGGGCCTGGGTACCAGGCTATCAGAAAAGGAAGGACCCTTGAATGGACATAGTATCTGCCAGTTGGAGGGCTGGGTGAGGAGCTGAGTCCTGGAAGCTTCTGTGGTAAGAAGGAACGGAGTGGCAAGAATATAATGATCTCAGATAAAATTGAAACGATAAAGAGGGTGGTTATACAGACTGGTAATAACAGCTTAGGTTTATATTGTACTTTCACAGCCACTATCTCTTTGTTTGACAACAACCCTGGTAATTAGGCAGGGTAGACAATCTGTTTTACAGATGAGGAGGCTGATCTAGTAGCAATGAAGGGACAGCCTGAGGCCTCTGTAAGTCAGTAAAGGAGCAGGGGCTTCCCCCAGGCTTCCTGGCTCCTCATCCTCTCTGGCCTCTGCAAGTTGGTATGTCAGGCCTCTGTGTTCTCACCTTGTCCCAAGTTCCTTGTCCACAAGAGATCCAGAGTCTCCACAGATTCAAACTCATAAATGATCAGTGTCCCAGGGTTCTCTTCCCATCTCACTAGAGTCCCTCAGACCCAGCTTTTTGTCTCTGCCTTGGTGGAGGTCTGCAGGGCCACTTTTCTTAAGGTCCCTGAACTGAGTATGTTCCCAGGAATTATCTGTCCTCATGGGTTTGTACAGAGCTCTGAGCAGTGTTGTGCTGGAGTTAACGTGTCTTGAGGCATGAGGCTGGAGGCTGAGTCTTGGGAGCTGATTGTTAAACATCCATTATACAGAGTCATGGGAGAGGCTGGGAAGATGACTTGGTAGGTAAACCGCTTACTGCCCAAGTCTAAGGACCCAAGTTTGAATTCCCAGAATTGCTACAGGAGGTCGAGGGAGACAGGTGAATTTTTGGAGGTGGCATATGGTGCCACAAACAATGAGACTGTCTCAAACAAAGTGTAAGACAAGGACCTCGCCTGAGGTTGTCCTCTGACCTCCACATATGCCGTGGCATGGTCGTGGCTGCTCTCACTCATGTGGTCGTACACATACAGACACACAGAAACACACACACACACAAAGATTAAAAAATTGTGAGTCAAGGCTAGGTGTGGTGATGCACGCCTTTATCCCAGCACTTGCAAGACAGGTGCATCTCTGGGAGTTCAAGGCTAGCCTTGTCTATGTAGTGAGTCCCAGGTCAGTTAGATATATCTCTATCTCTATATCTGTCTGTCTATCTATCTATCTATCTATCTATCTATCTATCTATCTATCTATCTATCTATAGTGAGACCCTGTCTCAAAAGAGAAGGGGAGGAGAATGACATGAGGAGATTTGTCTTATTGAGAGCAGCTTTGCTCTTGATTGACAGGCTATAGAGAGAGTGAACTAGGCACTGAGAAGGAGAGACATGACAGACATGCCAGGTAGTTCACGATGATGCTCAGGTCATCTGTGTGGCCGAAACTGCTTGAGGGTGACTTAGGCACTGGTGACCATGTCCCTCCTGGACAGATTCTGAGACTTTGTCGGCTGGCTTTTAGATGGTTTATGACCTCTGGTTGGGACTCAGGAATGACAGCTTACTGAGTATGGGCTAGGTCTTTGGACAGTGGCTTGTACCAACACAGAGTTTCTTGCTAGGTTCCAGAGATGTTCAAACTGGTCATTCAACAAAACCACCATCAGAACATGGGCACGGTATGTGTATGGGTGGGGGGAATGTGTCCAGTACAGTATGGAGAAAGAACAGCCTTGGAACAGGTTCTGGAAGTTTCCGTAGCAGAAGCAGCTTCAGTGTGGCTCTGGCTTCAGGTAAACTGGGAGTCTACAGGTCTGTGACAGAGCAGGCAGTACCAGATCTTCCTCAGGTCTGGAGCTATGGCATCTCCCTGGGTATCCATCCGTAAAGGATGCCTGCAGATCGTATCCGTCAGGCCTTGTTCTGGGTTTGCGCCCTTCCTTGTATGTCTTGAAGTGTTTCATATTGCCCCCTCCGTGACTCCCCGGCAGGTCTGCTGCTGCTGTTCTAGGTCTTAGGGGGTCAGAATGAATTAGTTATTCAGTCTTACTGGGCACATAAGTGGGGAGAGCATCCAGACAGGCCCCATGTCTTATTTTCATTTGAGACAAACTTTGCTGTATAGCTCAGTCTGGCCTCATATTCGTGACCGCCATTGTTGCTCAATTCCCAGGTGCTCTTCCCTCTGATGGGATGAGAGTGCCTAGCTTCAGGTGCAGGCTTAAGAGGACGGCACTTGGGGCTGGAGAGATGGCTCAGTGGTTAAGAGCATTGCCTGCTCTTCCAAAGGTCCTGAGTTCAATTCCCAGCAACCACATGGTGGCTCACAGCCATCTGTAAAAGAGGTCTGGCGCCCTCTTCTGGTCTTCGGGCATGCACACAGAATATTGTATACATAATAAATAAATAAATATTTAAAAAAAAAAAAGAGGACGGCACTTAAAACCTGCTGGTTCAGATAGTCAAATCGACACAGCGCCTTTAAACAGCATATTCTCAGTTACCCGCCTAAACCAGGACCAAGAGACAGAAATTACTTCTGTCAGTTTTTCTGGTCCTGTAGAGAAAAGGAGGAAGGGCTGGGGGTGGGGGAGAGATCCACCTGCCCAGTTCTGTGACATTTATCTTGATCTGGCCGGGTAACATGATGTGGGTACCACCATGCCAGCTTATATAGCTTGTGTTACTCTTCTCTGCTCCCACCTTTGCTCTGGGTTTCTTTCCTTTTGCGGAGGATGTGGGGGAGGAAAGAAGCTCTCTAGATAGCTAGACCTCTCCCCCACCCTTCCCCATGTTGGGAAGATCCAGGTTTTTTGCTGCTGGCTTGTCACCCTGTGGCTCTGGTTTAGGCTGGGAACAGACTTTAGTGTTCATAGGGACAGCCCCAGTGCAGTGCCAGGAGAGCTGCAGTGAGTTTGTGGGGTGGTGGGCACCCTACCATTGCACAGAGAGCATGTTCAGCCCTCTTGAGCTGAGAGGCAGACCTGTTGCTGTCTCTATTCTCTACCACGTGGTGAGGCCAGGGCCATGTGGCTGGGAGCTGGAGGTGACCAGAGCCTAGTCTATTGGCCCCCAGCACTGCTTTTCCACCCTCTGCCCCAGAACACTGCTGTGCTCTTTACTGAGGGCTGACCTGCTGATATCCTGGCAATTCACACATAATGCAGAGATGGAAAGATGGATGGCCAGCTCACACAGATGGCCTCTTAATTACACCTGGTCCCAGCTCTTGCTTGCATCTTCCCTTCAGTCTGTGGGTTGGTTGAGAGATGGTCTCAGACTTTCCCTCCCCCTGATAGGCATGTCTCCAGCCCAGGACAGTGGGTGGGTTGCAGTGAGCCAGCCTGTGATGGTACCAGCACATGGTGGCATCTGCCTACCGAGAGTCTAAGGTGAGCTCCTCTTACCCGGTATTTCTTAGTGAAAGTCCATCCCAGAAGCCCCATGCTTGGCATGCTTCCTGAATCCCATCCATCAGCACAGAAGTCAGCCGCATCTTCCTCGCCCTCCTCCTTGTTTGGAGTGGGTGGAGGGAGGGAGCTATCAGGGCAGATCTTATTCAATTTCCATAGGAAAACAATGGTTAAATCAAGTAACAGTCTTAGAAGAGAAGAGAAAACATCTCCAACCTGGATCCGTCCCAGAAACTCCCAAATTCTCATTACCTAAGGGTTTATTTTACTTTTATTATTTTTGTTTCTTGAGACAGGGTCTCACTGTGTAGCCTTGGCTGGCCTGGAACTTGCTATTCAGACCGGTTGCCCTGGAATTCTCAGAGATCCACCTGGTTCTGCCTCCTGAGTGCTAGGATAAAAAGTGTGTGTCACTATGGCTGGTTAATTTTTAAAATCATTCCTTTTATTTCACTGTGTGTGAGTGTTTGCTTGCATGTTTGTGTACCACGTGTGTGCCTGGACTATATGTGGAGGTCAGAAGAGGGTGTTGGATCTCTGGAACTGAAGTTACAGATAGTTGTGAGCCCCTAGGTAGTATTAGGAACTGAACCTAGGTCCTATGCAAGAGCATTCAGTGCTTTTGACCACTGAGCCATCTCTCCAACCCTTTACTTTACTTTTAAAGACACATGTGTTTCATGACCATTGAAGAAAATGTAGAAGAAGTCCAAAATAGTGCTTTACCGCACCAGCTCCAGACTCTCTGGACAGGGTGGTGGTACCACTTGCTCAGGCAGCCACTCGCTTGCTCTTTTGGCCTGGGCTTTGTAGAACCCATAATGCATCAGGTCTGTGCTGACTCTGGAGAGGAGGGGTCTGCTGCTCACTGCTGGGTAACTCTCTTGACTCCTTCGTTTTGTCTTCTGCGGTGTCATCCTAGCACTGGGGTCTCAGGGTGAGGGGACCTAACAAGAGAAATATAGGTGCCCAGGACAGCGACCCAGGCTGAGTGCAAGCTTGAGCGATTGTTTGTTATATGGGTGAGGAAATACTGCTGTACACTTTCGGGGTCTGTCCTAAGGCCCGAGAATTAAACTGTCAAAAGGCAGATTAATAAGAGAGAAGGCATACTTTTGTTTATGAAGTTTTTATTACATTATTTATTTATTAGTGTGTGTGTGTGTGTACTAAGTTGAGCATGTAAAGGTCAGAGGACAGCTTGCAGAAAGTCAGTTGTCTCCTCCCTTGTGGGTCCTGGTGATTGAATTCAGGTCACCAAACTTGATGCAAGTTCCTCTACCCACTGAGCCATCTTGCTGGCCCTGCATATTATTTGATAGTGATTTCTTTCAGATGGCATCTTATTATATGGTCTAGGTTGACTTGAAGGTTATTACATAGCCCAGGCTGTCCTCGAACTCATAAGACTCTTCCTGCCTCAGCCTCCTAAATGCTAAGCTGAGTCTAGCCTCTTAAATAACTTAATTTCAATTTTGGAGACAGGGTCTCCTGTAGCTCACGTTGGCCGAGAGCTCCACTCACTAACCTAGAGTGACCTTGAACTTCTTCTCCTCCCCCACCCCCCCACCCCCCACCCCCAGCTCCACCTTTCCAGGGCTGGAACTGGCAGGTGTGTGTTACCACGCCTGCGTTAAGGGACCTGGGCCTTGGAACTAAACCACATCTCCAGCCCTATAGATAACCTTTTTATTTTAACATTAAGGTTTTTTTTTAAATATTTATTTATTATGTATATAATATTCTGTCAGTGTGTGTGCCAGCAGGCCAGAAGAGGGCACCAGACCCCATTACAGATGGCTGTGAGCCACCATGCGGTTGCCGGGAATTGAACTCAGGACCTTTGGAAGAGCAAGCAATGCTCTTAACCTCTGAGCCATCTCTCCAGCCCTTAACATTAAGTTTTAAAAGCTGTTTTAGGGTGTCACAGAGCAGTGGTGAGAGCCCTGAAGAAGTTGACATCCCACGTCAACAGAGAAGGCTAAGTTTGAGGTGACTGGACAAGTCAGTCCTGGGAAAATGGCTAGGAAATGGTAGGAAAGTGGGGTTAGCCACTTCCCTGTCCGTGTGAGGAAACGCCTGACGAAGCAGCCTGCAGAAGGAAGGGTGTATTTGGGCTCACCTATCACGGTGGCAAGGGCGTGAGGCCGCTGGCCCTAGCGCATCCACAGTCAGGAAGCAGGGAGCCATGACTGCTACCACTCAGCTTTTATGTTTTCTAATGCGCCTGAGAGGCGCTGCCGCTCTGCAGGGTGGGCCTCCTGCCTCAGTTAACCTGCCTGGGAACACCCTCATGGGGAGTCCCTGGCCTGTGGCTCCCACGATTCGCTACATCCTGTTCAGTTGCCAATCAAGGTGGCCCATCACAGATGTTCAGTAGGCAACATTCCTCTTCCTGTTTGAGAAGGATTTATGTCCCAATCACAAAGAAAAACGTGGACCCTGCTTTTAGACAGAAGGGGGCAGGCAGAGAGCATTCCTGTCCCTGCCGCTGGCTTAGGGCCTTTAGCTCAAAAGGATTCTTATACCACAGTAACATATTTTGAGGTAGCATTCTTTTTATTCATGCTTTACATGCATTTATTTTGTGTGCCTGTGTGTGTGTGCATGCACGCGAGTGTGCGATGTGATGCTCCTGTGGTGGTCAGAGACCAACTTGTAGTAGGCAGTTCTTTTCTTCCGGCACTTGGGTCCCGGGGATTGAACTCAGGCGGTCAGGCTTGGTGACACGTGCCTTTATATGCTGAGCCATCATGCTAGCCTTGGGGTCATGGACTCTCATCCCCTTCAGTTACAACAAGGAGCAGGCAGACGGTCACCCTTTCCTTGTGGATCTTCTCCAAGGGTCGATGAACTTCCTCGTCGTTTTCTGGTACTGTAACGGAGCACCTGAGGCTAATGAAGACATCTATGACCCAGACTTCTAGATGTTCAGAGGGATCAAACCAGCATCGTCTTGACTCTGATGATGGTGTCGTCATGGTGGGCGTGTGTGTGCGGGAGAGAAAGGAAACTGGGAGAAGCTGAGGTCTCACAGTCTTTCTCCAGAGCTAACAACAACCTCAGGGTGGCTGCTAGGTTTCACCCCCCTCTGACCTTTAAGATCTGTTAAGCAGTTGGTTGTCTGCAGGTAATTTATCTGCAGGGCCATGACTTGGGGCCATTTGCCTGAGCATCTAGGGCTGAGGGCCAGGCACAGGGTAGGGAGTCCATAGTTTCCAGGCCAGTGGAGGGGATAAATAGATGGAGAAGGCCGACGTGGGGGTTCAGGAAGGTTTGAGCCGTGCGCCTAGCACACCTACTCTGGCTCCACTTGCCTCAGGCCCCCTGAGTTGCCAAGGTCACTTGAGGAAGATCTTAGCAATCTGCGGGGTGAGGTAGTGGGCTCTTGGGGCCAGAGGAGAGCAGGGTATGCGGGGGATTGTGCCAGGGAGCTGGGATAAGTGTGGGATTAGGGTTACATGTCTGAGATAGAATCGGCTAGAATTGCAAGCTAGGAGAGTATGTGCAGGGTTGAGGGAGGGAGGGAAGGAATCAGGTGACTTCTAGAATTTTCTTTTGTAGCCCTGGTTGTTGGCAGTGTCAGTAAGTGAGCCAGTTTGTGGGGAGTCAGGGAATGGCTGGGGAGGGGCGGGGCGGAACTGAGGATTAGTTCAGGAGGAGGTCACGTTTAGAGGTTGGCTGGTGTATTGGCACCTATGGAGGGTCAGACTTAAGCGCTACATTCGGGCTGGACGGTGCAGTGGAAGCAGTGGGGGCTGTCCAGGGGCCACAAAAGAGCCAGGGAGCCTGACTGGGAGGAACCCACCCTGCTGTTCTAGGGTGTGGGGTTGAGTGCAGAACTCTGTGAAGATCAACCGTAAGTCAGAAGTGCAACCGTGGTTGTGATTCTGGTGGTGGAGGTGGAGCCAGTGGAGTCAGGGGAGAGGTTCCCACCATGCCCAGCTGTGTGGGAGGAAGGGTAGGAGGGAGGGAGGGTGGCTCTTCAGCAGGCCAACTGCTGTGTCCATGACCTCAATGACCTCCTTCAGTCTTGCCAAGAGGATGCCAGAAGCGTGTAGCGGTTTTCATCTGTCTGCCTCTGCGTTCCTCTTTGACACTTGCCAAGATGCCCAGCTGAGTAGGATGTAGGCACCTCCAGCCTCTGGGGGAGGCAGGCAGGTCACCACCCAACATAGGGAAAGGGAGGAGGAGCTGGCTGAAGCAGGCAAGTGGCAAAGTTAGACCAGAGGAGGGAGGGATTAGAGGCAGGAGAATGCTGCTGGGGACTTGGAGCCTGTCATGGGAATCTTCTGACTTACCTTGAAGGTCTGTGAGCCCTGAAGCTGCTTGGGTCAGGGATAACACAACCAGAATTTTCTGACCTGGGTTAGTCAGAATTTTCTATCCCAGGGACATCCTGGGTCAGAAGGGGGCTGGAGACAACAGGAAGCAGGTTGAAGCCTATCTGAGCTCCTGATTATTAGCCCAGTGTCTGAACCTTTGGAGCCTATCCGAGGCCCTGATTACTACCCAGCATCTGAACCTTGCTTGCCTCCTCATGTTTCCCAAACTCTGCTCATTTATTTTCTCCTGGAAGAGGTTTGAGAGACTCCGAGAGGTTAAGTAACCTTCCCAAGGTCACAGAGCCTACCAGGGTAGATGAAACAAAAGCCATCTCAGGGCAGAGGCACGAGGTTGAGTCACCCCAGGGAGGGGCTCCCTGGACAGATGTTGTGGCTTTGAACTTTGTCTTTGTAGTCTCAGGGTCTCTGGAGATGAGGAGCGGGGTGTGGGGCTTCCTGGAGCCATTTGGTCAGCGTGAAAGCTTTCTGGGCATCCATTTCCTTGGAGTGTTGGGAAAAGCACATGGGTCCGGTCCAGGATTCAATTAACACAGGTCACATGAGACCATCGAGGGAGGTGGCCCCATTGGGGAGCTGTGTTTCATAGATGGCAGGCCCATGCCTCACATTGGGGACACTGTGAGAGATGTCAGACAGGTTTAGAGCCCCGCCTGTTCTGAATGTAGCATCCATGAGCAAGGGTCTCCCCCTCTCTGGAGTCCCAAAGCAGGGGTAACATGAACATGGCTTGCAAGCCTGGAGTCCTAACCACGGGCACTGCGGCTCATCTGCTTCTGGTTCTGTTGCTCTGTATGTAATGTGCCAGCTTGTTTATCTCCAGTGAATAGATGAGGCGAAGGGTGAGCATCAGCCCAAAGCCACACAGGATGTGAATGCTGTCCCATGTGACTCTGGAGCCCTCCCTCGAAACCCGGAGGGTCCCTGCCAGCCTCAGTTTATTCGAGCTTGTGTTTCCCCTGCCGGCATGTCATCTGGGTAGGATCTTGGGGGGACTTTGGTGTTCACTTACCCACATAGGGACACCTAGTCTTTCCAGTTGTTCCCTTTTCATCCCGAAGCTGTAGTCTGCTTCAAGTCAGGTAAACCAGGCTGGGGATCCCAGCAGCCCAGTTCCCAGTCTTGGGCTTTTCACAGTTTTCCAGGGGCCTCAGGAAGGGTGTGTGCTAGAAGCCTAGAGCTGGGCATCTGGGTTCATACCCCACTGTGAACCACCCAGGAGAGCATGGGTAGTCTTGTCCCCACCCCTCAACTTCTCCCTAAGCCTCAATTTCCTCTTTTGTGAGATGAGCAGATTGAACATCTAGAGTTTCTCATTCCATTTAAAAATATATTTTGAAGTTGGGTGGTGGTGGCACAAGCCTTTAATCCCGGCACTCAGGAGGCAGAGGCAGGCAGATCTCTGTGAGTTCGAGGCCAACCTGGTCTACAAGAGCTAGTTCCAGGACAGGCTCCAAAGCTATAGAGAAACCCTGTCTCAAAAAAAAGAAAAAAGAAAAAATATGTTATTTAAGATTTTATTTATTTTTAATTTATGTGTATGAGTGCTTATCTGAATGTATGTCTGTGCACCATGTGTATTCAGTGTATCAGATCCCCTATGACTGGAGTTGGAGACTGTTGTGAACCTCTAGCCCCGCCTCTCCCACTCTCTAGCCCCGCCTCTCCCACTCTCTAGCCCCACCTCTCCCACTCTCTATCCCTGACCCTATCAGGACTTGGAACTCTTCCCAGTCAACAAGTCTCTTTGTGTTCATGAGGCTCTAGAGCTGCAGGGCTTCTCAGAGCCTTTACCAGACATCATTCTGCTATGGTTTCCCTGTTCTTGGCCTCCGCTGCCTCCATTCTCCACATGAGCAGCCTGTAATTTATTGCAGGACACAGATGCTGTCCCAAATGTACATACGGATGTGCATGACTCTTCAGAACTGTGGACACCTTTAACTCAGACACTATTGCTCGTGGCATTTGGGGACGTCCCTATGAGCTTTGACAACCTGGGACCAACAGAACTCTTACTCTCAGCCTGTTTCTGCTCCTTGGTTGTTTAATGTCACTTCCCTGAACATGGGTCCTGTAACTGCAACTACAGGTCGCCTGGGAAGGCAGTCTGGCTGGGATGGCCGGGATAACCTGGCTCATGGTGGGGACAGACAAGGAGATCAGGAGGAGGACTCATCCAGTGATTCCTAGGTTTGGATGTTGCACCAGGAACCTTCTCATAGAGGGCCAGTTGTGTGCAAAGGCGGCAGGTGTAGGCCGATGGTCCTGAGCCCTGGAGGACCCAGGAGCCAGAATTCTGACCTGAGTGTGTGTTAAGTGGGGCCTTAGATGGCCTGCTGATCCACAGGCCTCTTAGGGAGGAATTGGGGGAGTTTGGGATATGATTTTTTTTGGGGGGCGGCTCTGGGGTTGGAGCCCCCAAACCCTGCTCTCTTTCTCATGCTGGTGCATGCTAGCTACTGCTCTGCCACTGAGGTCAGCCCCAGACCAGAATCTGCACATGAAGAAGCTTCTCTTGGTACTCAGGTGGGTCTGAGGCCAGCAGTTTAGGGACATGCTTGGAGAAGGCTTTGGGACCCTCAGAGCTAGAAATGTTTGGCAGAGTGACTGTCATGTGAGCGAGAACACATTGGGGCCCTGCTCTGAGCTGCCTTTCTCTGCAGCAGCCTCCCGGGGCTCCTCTTGGGTATGTGCCTGGTGTGCCAACACAGTGCTGATGGCTTTGGACAGGACGCCGGTGCTTGACTTGTACTTGTAGAGATGCCCGGGCCAGCAGACTTTGCTGGCACCTGTAGAGATGCCTGGGCCAGCAGACCTGGTACCTGTAGAGATGCCCGGGCTAGTAGACCTTGCTGGCACCTGTAGAGATGCCTGGGCCAGCAGACCCGACACCCATAGAGATGCCCAGGCCATCAGATCTGCTACTCATAGAGATGCCTACGCCAGCAGACCTGGTACCCGTAGAGATGCCTGGGCCAACAGACCTGGTACCCGTAGAGATGCCTGGGCCAACAGACCTTGCTGGCATCCGTAGAGATGCCCAGGCCAGCAGATCTGGTACCCATAGAGATGCCTGCGCCAGCAGACCTTGCTGGCACCCATAAAGATGCCCAGGCCATCAGACCTGGCATCCGTAGAGATGCCTGGGCCAATAGACCTTGCTGGCATCCATAGAGATGCCTGGGCCAGCAGATCTTGCTGGGCCTGGGTTTACAAAGCTCCCAGATCTTTCATTTGTTTGTTTGTCTTTCGTTTAGTAAGTATCTGTTGAGATCTATGAAGGATAACCTAGAGAACGTGACTGTTGGGCCAGTCACAGCCTGCGGTGTTGCCTACTCTGTGTCTGGTGATGGAGGCGGGGTGATCACAGAGGAGGTCTAAGTCGGATGGGGAAACAGGTGTCTGCAAGATATCTGAGTCAGACTGAAACTTAGGACACAGCTGGAATCCCTGGGCATCTGAGCTCTAGGACATTCCAGGTTGGAGTAGGGCTCCAAAAACACTTCTTATAAGTTCCTGTCATTTATTTTTTCTCTTGGCTATTCAGCTGTCTTGGCATCTATGCATCTATTTACCCATCCATCCATCCATCCATCCATCCATCCATCCATCCATCCATTTATCTATCTCTGTGCGCCACTTGTCAGGTGTGTGCCATTGGTTAAGCGTCTCCAGCGCTCTCTCTCTCTCTCTCTCTCTCTCTCTCTCTCTCTCTCTCTCTCTTTCTCAATTTGGGGGTAATAGCAGTTGTTGCAAAGACTAAGAGTCCTATCAATGCCCAGAGTGTAGTTATTATCCATTAGGGTCCAGGGAAGTAAGATTCTCTGCAGGCATCTAGCTGCCCACCTGTGGGCTGGCATTAATAGTCTCAAAGAGGGAAGCCTGAATTCAAACCCCACCTATACCTCAGACTGACACTCAGACCTCAGCAGACGGGCTCAGTGCACTGAGCTCAGGTTTCCCATCCGTGTCTAGGGATGATAA
This sequence comes from Alexandromys fortis, assembly GCF_014885135.2. NCBI lineage: Eukaryota > Metazoa > Chordata > Mammalia > Rodentia > Cricetidae > Alexandromys > Alexandromys fortis. The sequence continues at coordinate 1,377,509 of NW_026067894.1, forward strand.
CCCAAGAGGGCAGGGGCCTTGGAGTCTGATGACTCATCTGTCTTGTGGGTTCTCCCTGAGGCTGCTGGGAAACTCAGGTCCAAACAGGCCAAGTGAACTTTGGGTTTGGTGAGGGCCATGAGGTCATGCACTGGCCTTAGAGACTAGGGCCAGCTGTGGACTCTATAGGGTCATGTGCTCACGGCCTCAGGTCCTTTGAAATGCACCTTGTGTGTCAGGTGCCTAAAGTATTCACAGCTGGATGGATGCTTTCTCTGGCTGGGGGTCTGGTCTGGCTATTTTGTCTTCCCTGGCTCACACACTATCCCTCACTCCTTCCTTTCCTGTCTGGCCTATATTTTTAGGTTGGGTGGGGCATGCCTCTGCAAGGTTTGGGTCACTGAAGGTAAATATTAACCAATCTATCTGGCCTCCATCACAAACTTGTCTGGACTGGCTTTGGAGGGCTTAGATTCTTAACCTAGTACCTGAGTTGTAGGCCTGCTTGGTAGGAAAGGGCAGCTGTTCTTTACTAGGGATTGTGTCCTGGCCCCAACCTTCTCCAGGTCTACAGCAAGGGGCCAGGAGGCTAGCCCAGGGTCACACAGCAGTGGGGGTGGCCCTGTAGCTGGAACCTAGGAGTGTTACCCTGCAAAGCCCCTGCTTTTCTCACCAGGACCTGGGATCATCCTTGTTCTGCCTGGCTTATCCCAGGATGCCGTGAATGGAAGAGGTGCCTGGGGTTTGCCCAGCTGCCACACTTGGTCTAGGCTGCTGCATTTCTTCTTGTGAGCTGTTGCCAGGTGTGCCCAGCCACACCTTCATGATAGAACACTATGGGACCTGGGAGTGACCCCCTGGCCAGCCAGCCAGCCAGCTAGGCATCTTTGGAAGGCCACTCACCAGGCACCGTGAGGACCCAAGTGTTGAGTCTGACCCATTTGGGAGCAGACACATACGAGCACAAGAGCCAGCATGCGGGTTGAGCCTCTGGGACCTGGGTTCCAATCTCTGAACTTTCACTGGGCCCTTGCCACATTCAGTGTGAGGGGATCCTCTGAGATGCGAGAATACAAGGTTAAGACCGTGTGAGGATCAAGTGAGGGATGTTCATGGGAGCAGGCAGAGTGCTCTACCCAGGCTCCCAGTGGTCACTCCCTGTGACTGAGAGCCACCATGGGTCAGAGATAAGTGAGCCCAGTCCCCCATGGTACTGGCTGCCGTGAACAGGACAGATAGGTGTCAGAATCCCCAAGAACACAAGTGACATGCCAGTACTGTTGGGAGTTGGTGGCCAAGGCATGTGACCACATCTGAGGCCCAACTGGTCCCAAAGTGGCTTGAATTAGGTTGGGCTTCCTGGCTTTCTGGCATGACCTGGAACCATCCCCGTGTGGAATATTCTTGGGCACATGAGTCACAAGGCTAACTAACCTCCCTCTGCAGAGCACTCTTTATTTTACTTTCTGCAACTCCCCCCTAATATGGTCTCTTGTGACTTCTACTTTACCCTGTTTGGTGCCTTGTCCTGGAAGTCTGGCAGGCGGCGTCCCCTGGAGGATGCTGCCGAACTATGTATGGGTCTAGGTGTAGGGAGGGTCCAAGGGCAGCCAGGTGGATGAAGTGAAGTCACATGGCTCAGGGCTGTGCATCGGAGGCTGAGTATCCTGTTTTCATTGGCTTTCACGGGGAGGATGCTGCAGCCCAGGCCAGGTGTGTATTATCCCACAGCCATGATTCCCCAGGTATAGCTGGCATCTGAGAGGAGACTGCTGAACCAATGAGGGCTGGGACCACCTGACAGGACCCCTCAGGGCTGGAAGCAGCATGGGAAGGGAGGCAGTTAGGCACACAGGGAGTGATAAAGGGCTGAGACTCGCTGGCCAGGGAGAGGATGGACATGGAGAAGGAAGGACAGCTGTGGGGAGGGAGTATCCCATGCAGGAGAGATGGCCCTTGTTCCTAAGAACTCCAAAGGAGGACGTGGGGCTGGTGAGGTGGGAGGTGGACACCCACCCCTCTCCCAGGGATTGTGAGCACTCTGGTGAGGGAGCAATTTCAGCGTGTGTGGTGGTGTGGAGAGTCACTTTGGAGACTCACCCAGGCCAGGTATAGGGCTAGGCTCTGTAAGGGCCTTGGGCCAGGGCCCTTTCTTTCCTACACACAGTTATTATATCCCCAGTAATTGTTCAGAAGGTTGACCATGGGACCTTTGTGGATATGAGCCGAGGGAATGAACTAGCATCTCACAGCAGCTGGGCAGGTCTTAGGTAAACTGAGGCTTGGGGAAGCTGAGCCTCAAGTGCCTAGGAAGAGATTCTGTGCTTGGAACCCACTCTGCCTGATTTTCCATTCTGTGCTTCAACCCAGCACGCCAGGCTACTTGAGGAGGAGTCCCTGTACTGACTGCCTGGGGGCCTGTGAAGCCTGGCAGAGAGTTCCTGTCATTATCGAAGAAGGTCCTCAACCACACCAGGGCAGGACACACCTCAGGCCAGCCCTGTGGGGTCTGTACCTCCTGGGCGATGGCAGATCCAACTGACTGATGGCCCCTGGCTGAACCCCCGGCGCCCTCAGAAGTGTGTGCATTCAGGCTCAGCGGTTAAGAGCACTGGCTGCTCTTCCAGAGGACCCCAGGTTCAACTCCCAGCACCCACATGGAGGCTCACAAGTGTCTGCAACTCCAGTTCCAGGGGATCTGACACCCATGGCAAAACACCAATGCACATTTAAAAAAAAGGGGGGGGGGAGAAGTGTGTATGCTCAGCCCCTTTCAGCTAGAACCCTATCTAGACATCCTATGTGTGCACAGAACTGTTTTCAGGGCCCAGCCTGGGACTCACAGCTGAGAGTTTTCTGTTGATGTAGCAGAATACTTGACTAGGTCACGAAGGCACCTTGGGGTTGATTATGGTACCTGCTTCTCAGTGACCCTGGGCAACCCAAACACCTATGTTCTTCGTTCTGCGCCCAGGCATGGGACCTGGACCCCCTTCAGACAATATGCTTACCGCAAAGTGAGGAGCAGGGCAGTTTGGGTGGAGCGGCGGGAGCGAAGACGGTGCAAGGACCCTGATTTCCATGGCAGGCTACTGTCCTAGCGCAGCCAGACTGCTAGACTTACACCGTGGCCCTCGTGGTGGGTCATCGGCAGACACACACTTCTCGCATGGTTCTAAAGTGGTGCTTCTCAGCCTGTGGGTCACGACTCCTTGGGTCTCAGATAGCTTGCAAATCAGATATTTACATTAGAATTCATAGCAGTAGCGAAATTATAGTTATGAAGTAGCAATGAAATAATTTTATGGTTGGGGGGTCGCTACGGCATGAGGGACTGTATTGAGGGGTCACAGCATTGGAAAGGTTGAGAACCACTGTTTGGGAGGCTGGGAGGTTCAGTATCAAGGTACCCCCCATCCTGTGTCTGTGGAGGTCTGTGCCTCGTGCGTGGTCCCTCCTCATTCAGGTGGCAAAAGGCACTTGCTGGCTCTCTGGGTCTCTTATTTTACTTTTGAATATCTATTTTATTTTTACTTATCCGTATGTCTGTGAGTCTGGGGTATGAGTACACGTGTGTAAGTGCCTAAGGAGACCAGAGACATCTGGATCCCGGGAACAGTGGCCTCCGTTCTCTGCTCTGCAAGCAGAGCACAGGCAGGGTGGGCTGCAGTTTAGGGCTCTGTGATTTCAGCATAGAGAGGAGGGAAACTGGGCTGGGGAGAGCAGGGAGCATCAACTAGGGTGTAGGCAGCCTTGCGAAGTGTGCCTCTGGGTAGTCATCGCTAGTCCATCCTGTCACAGTTGATCGAGAAAGAGGGGTAGTTCCCTGCCTGGGCCAAGGTCATGGACTTGACTCCATCCCAAGACAGCAGGATTCAGGGCACAGCCTTGTCAGGGTTAAAGGCCTTCTGTCCTTGACACCCCCAACCCAGCCTCCCCCGACCCCTTCCACACCCTAGGTAGACAGACAGTATCTTTTCTCGTAATCAAGTGTAAGGGGGGCTGGGGAAAATGCTGGCCGGATCCTGGGGCGTCTTGTCAGCTTCCATGGACTCTGGACGTTGGAAGTAGACAGCCAGGTTTAGTTGTAGACTAGCTGCTGATAAGCTTGACTTTGGATGGCTCTAAGCCTCAATTTCCTCTGTAGAATGGAGGTGCCAGGTAGAGTCTGGCTTGAGGCAAGGTCGGAGTGTCCAAGCTTCCTCTACCTCCCTCCAGAGATGCTGAGGACTGCTGAAGCCCACGCAGAGTTCTCCAGGAAGGACAGCTCCATCAGGCCACGGGTTTACATGTCTGAGAGTTCAACCAGGGCTCTCAGGTGGTCCCCAGGCTCTCTGAGTGCCTTAGACTTGACCTTCTGGAGGCGGCAGACTCTCCTCCCAGGTCACCCTGCCTTGGGTGGGTGAGCTAAGCAGTTTTTAACTGAGTTTTTACAGAGGCGATTTCCTGCTGAGGTCAGAGTTGAAGGCTCCCACCCTGAGAGGACGGGAGCTGGAGTCTGAAGCTCCAGATTAGAGCCAGATCGCTTCCTGGGGGCTTCAGAGGGCCTTTCACCCTCCAAGCTTCGTCTCTTCCCTGGAAAGCTGAGTGTCCCAGTGTCCACCTTCCCTCCTGTTGTGACTGCTGCCCACAGCGCTGATGGTGGCAACCGCGGCGCTCCAGGGTCCTGGCCTCCTCACTGGACCACATGCTTCTGACTCACCAAAGGAAGAATGTGGTGTTTTGGGAGCGAGTTTTTAAAAATAGCCCAAATCTTTCTCCACCCAGCCCCACCCTTCTCTCCTGATCACTCCCGAGAGAGGGCCTTAGATCTCTTTCCACACTAGTTTTGGGGTGCTGCCTCTTGCACAGCCTAGGGAATGGTGAGGGTTCTTTAAAGGTTCTCTCAGATGAAATTGTGTGGGTTCAGGCTGAGGCAAGAGGAGGCCTAGCCTAAGAGTGCCTGCCTTCTCCTTCAGGAAGCTGACCTGGGGCAAAGGAGTCTTTCTGTCCTCCCTCCCACCCACCCTCCCACCCTCCCTCCCTCCCTCCCACCCCCCCCCCTTCCTCCCTCTCTCCCTTCTGTTAATGTAGAACCCACAGCTCTCATCTTAAAGGGAATAAGAGATAATTTATTCTGGAGCTGTTTTGAGTGACCATAGCCTGGGAACAGAGAGTTACCCCAAATTCCATGTCCCAGTGCGGAAGCAGTTTTATGAAGTTTTTGTAGTTTTACAGAGCAGAGAAAGTCACAAACCAAGGCGAGCTGAAAATGCATTGGTGGGTGCATCGTCAGGGAGGCGGGTTCAAAGAGTTTCCTATAGGCTCAAGATGCTATCTGAGGACATTCTTAGCTTTTGATCTACTAAGTCAATAGATAGCAAAACATTTTTATCTATTGCCACAGATGTTAATTCTAACCTGGGGACCAAGGGATGATTGATTGTTTTTGGAGGACCACTCTTAGCCCAAGATAATTAGCTTTTGGACCCACAACATTCCAACCTTCCCCCCCTCCCCCAACTGCACTTCTAGTCCAGCCGTCATTCCCTGCAGCCAGGTGTCTTTCAGGAGTTTCCTTAGACTTTCCTTCCTTCCGTCCATCCCTCACTCACTGGGTGCCAGACTGTGTTCCTGGAGCTGTGGCTAGAGTGTGACAACGAGCCAGCATGCCCTGCCTCTGTGGCGGCCACTGGCTAGGAAGGGGGAAATGATAGAGCACACACCTAAGGTGTGAGGATTAGCTAAGTTAGCAGAATGCTGGCTTACCTGGCATGTGCAGAACCCTGGGTCCAATCCCCAGAACCTCATAAACCAGATGTGGGGGCCCAAACCTGTAACTCCGGCACTTGGGAGGTAGAGGCAGGGGCTACCTGGCTACGTAGCGAGTTCGAGGCCAGTCTGGGCTGCATGAGACCCTACCTCAAAAAAGCAAGTAAAGGGCTAGGGAGATGGCTCAGCAGTCAAGCCCTTGCTCTTCTTGCGGAGGACCCAGTTTCAGTTTCCAGCATACACACCGGGCTTCTCACAGTTCAGAACTCCAGTGCCAGGAGCTCCAATGTCCTCTTCTGGCCTCTGTGAGGAAGCGGCCCAACATCTATAGCAAAGATGTCATGAAGTAGTGAAGGGAGGGGAAGCAGGGATGAGGGCCACATTATGAGCCATTTGCAGGGGGCCATGCTCATAGGATGACCTCGGAGCAGAGGAGATGGCGAGGGAGATAGCCAGGTGGGTACACACAAGAAGAACCTTCTAGGCAGAGGGAAGAGCAAGGGCCGGGTCCCTGAGGTAGACACGTGCGTCACTGTTTAGGGAACTTCACGGTAGCCCTGACTTGAGTGGGGCGAGATGTGGAGGAGAGGAAGGAGTGGAAGCAGGGAGGAGGTGAGCGCCTCATGAGTCAAGATGTGGCAGGAACTTGTGAGGGTTCCAAACAGGATTACTGTGGCTCCCATGCTGAGCACAGAAGCACAGGGAGGAGGGAGCTGTGGGAGACCTGTGGGGTTATAATAACAGTCCAGGTTAGTGATGCTCATGGTTTGGTCCAGGTGGTGAGATGTGCTCAGGCCCTGGGCATGCCTCAAAGAAAGACAGCGAGGTTGTGAACGATAGGACAGGGGACTGGACTTGGCCCCCAGGCACCGGCGGGAGCAGAGCTTCGGTTGTGGGCAGTCAAGGGAGCTGGCCACCAGAAGGAGCAGGTGGCTAGCTGTCTACGGGGCTGGTCCACAGGTTGCTGTGAACTCAGTGAGGTTGACACCTCAATGGCAACAGGAGTAAGGGTGTCTAGCAGGCAGCAGGCAAAAGGCTGGTGTGCAAGGGAAGGTCAGGCCTGGGCCATTACTGTGGAGACAGCAGCGGGTGGGGTGGGGAACCACAAAATGGGTGAGATCACTGGGGCAGAGAGCAGGTAGACACTGTCTGGCTTGAGGTTGAGACTGGGAGCATCTAGGTTTGAGGTGTGAAATGGGCCAGGGGTGGGTGTGGGGTGCGGAGGAGGCATGGAAGGTGAGCGGCTGAGATAGAGGAAGGGGAGATGAAGGACGGGAGCAGTGGGTGTGTGGACTGAGCATGTGGGTGGGGGAGGTTGAGGTCTCTCTATTGGCTCTTGTATTCTAGGGCTTCTGGTGACCCCAGGAGCTGGCTCGTGGGGAGTGAGCAGACACCCCCTTGCGGGAGAGAGCAGGAGAGCTGCAGACAGGACCCAGCCATGCTTCTTAGGAGCTTTTTGTAGAGATGGGCAGAGAAATGGGATGGCCGTAGAGTGGGGGAAGATCCTCATCTCCATTCTTCCTTCCCTCCCTCTTTCCCTCCTTCCCATGGCAGGGTCTCATGTAGCCCAGGCTGGCCTTAAACTTGTTGTGTAGCCAAGGATAAGCTTGAACTTATGACCCTTTACCCTGCACCTTCCAGAGTGCTGGGACAGGCGTGCATCCTCATACCAGGCTTTGCATGGTGCTAAGATTTGAACCCAGGACGTTGTGCACGCTCGGTGAAATACTCGACGAGTTGAATTTTAGCTCCAGCTAAGGTCTGGGGTGCAGCCCTAGCTGGCCTCAACTTTCAGGGTAGACCAGGCTGGCTTTCAATATGTGGCAACCCTGCCCCTGTCTCCCAAGTGCTGGGGTTACAGGCATGAATCACCCTGCTTGCTGAATCTCTGTTTTTACGGTGGGCAAGAACGTTGCCTTAGAGATGAGCTAAGATGTGTGCTAATGGCCTCAGTCTCAACCACAGAGAAGACATCGCTGCTCCGCACCACACACCCCTTCTGCTTCCACACCCGGAGTTTTATCTCCTTCCGGTGTCAGCACAGAGGCCAGGTGAGGAGCAGGTGTCTCACACTGCCCCACTGACATGCACTGACATGTGACGTGAAGGCAATCACAGGACAGGCAGGTACTCCTGCTCAGAGAGGTGGCAAGAGGCCCGCTGGCTCTTGTGTATGTGTGTGCGCGTGCATATGCGCGTGTGTGCATGTGTATGCATGTGTGTGCTTGTATGTGTGTGTCCATGTGTGAGAGTGTGTGTATGTGCTATGTGTGTGTGTGAGAGAGTGTATGTGTGTGCACGTGCATATGTGTGTGTGTGCATGTGTGTGCTTGTATGTGTGTGTCCATGTGTGAGAGTGTGTGTGTATGTGCTATGTGTGTGTGAGAGAGTGTATGTGTGTGCGTGCATATGTGCGTGTGTGCATGCGTGTGCATGTGTGTGCTTGTATGTGTGTGTGTGAGAGAGAGGAGAGAGAGAGTGTGTGTGTGTGTGTGTGAGAGAGTGTGTGTGTGAGAGAGAGAGAGAGAGAGAGAGAGAGTGTGTGTGTGTGTGTGAGAGAGAGAGAGATATACAATGTGCTTGAAGAGGTCAGAAGACAACTTTTGGGCAATTCTCCTTCCACCTTGTTAAGACAGGGATTTTTTTTTTCCTGTTTCTCTGTAACTTTGGAGGCTGTTCTGGAACTAGCTCTTGTAGACCAGGCTGGTCTCAAACTCACTGAGATCTGCCTGCCTCTGCCTCCCAAGTGCTGGGATTAAAGGTGTGCTCCACCACTGCCCGGCTCAGGGGCCTTGTTTTCTGCTGTAGCTCTGCATACTCCAGCGTAACTGGTCCATTAGCTTCTGGGCAATTCTCCTGTCCCTCTGTCTCATCTTGTTGTGGTTACTGCACCGGGCTGTTTATACGTGTGCCTTTCAGGGGTGGGACTCAGGCTGTCAGGCCTGCAGGGTCAACACTTTCACCTGCTGGGCCTTCCTGAGCACAGTCTCAACTTGAATTCTTAGCTTGTGGAGTCTCTGTGCATAACCCACATGGTCTAGAGGGCTGGAGGCCACAGGGAGGGGCCCCAGGAAGGAGGGTGCCTCGTACTAGGTCCATACCGAGGTCTTTGCTGCCCTGCTGGATGGGGTGCCGTTGGACTATGGTGGTAAGGTCTGTGGGTGTGGAGGGAGGGATGATGGGCAGGTTAGCGCCAACCTGAGTGTGTGCTCAGCTCCCAGCAGTGGCTGCATGGTCCTCTTAGTGTGAGGACCCTTGGTGGCCTGGTCAGGTGTCAGGTCAAGTTGATTCCTCTTCCCATCCCTGGGAGCCTCAGCTGCTCAGTACACTTGTACCCATTTCGCTCACACAGTGGAGTTAGCCTAGCTTGTATGCGGTGCGCTCCATGGGTGCTTGGCCTCAGAGCACTCGCTGTGGCATCTGCCTGGAGGTGGGTCGCCATACCCTTCTGCCCCTGTCCAGGGGCCTGCCCATCATAAGTCTGGGCTAGGCCATTCCTAGCATAGAGCCTGTACCTGCACCGTATGCCTGCCACCTGAGGACAGGTACCTGGGGTCCTCTGCAGGCTGGGCTAACAGGAAGTAGGTATTGGGCTCATGAAAAATATTTATTGAATGGCAAAAGGGTGAGGGACTTGGGGTGCAAGGGAAGAGGTGAGGTTAACCCTCTGGAGGTCAGGGCAGGTAAATTGGAGTCGAGGATAGTCAAAAAATTGTGATATGGTCTTAACTGTGTTGAGGCCATGTGTGGACTTTTAATGCGTCTGGCATTTGGGGCTGGATGTAGTGGACATGTGTCTGTGCCTTTCCCATCCATACTCTATCGTGTATGCTAAGATGCCCGCCCCTGACACCTTGGCTCTAACCTACCACCTTTCCTCTGCCAACATCTGAAGGCTATCAAGCCTCAAAGATCATCATTCCCCATGTGACCCTGGCCCAGTCCCTTGACCTGTGGTCCCAAAAATAAGGATGGCAGAATCCCCTTTTAGTCTGTCACGTGTTGCCTGGCGAGTGGCTTCCTTTTCTAGGTAGGCAAGCTGAGTTGGGTCAGGCTAGTGGAGTGATGGGGGGGGGGGACAAGCCCAAACCTCAAGCTTAGCCAGCTCTGCTCTCCAGGTCACAGCTCAGGATGCTGGGAGCCCAGGGACCCCAGAGAAGCAGATGGAACAGTGCTGACTCTAGGAGGCTTTTCATATGCACGCCAGCTTCTGATTCCCAGGCTGGCTGGACCCTGGGGACAGCAGGGTTAATGTGTCTGGGAATGGGAGGGGGGAGGGGAGAGGAGGCCCAGAGCTGAGTCTGGTGCTGCCAGGCGCCCTTACTTGCTGGATCCAGCAGCTTCTCTGGATTGACTCTGGTTTCCAGGGCAACAGACCCCAGGGTCCCCTCTGGCCAGGCTGTGGGGCGGCTCCTTCCCACAGAGGCTTGGGGGTGGTGCCTCTCACCCTTCCTTGATCATTGACTGGCCTAGGAGATCTGTGGGGTGGGGTGGGGTGGGGTGAGGTGGGGGCGCCTACGCTGAGCTGCGACAAGCTGTCCTTTGTTCCCAGGCTGCCTTCATTGACTAAGCCTCGCCCACTCCAGGGAGGAGAGACTCCCTCCCTGCTCCCTGCAAAGAAAGGAAGTTTAGAGACCAGGACCTGAATGACCCAATGTCTGGGGCCTCAGTGCCTTAGTGGCCCAAAAGGGGAGGAGCCAGGCCCTGCTGTCTCTTTGGTCCACTCTGCCACCCCTGGCATGTCCTTTCTTCGAACAGTGGCCGCTGAAGGACAGCCCTGCTCTCTCAGTGCTTGCAGACTCAATGACCTCTAGGCCTTGGGGACATCCCTCATCCCTCTCAGGCACTGGCTTTTCTGACCGACACCTTGGCCAGTCCTTAGCTGGAAGAAGTCCCGCTGACGCTTTGCTTGACCATCTGTAAAATAAGATCTCCTGGGCAGGGCACTTGTGAAAAACCTGCAGAGTCACCCAGTGCCACCCCTGCCTTTGATGGGAGCCCCCTTAGTGTTCAGTTGCCCCCCTGGAGCCTAGCCAAAACTGGGTCCACACCCCTCTTGCACAGCGCCTCTTGGTTTCTCTTTGCCCATTTTCTTGGTTGAGCTGGTGGTCCTTGGGGAGTCTCCACCAGGTAGCCCTTGGTGCTGAGGGATTCCAAGGGCCAGGCTTTGCGTAGTAGCTGTGGTGCCCCCTCCTGGCTGGTACTCAACTCCACTTCCTGCTCAGTGCCTGCTTCCTTTACAACCTGGGTTTCTGGGCAGGGTGGAGTCGTCCCGGGGAGGGTTTTTGTGCGCAGCTTCCCCTCTATCCATCTGCAACTCACCTGTCTCTGCAGTTGCCCTAGCTTTGCACCCCTGTTCTCAAGCAGGGAGATGCTCTCTATTTAGTTGGGCAGCTATTATAGGCACTGGCTGTAGGCCGCACCCTGGCTACTGTTCCTGACACAGCCATGAAGTGCAGCCAAGTGCATCTCAGGGCTTCTGGGCCAGTGAGCAAGACCCCTGTAATAGGGGCTGTGTCACCAACCTTGTGTGCGTTCCCATGATCTTTTGAAAATAACCTCTGGGCTTAGGACTGGTCATATCCCAAGTCAGCACCTCTGTGTGATCTTTTTAGAGAGCGCCACAGCCAGGCCCCAGAAGCCACTGTATGAGGTGAATCAAGGGAAGGGTCTCAATGGAGAAAGTAGGACTGGGTTTTAATGGCTTAGTAGGCGTCTGATGGAGAGAAGATTCCATCTGAAGAGAACAGACAACCTGAACAAAGGTCCAGAGATCTGAAGCAGGTTCCCACCGTCCCGGACAGCAGAGTTCCAGGACAGGCCAGGAGCTGCTGAGACCAGAGGGGACAGGTGAGGGGTTAACCTGGGCTAACCTTGCTTAGAACCTGGATGAGCAAGGGACTGATCTCAGAGTGGGCAGTCTGTGGGATAGTCACTGGGGTGCCCGAGGTGGGAGCTAGAGAGACTCTGGGGGACAGTGGGCCCTGGGGCGAGCTTAGGTCCCATCCAGCCCAAGCTCCTTGCTACCCACGTCTCCATTCTTCACCCTTGCCGGTCCACCTCCCCTTTCCGGCATCCAAGAGACAGACACACTGCCTCTAAGGCTGGATTTGCTCAGTTGGGAGCCCAGGACACAGCCTGTTCCCAGTGCCTCATTCAAGGGTAGCCAGAAGCTGCCTGGTGCAGACTAGGGCTGCCCCTCCCCCTCCCCCTCCCCCTCCCCCGCCCCTCCTGAGTGCTACTCTCCCCTCTTCTTCTGAGTCTGGTTTATTCACAGTCCTTTCCGAAGTCTGGGTCCCCCCCTCCCCGGGAGTGTTTCCTGGGGTTCGTGAGTGTGGAAGGGGAATGAGAGTTGCTCAGAGAGCTACACACACACACACACAAACTGCCTAGGAACTTAGTTCAACCACCAATCTAGACTTTGATCTCCTGAGGGAGGGAAAACCCCAGGGAAACCAGGGCCAGCTGATTGGATTACTAGCTGGGAGGGAAGTCATGTCTGAGTGAGCTGCTGTGGAGGGTGCTGGGTGCTTCTTCTCTGGGGATTGGTCACGGAGCTCCACGCGATCTGGCCACCATGCGTACCCCAGAGCCCAGACCTTCTCCCCTGTCTCCCTGTATCTCACCCCAAAGAGCAGATTCCTCCACCCCGTTCTGCATAATGTGGCAGAAAAGGGAGCAGCTCTGGGGTCCACTTGCCTCTCATTGTGGGGTGACTGTCTGGGGACAGGTGTGTTCTGGTTGACCTCAGCCGTCCTGCACAAAATCCTGTGGGAGAGGTCCTAGATCCCCATTTTATAGATGTGGACACCAGGGCTCTGCTGAGCTGAGCTGTCTGTGGTCACATGGGACTCTAGCTTGGGTCCCAACTCTGAAACAAACTGATTGTCACAGCCTGTGTCTTATGTGTTAGCAAAAGGAAGACCGACTAGTAGGGACCGGTGTCCCTGATTCCTCTTTGAAAGTTCCACCTGTGTCCCCTGTCTTTCTTGTTGCCCACTAGGGCCTGTAGAAGGGGGCTGTGGGGAGCTTTGAGGCAGCCCCCATATCCTTTGGAGACTAATGGCTTTGGGAAGTGGCAGCCATAGGCCTGTGGGTGTCCTTGCCCGGAGGAGTTTCCAGGGATGCCACTCAGCCTGGATCAGGTGCTTCCAGAGTCCAGTCCTGACGTCCAGGGTAGCAGTTTAGCAGGGGCCTGGCATCAGAGCCCCATACTGTGTCCTGCTCTGCCAGTTGCTCCCCTTGGCTGTGTAACCTTGGGCAAATCCTTAACCTCTCTGACCTGTCTTCTCTGTAAAAGATGGGATGGTGAGGGACTTATATGGAAAACACTATAGAAAAGTTTCTGTTCCATACGTACTGATGTGTGCATTCCTGTCTAGAGAAACTTAGGCCCCGAAGGATGAGCCGGAGGGGAGGATGTGGGAATTCTGAGCCTGGAGAGGAAGGTCTCTGCTGACACTATCAAGCCATCTTTGTGAGGCTGGGTGATGATGCCTTTGTTTTTCTTCCTGTGAAATGGGCATTTGTTCTCCTGCCTTTGGGTCCCAGCGCTCACAAGGGAGAGCTGAGGGGTCGAACCCACCAGGAGTCCTGCAGGACAGCTATGTGGCTTTACGGGTATCTTCAGTTTGCCAATGGGGTGACATCAGTCCCTTCCTGGGTATTTATCTTTATAGACTTGTGTTTTTAGGGATGAACCCTGAAGGCTGTGAACTCATCTCCCCAAGGCCCAGCTGGGGTCAGGGCAGGGAAGACGATGTTTAATGCCGACTTGTTCATAACACCAAGAGACTAGGGCAGCTTCTGCCTGTGCAGCCTGGGGCGATTATGACTATTGAGTGGATTGGAGGGCTGTCTAGGGCGAGTCCAGCGCTGCTGTGTGCTGTTGGAGAAGGGAGGTTGGGCTGGGAAATGGCTCAGTGTGTCAGAGCACTTGCTGTGCGAGCATGAGGTCCTGAGTTCAAGTCTTCAGTGCCATACAAAGCCAGATGTGGCCACTGACTTGCCTGTAACTCCAGCACTCTGTGTGTGTCAGGTGGGGGTGCTGTATAAAGCCAGATGTGGCCACGGGCTTGCCTATAACTCCATCACTCTGTGTGTGTGTCGGGTGGGGTGGGGGGTGCCATACAAAGCTAGGTGTGGCCACGGGCTTGCCTGTAACTCCAGCAATCTGTGTGTGTCGGGGTGGGGGTGCCGTACAAAGCCAGATGTGGCCATAGACTTGCCTATAACTAACTCCAGCACTCTGTGTGTGTGTGTGTGTGTTTGGGTGGGGGTGGGGGAAGATAAGATTGCTGGGGACACACATACACATAATTAAAGTAATGTTTATTTCAAGTGAGTCTTGAGCTGGGCAGGTGGCACGGTGGCAGAGTACTTGTCTAGCACCTGTGAGCCCCTGGGTTCTATACCCAGTGTCAGAAAGCAAACAAACCCGTTTCCGCATGCACTGTTCTGAAATCAATAAGAATTAAACCAAAACCAAAACCAAGCTGTGATAACAGTGATAACAGGGGTCACATACAAGGCCCTGGGTTCTATACCCAGTGTCAGAAAGCAAACAAACCCATTTCCGCAAGCATGCACTGTTCTGAAATCAACAAGGATGTAACCGAAACCAAACAGTGACGGTGCAGGGGTCTGTGTGCTTCCCTGTGAACAGATTGAGAGGTGTACAGTGGCCCCGTGGGTGCAGGGACTATGCCTCCAAGATCCCCATGACACCTGACATCCCCAGTAGTACCCGATGCTGTGCATGCTTTGGAAGCAGGCCTGGCATGAAGCTCAGACCCCAGACAGCATAACACGCTAGTGATGACAAGCAGTGAGGAGGTTGAACAGCGGTGGCAGTCCTCTGAATAAAAGCTACGGTTAGGTGAAGGTAGGCTCCCATCCCTCTGTTCCTTCATGGCATCCTGCGCCCCCTCTGGTAGTGAAGGGAGATGCCCAGTGCCCCCGTGATGAGATGGAGTGAGGCAGGAGATGTGGGTCTGCAGTAGAGCATTGGGCTGTGGTCCAGGGAACAACGGCAGAGCCATGGTGACATGCTTGACTTGGGGTGGCTGAACTAGAAGACAGCATCATGAGTAAGTGGGGAGGGGACAGCGGAATAAACTTGTGGCAGCAGGTGAATATGTTAGATTGCTCTAGAAGTCGTTTCATTTTTTTATTTTTTTGTCTTTGTGTTTTGTTTTTTGAGACAGGGTTTCTTTCTGTATCCCTGGCTGTCCTAGAACTTGCTCTGTAGATCAGCCTGGCCTCGAACTCATGGAGACCTGCCTGCTTCTGCTTTCTGAGTGCTGGGATACTTGTGCACGTATGTGCCTGGTGCCCACAGAATCCAGAAGCGGACATCAGATCCCCTAGAACTGGAATTACAGACAGTTGTGAGCTACCATGTGGATGCAGAAAAGCAAACCCGGGTTCTCTGCAAGAGCAACCAGCGCTCTCGACCACTGAGCCGTTTCTCCAGCCCCATACAGATTCCTCAAGGAGCACAGACATATCTGTCGTTGGTTTGAATCTGTGCCTTCCTAACTGTGTGATCGTGGGCGAGTTGCAGGCACACTCCGGACCTCATTTTCTCCACAGGGCTTGCTATGGGCCTCGAGTGACCTCCGAACAGGAGGCGCTCCGTGAATGTCACTGTCATCGTTTTTTTTGTTGTTGTTGTTGTTGTCATCCTTGCACATTCCGTTTTCATTCGGTCAGTTCATTAGTAGAAATGAAAGGAAAACAATCCCCAGCCAGCTGGTGACAGGGCCGGACTGGACAGAGTTCTCTGCTCCTTCTTCAGACCTGAGTCCCTCCCTGTAGGGGGATCTAGAAGGGCAGCTACCAGATCAGAGGTTCAGGGTACATCTCCCTGCTCTGTAAGGGACACCAGGCAAGGTTGCTCCAAGCCCGGGGAACCTTCCCTTTGTGCTTGGCCCTGCTGTATGTGTGAGCTCCATGAGATAGGAGTGGCCTCTGCCTCCTGGGCATTTTGGATTCTGTCCGCATCCTGGGCCATCTACCTCTCTGTAGCCCTTTGCCCTGTAGCTCTGCAGCTGTATTCCTAGGCTGGTGGTTACTTGCCAGCAGGACAACATCATAGGGCAGGCCAGTGAGAGATGAAGAGAGAGAGTAGCTTTTTAGCAGGTTTCAGGAGGGGTCCGGTGAGACGTTAGACCCATGGGAACCTGTGATGATGGGGACCCCATGAGGAGGAAGTGTCCAGACTTGTCCGTGATATTCCAGTCCAGGGTAATATGGTTTCTGGAACTTGGGACCTTGGTGGCTCAAGTGTGACTCCAGGCCTGGGCTAGAGGATGTGGGAGGGACCCTCTAGAGTGGCCCACAGGCTCTTATGGGCCCCTTGACAGTGGGCTAAGGCATACTGTGGCTGTGGTGGATTCTGGGGCGATGGGGCTATTCTGCTTTGCAGCTGCAGGTTTTTCTGTAAGTTAATGATTTATGCTGGGTGGAGGCTGGGCTTATCTGGGGCTGCCGGGAAGAGTGTGAGCGGGGCTGGGCCGGAGTACGACTTCCAAGCCAGGCTCCCTTGCTGTGGTGGTTATCTGACCGAGTCTCTGGCCTTCTTTCCACAGGCGAGCAGCGAGGACGGTGCTAGCGTGAGCTGGACTCTGATGGCTTCCTCGAGCCCTCCTGCACAGCCTGCCGTAGGTACTGTACCCCAGGGGCCCGGGGGCACTGGGTGAGCTGTGCTGGCTTTGGGCAGACTGTGTTCTGCTGGCTGTGTGCCCTGTGTCTCCATCTGCTTCAGGTTCCCTACCCACAAGATGGAGTCCTGTCTTTAGAGTAAATGCCAGGCATTTCCTGATGTTTACCCAAGCTGTTCACCCAAGATCCCTTGCAGAGACGGACAGTTTGGGGCCTGGGACTGAGAGACACTGGGGGCTGAGGTGGGTCAGTTGCAGGTGCAAATGGGGATTGAAGGAAAGGGTTTGACTATAAGGACGGATCACAGAGGTATCTCAGCCTTGACTAATTTATGAAAAGAAGGGGAAACAAAAGGAATGTATTTACCCAACAAAACCACTTGTTGATCTAGAATTCAACCCAGCTTCCTGTGTTTTATTTGGCATCCCCTTCAGTGGGGCCCCAGATACCGCAGAGTGGCATCTATGGTTGTCTTACCCACAAGCCCAGCTCCCTGTCTTCTTGTCTCCCTCTGCCCCCCTCCCCAACTCTCCAGAGAGGGAAGAGAATAAATCTGCTACCAGCCAGAGCCCCTCCATTACTGACCTGGTCTGAGTTTGGATCCTGACCCTGCCACCACTTACACTGTAAGCTCAGTGATGGGACTTGGTGTCTCTACAGCTCAGTGTCCTTGTCCTTAAACGTGGGGTAATAATAATGACACCCTCTTCTGTGCTGTTGCAAGGTTTTAAACATACATAAAGAAGTGTGTGTGGCAACCAGTGCTCACTGAACGGGAGTGTGTGTCACTGAAGGGCGTGGCAAACCTGCGTGGGTCGCTTTTGAGTGCCTATGCCCTGGTGGGGCCCGAAGATGGGTCTCTTACACTCTGGAATGTTCCCTTGTGAAGTACAAGGAATCCACTAGTTTGTGGTTCTGCCCAGCGGACTGCTTTCTAGTAGCAATATGGCTTCTCAGTGTTCTGCCTGGTAGACTCACTTAGGTTGGCTCTCTTGAGGCCTGGGTGTACCTGTCAAGGGCATGAGTGACTGACACCTGTCATGATGGTTGGGAAGTTCGGTTGGGCGTCCAATCACCATTGGCTGATACAATCACCTCTGATGCGGAACAGCGTGGGGTTGTCTGGGGGAGAGGATCTTTTCTGTGCCAGGGGCCTTGGGTCCCTCTGGCTCCTGCTGTGGGTCCCTGGCTCTCTTTCTTCTACCCTGAAGGAGGCCATTTGGGAAGTACGAATGAAAGCAGAGCAGACCCGCACAGAGCCTCTGTTTTAAGGTTTTGACTGACAGCTGCCTCTAGGCTCTCCTGTGACCTTGGACTGGTCCCTTGTCTGTGTCTGGTTTTTAGTTCCCGAGGAAGGGATGCCCTCAGATACCTGGCCCATCCTGACCTCCCCCCCCATGGTTCATGTCTGCGGTGTCCTGGGGGTCACTTGCTTTGGGTCACTGACTCGTGCTGCACCTGCGAACCACATCCACTCCCCATGCAAACATGTCACATGATTCTTCATCTTCCGAGGGTAGTCTTATGCATGGTCCTTTCCAAGGCCTGGTAAGCACTAGCTGACTCCTCTTTGGGCATGACCTTGTTTCTCCTAGTGCATCCTTCCCCACCCAAGGTCCTCTGTGAGTGCTAAGATTTCAGCTAGCGTCTTAACTTTGCCACAATCTCTGACTCAGGGTTGCCAGGAGCAGCTGATTGGACTCATGGTGACACAGATGGGAATAGCTGGAGCTCTTTATATTCTTCAAGGAAGGAAGTGCAGAAGTGATCTGGGTCCCCAATACTCCATGGGGAGTCAGTGTGACAGGGGCTGGCCTGTGAGTTGGAAGGGACAGCTCATGTTAGCCAGGGACATGGATGGGGCTTAGACAGGGCTGTAATAATAGTAATGACCATGGTAGAGCCAGGAGAATATGATGTGATGAATGACAATAATATACCCGGCATCATTGTCATGTGACTAGCTGGTAGTGACTGAGCTCAGCCCTCACACCAGGAGTCTCAGCGCTAACCTGTCTTTCCTCATCAGCCCTGGGAGCCAGGTAGGCCCGTGACCCCATTTTGATTGCAGAAACCAAGTAAACTGGATGATCAGGTATTGCCATGCTCACCCTACGGCTGATGTCAGGGCTGAGTGGAGCCCTAAGACCTTAGTCACTGTGGTGACACCTGCCATATGTGTAGAGAATCATCAGAGCGAAGACAGGACACTGAGAGGTTAGACATCCACGAAGCAGGATGGCCCTGTGGCAAGGCAGGCAGGGACTCTGTGGTCATTTACTTGGGACTAAAAAATTACTTTGAGAGCTGGGTGTGATGGCGTATATGTCTCAAATCTCAGCACTCCCTCCCACCACAGTGTGCCGGAGGCAGGAGGATCAGAAGTTCTAGGTCTTCCTAGGCTACTTAGTGAGATTGAGACTAGCTTGGGCTAAATGCGACCGTGTCTCCAAAAAACAAACCACAGGGAGTCCCAGGGTCTCCACGGCAGCCCCACTGGCCAGTGGCAGAGAGCAGCTCGAGGAGGGGAGCAGGAGAAGATAAAAGAGGAAAGAACATCTTAGGCCCCGCAGGAGCCAGTGCAAAGGTCCCGAGGCAGAAGGTACTGAGCGCATTATTGTACCAGCAAGAACAGTGTGGCTGGAAAGATCGAGAAAATGGTTCTGTACACACATGCATGTTCATACATGTGTATGTATTCACGTATACAGACACATATGTACACACCGTGCATATAATTAATACCATAGTCAAAACCAGAACCAAATTGTACTTGATGTAGGCTGGTGAGGTGGCTCAGCTGGTGGGTAAAGGCTCTTGCTGCCAAGACTAGTGACCCGAGTTTGCCCCTGGGACCCGTGTGGCTGAAGGAGAGGACTCCCGTGTGTTAGCCTCTGACTGGCACGTGAGCACCTACATACATACACACATGTGCAAATAAACAGGTTAAAATTGTGCCTCTTGAGGCCAGCCTGGTCTACAAGAGCTAGCTCCAGGAAAGGCTCTAAAGCTACAGAGAAACCCTGTCTTGAAAAACCAAAAAAAAAAAAAAAAAAAAAAAAAAAAAAAAAAAAAAAAAAAAATTTGTGCCTAATCTTATTTTGTTAAAATAAAGCTTTAAAATATCTGAAAGTTTCAACCCATACTGAATGGATAATATTTGGTATTGTATTACCAAATGTGGTTTTCTTTCTTTTTAATTTGTTTGTTTGTTTTTCGAGACAGGGTTTTTCTGTATAGCCCTAGATGTCTTATAATTCATTCTGTAGTCCAGGCAGACCTTGAGCTCACAGAGATCCACCTGCTTCTGCCTCCTAAGTGCTGGGATTAAAGGTGTGAGCTACCACTGTCCAACTCCAAATGTGGTCTATAAACATCTCTGCATAATAATTATATATATTTAAATATCTGAAATGACATACTTTTAGATATTATAAATTAAAATAATTATATTTTTTTTAGAGTTTGGATATGATTTTTTTTTTGCTTTTGTTAAGACAAGATTTCTCTGTGTAATGGATCTGGCTGTCCTGGATCTTACTTCGTAGACTGAGCTGGCCTCAAACTCACAGAGATGCACCTGCCTCTGCCTCCTGAGTACTGGAGGATATGCCACTACCACCAGGCTATATTTTATTTCTTTTATTTATTTACTTATTTATTATTATGTATACAGTGTTCTGCCTGTATGTATGCCTGTACAACAGAAGAGGGCATGAAATCTCATTACAGATGGTTGTGAGCCACCATGTGGGTGCTGGGAATTGAACTCAGGACTTGTAGAAGGGCAGCCAGTGCTTTTAACCTCTGAGCCATCTCTCCAGCCAATATCTGATTTATTAAAAAAATTATTATGTGTGTGTGGGTGCGCATGTGTGTGTGTGTGACATGTGCCTGTGGAGGTCAGAGGACAACACTCAGAGTGGTGACTCTTCTACCTCCTTTATGTGGGTTCCTGTGTGGAGCAGAAGTCGTAGGATGCCGACTTTGGGCTGCAATTGCCTTTACTCATTTCCAAGTTATTTTTCTGATTCCGTTAGTGCTTTGCGAAAAAGACTGATTTTTCTGTGTATGTGAGTGTGTGTGCCTATGTCTGTGTCTTTGGAAGCCAGGAGGAAGCATTGGAGCCCCGGTGGTTGCGAGCAGCTGCATGTGAGTGCTGGGACTTGAACTCAGGTCCTCTGTAAGCATTAACTGCCCAGCTATCCATCCATCATCCCTCTAGCTCCATCTCTCTCTCTCCCTCTTTCTCTCCCTCCCTCCCTTCCTCTCTTTCTTTTTCTCTCCCTTTTCTTTTTTCTTTTGAGGCAGCATCTTACTTACTCTGCAGCCCAGGCTGACTTCAGATCTAGTTCTCCTGCCTCAGTTTCCCTAGCGTTGTGATGACAGGTGTGAGCCACCACATCCAGCCAGAGAGCTGGTCTCCCATCTACATGTGTGCCTGAGTGTCATGTCTGGGGCCTCCAAGGGTAGGAGAGACTGTTGGAATTGGGCGTGGCTGCCTGCCCGTTCGTCTGCTGGCCCCTCCACCCTGCTTTCTGCTCTGTCCTTCTCCCCACCACTCGTGTCCCCTGCGGTCTCAGGCAGGCTCCACAGTCTGTCATTCAAGTTGGAGCCCTCAGATAACTGGTGCTGTGTTGGGGGCAACACCTGCCCCAGAAACTCCCAACTAGTAGAGATGTGTTCCAAACACACAGTAATATTTGGAGATTCTTTGGGGGGTTATAACCGTAGGGCGCTACTGTCCTGCAGTGGAAATGCTGTGGAGCCCCCACAGTGTGCTGGAAGGATGCCATAATGACATTCACCTTCTCTGTGTCAGCTACACTGAGGCTGAGAAACATTTGAGGCCTTCAGCCGGGCTTAGGGAGTGCTGCTTTGCTTTTCCATTGTATGGAGGAGGGAACCGAGGCACAGAGATGTTGAGTGACAGGACTTTGCAGGGATAAGATTCCGCTCCCAGCTATGTAGCTGCCTCGGGAGGACCCTCAGAGTCAGGAGTGCACAGAGTACACTGTTGGAAACCCCGGTCCTTCAGTATTAGACTATAGCTTCCGAGCCCTAACTTGGCCAGTCAGGCCCTGACAGTAAAGGGCACAGTCTGCTCAGGTATTTAGGATCCATAACTGGTAGGGATTACACGCCATACTGAATAAGCCTGTGCTGGCCATGCAAGGCCAGGGTGAGAAAAGCAAGAGATGGGAGCAGAGGGAGGCACCCACAGTGTGCTTAGGGAGACTGCTGAGCTGAGCTGTGAAGAATGAGGAAGGGGACCGAGAACACACCAGGAGGGGAGAAACAGGAAGTCAGGCCCTGCTGGAGGCCTCTGTACTAGGAGTTCGGGTCTCAGACCTTATTCCAGCCCTGCCCCAGCACCTGGGTGTCCTCTATCTGCCTTCCAGTCATTGCGTTCCCAAGAGGCTGCTTCACGTGACCTACGTGACCTACAGTTTACCTGCTCTCGCTTGCCCCTGCACGGAACACACCAGCATGCAAGCACACAGAAACAGGCCTCTTTACACGTGTATTTAAAAGGACTGGGAACTCAGCCAGGCATGGTGGCGTGTGCCTTTAATCCTGGCACTTGGAAGACAGAGGCGGGTGGATCTCTGAGTTCCAGGCCAGCCTAGTCTACAAAGTGAGATCTTGTCTCAACAGACTATGAGAAGAGATGGTCAAGTAACGCCTCCACTGTCCTCTGCTCAGAGACCTGACCCAGTGCCCAAGATGCTTTGGGAACATAGTAGGACCCTAATGCTGCAAAGGCCTTGAGCAGCGTTTAGCCTTGTCTCCAGAACTGCTATCCAGCCTCCAGACCCTGTTCTTTGAGGCCCAATAGCCTGCTAACCCCTCCTCTCTTCCAGGAGATCCACTGGCTTCCAAAGCCCCAGGCCCCTCCCCCGAGGTGGAGGAGGACTCCGGAGAAGCCTTTGAGTTCGATGACAGTGATGATGAAGAGGGGACCAGCACAGACTTGGTTGTTCCTGACCTTGCCCCTGAGAGGGATGCAGAGCCCTCACTGATCAGCTTCGACACTGTCCCCGGCCCAGGTGAGGTGTCTCGGAGAGTCTCAGCCGGGCATGTGAACTGGAGAGGCTCAGGCTCCCCAGTAAGCAGGAAAGGGAGCCACTGGGAAGAGGCTGTGTCCCGTTTCTCTTGGGAAAGGAGATTCCTAACATTCCTACAACATCTGGCTTGCACTCTGCCGGGGCCTTAATGGAATCGCTTGGCCTGAGTTTCTGCTGGGGACACAAGCCCTGAGCTCTTGGAGCCTTCCAAGCCACAGCTCCAGAGAGCCCATCTGTCTGCTTGGGGAGCCAGCACCCCGGGGGTGGGAGGGTCCAGTCATGTTGTCAGTAAATGCCAGCTGCTGGGCGCTCAGATCTGTCATCTGGGAGACACTGGGGACTGGCTCAGCAGGAACTTCCTGAGCTGGGGTTGGTGGAAGCCTGGCAGGCAGGGTACTGGTTCTGACTGAGGTTGGGCCGTGGGGGCGGTGTGGGACAGGCCGGACAGGTAGGGAGCTTACTCAACAGAGTGGGGGCCTAAGGAAAGGCAGGGAATCCTAAGGGCACCCTGGTTCCTTGTGGGGCGGGGTAAGAAGGGGGCGGGAATAGACTCAGCTCTTGGGGCCAGCCTCTGTCTGACAGGCTGTCTTCCTTTGCTCTTCCCACAGACCTAGACCCAGCCGCTGTACCGCCCCAGACAGAGTAAGTGAACTTGTGGCTCATCGTATGTAGCTTTGCCCACTGGGAAGAGAGTGGAGTAGAGCAGGGGCGTGCGGGACGGGGTGGAACTGTGACTGGAGAATGCCATAGTTCATTAAGACCCTTCGCCCAGATGAGGTCAGTGCTGAGGCTTGGGTGGCTCTCTTCCTTTTGACTGGGAGCCTGCTTCATGGCAGGAAGCAGGCCTGGCCCCAGTCCCACACCAAGGCCTCTCACTACCCAAGTGGTCTTGGTGGACTCAGGGACTCTCCCAGCATCTTTGTGTCCCTGTGCAAAATGGAAGAGGAGACTCAGTCCCCCAGAGCTATCAATGGGAACTCAGCTGCTGTGGACCACCTCTGCTAATACTGGCCCATTCTTACCCTTTTCCTTAGTTAAACTTTTTACATTTATTTGGGTGTGTGTGTGTGCGACATGTATGTACTCATGCATTTGTGTGCATGTGCCATGGTTACATAGTTGTCAGAGGGTAACTGATGGGAGTCAGATCTCTCCTGCCTTGTAGGTCCTAGGGAATTAATTGGACTCAGGTCATCAGGCTTAGCAACAAAGAAACTTGCTGCGCCATCTTGCTGGCCAGTTTTATATTTCATTTTATTTTTGTGGGAGGGGGGCAGATAATTTTTCCCATAGCCTAAGGTGGCTTTGAACTTACTGTGTAGCAGAGATGGCCACGAACTTTGAGATTATGGGCACGCGGCACCGTGCCTAGTAGTGGGGAGTGAACCCAGGGCTGTGTGCATGCCAGGCAAGCACTCTGCCAACTGAGTTACATCCTTAGGCCACATTTAAAAAGAATTATATTTTTCTAAAATTTTTTGGTTGAGACAGGGTCCTATTCTGTTTTACTAACGGCAGTCCTCCTGCCTCAGCCTCCCAAGTGCTAGCGTTACAGCCACCTCACCTGGTTACATTTCCCCTTTGTGGCTGTCGTTGGGGGACTCTATGTGCCTTGTGCCTGGGAGCTCCCAGGAAACAGGGCACCCTAGTGGCTAAGGGCTGGAATGCTGGGGCCTTGTTTTAGCCCACCCAAGCACTAACATGGAAGCCAAAATTCCTCTGGACTCTGGTTTCCTCTGTAAAGTGAACCACTGATTTCTCCCCCATGCTGTACCTAGTTCAACTCACAGTTAGTGGTACTTAATCAGGCTGGCTACTTATTTTTTTATTATATTAATTTATGTAGTGTGTATGTGTATTTGTGTGGATGTGTTTGTGTGTCTCGGTACACAAATGGAGGTCAGCGGACACTTGCAGGAATGGGTTTGAACTCAGATCCTCAGGTTTGCCTGCAGGTGCCTTAACCCGCTGATCCTTTCTGATATCACAGTCCTTCAATGCTCAGGGTCACAGAAAGACCGTGTGTGTGTGTGTGTGTGTGTGTGTGTGTGTGTGTGTGTTTGCATGGGGGGGGGAAATAATTGATGGCTAAAGACATCTGGAACCCTGGGTTGAAATCTTGGCTCTCCCTATGTGACAGAGGAAGCCTTTGTCTCCCTGTGTGAGTTGAAGGCTCATTCTCAGGCAGATGACCCCAGATCTCCAGCTTAGATAGATGCCCTTGCAGGGCAGGGAAGGCCTCCTTCACATTCATTGCTCATGTTGAGTGGGTGGACCCCTAGGGTTTCTTCCTGGCTTGGAGTGGGTGAGCAAGCTCGGTATTGTGGGCACCTCTCCTCTGTGATTAGCCTGGACCGGATCAGCATGATTCCCAGTATTGCCTGGGGTCTGCTCTGTTTGGGATCCCCATGGCACAGCAGGGTACTAAGCTGTAGAGAACTTCAGTCAGGGGTCTTGGACACAGGATGAAATAGAGTAAGGATGGATGTCCAGGGGTCTGGGGTGTGACCAGAAGGGCTGTAACAGGAAGTTTCTCCGAGCATGAGTGGAAATTCATACAGGACTGGGCAGGGTGGAAGAAATTTCTAGATTGAGAAGCCCCTGGGCAGACGGACAGGGCTCTCCTGGAGCAGTTTGGGTTAAAGAAAGGGTACCGCTCCTTGGGGTCTGGCTGTTACTCCATCTGCTTCCCAGAGGCAGAGCTCAGGACTAGGACTGTGGCGACTGCATTCTTCTGGCTCTTTCTGGTGTGCCTTCTCTCTACCCCCTGCCCAGTGTACCCACTATGTCCTGGGGACATGACTCCCTAGCTCAGACTCAGTGATCCCAGACAGATCATATGTCAGGGCAGCGCTGGACATCATGCTGAGGCTAAGTGACCCAGTGACCCCATGAGCTGGCTGTGTGTTCTAGTATTTCTAGTTCTTGGCTGGGCTGGTCGGGATGACTCAGAGTGGTCCATGGCTTGGACATGAGGGGCCGGGCTCCTCACTCTCAGCCATCATCCTGTCCTGCCTCTCTGCCGTCTGTTCTGAGTTAGCCTAGGGGACGCTTGCCCTGTTGCCTTGAGCATCTTCTCTTGTTTGGCGCTGGACCCAGTTTTAAACCTCAGCTCTTCACCAGCCATGCACATTTGACTTAACTGGGGACCTCTCCAAGGCCTGGTTCCTCATCAGTTTAGTGGAATGATGATAACTACCCAGCAGTGTCATTAGGTGTAAACAAGGCTGGGGAGGAGAGCCCATCTCTCCGAAGTGTGCCTGGAATGTGGCTTCAGCACTGGCTTGTGCAGTGGGGAGGCTCCCAGTAAGGGCAGGCTCTGCTTCCCCAAGCCTCAGCCTTAGTCAGCAGGTCACACCAGCAATCTGGAAGCCAAGCAGAGGACAGCTAGTGTGGCTGCTCAGATTTCTCTCCCCTCCCTCCCTCCCTCCCTCCCTCCCTCCCTCCCTCCCTACAGGTTCTAGAAGCCCAGGCTAGCCTCAAACTTACTCTATAGCCAAGGATGACCTTGGACTTTTGATCCTCCTCCCTAGGTGGGATTACAGAAGTGAGTCACCACACCCAATTTATGTGGTCCCCAGGGCTTTGTCCTGTAGGGGAATGTTCTACCTGCTGAGCCACATCTCTCCCACCTCCCAGGAATCCGTTCTTAACATTCTGACTTCATTCTCCTCCTTATCTGCTACTCCCTCCGCCCCTCCTTTCAGTAGGTCATACTGCGCTTGCTGAAACACAGCTAAGTCAGAAGATGACAGGCTGTGGCCAGTCTTTCACGTGTGCTGTGTGTTGTCTCGCATCTGTTGGGCACACACTGCAGCGGGCGGCATGGTTTTTTTTAGAGCGGTGGTTTTATTGTGCCTGCTATTTCATGGCTCACTAATTTTTTTAAACCTAATTACATACAGTGAACGTTTTCCCGTGGGAACCTGTATTCTTGTTTCACGATCGGTGAGGATGCAATGCCTGTCTGTGCTCTGGCTGCGGTCCCCAGGCCCCCAGAAGCTCCTGAAGTAGGCCAGTAGGTACACTGGCGTGGCACCTGCGTTTGTGACGTCGAGGCCACATGAGAGGGTTCTCAGGTGTCCTTAGTGCTCACTTCCAGTTGAGGACTGTTTTGGGGGCGAGGATGAAGCACCGCCTCCCCTGACTTCTCCATGTGGTCCTCACCATGCCAGTAATCGAGCTTGTGGACTTGTGTCCAAGTGTAGAAGGCAAAGGACAAACCATGCCCTGGAGGCCATCTCTATGGGAGGGACCCTGGCCACGGCATGCAGATCCCGTGGTTAAAGGGGGCCACTACCTGGAGAGGCATAGGGAAGGCCAGAGCCTAGGCAGGCATTGTTACCTGCCTATCTCCATATCTGCTTTTCGGCAGGACCCTCCGAGGGGGTATCATGGTCTGTTCCACAGCTGTGGAAACTGAGGCACAGAGGCATGCTGAGCACTTTTCTATACATTCTTCCTTGATCCTCATGGCAGGAAGTGGACGTGATGATTCATTTGGTTCTGTATTTAGTGACTGTCCGTGTGCTCTGGGCCAAATGGCAGAGGCAGGATTTGTCTTCTGGCTGTTGTAACTGGTGTGTGCTACATCTCACCTCTGGCCTGGGGCTCTGCTCTGCTGCTCACTGGAGCTAGTAGAAGCCCCTCCCAAGACCCGTGATCAGTGCTATAGGACAGAGGTTTTGAGGCTGGTGTCTTTTTGGAGCTAGTGTCTTTTTGGAGTCTAGTCTCCCAGAAGCTGGCTTGGAACCTTTGGGCCCGACCCAGCCTCATTATGTGGTTCAGGCCAGCCTTGAACTCACGATCCTCTTGCTTTAGCCTCCCAGGTCCTGGACTGCAGGCCTGAGCCTGTGTGTTCTGTCTTATTTGGTCCTGGGAGGGAACCTAGGGCTTCAGGAATACTAGGTAAGCTTTCTACCCACTGAGCTACATCCAGGCATCAGGGCCAGATGGCCTTTAAGGTCTGTTCAGCTTTGCTGGGCGGGGTGGCCAGGAAAGTTACCTGTAACCCCAGAGTTTGAGGGACAGAGGTGGAGGGGTCGTTAAGCTGCATTTGTTTCTTTGTGTGTCTGTACACACGTGGTGTGGCGTGTGGCCGTCAGAGGACAGCTTGCGGGAGCTGGTGCTCTCCTTCCACCATGCGAGTTCAAGGGTGAACCCAGGCTGCCAGTCTTGGTGGGAAGCACCTCTGCTTGTTGAGCCATCTCACCTGCCCCGAGGCAGGGGGATTTGGAGGTTGAAGCCAGCCTGGGCTATATGGTGAGAACTTGTCTTAGAAAAAGAAAAAAAGATCCTTTCAACTCCTGTTACCGACAGCAACATTCAGGCCTGAGGAGAGCTCCCCATGTTTTGTTCCAGCCAACTGAGTTGACTTTTGTTGGTGTTTCTTGGATGTGGGGGGGTCACGGGTGATGGGGTCTTTAGAGGGTACTGGCGGTGTGTGACCAGCTTGGAAGGAAGTGAGTGACTCTGCTCTGTCCTTGGCTATAGATTGGTTTTCTTTTATGTCTTTTTTTTTTTAATTTTATTTTCGAGACAGGGTTTCTCCGTAGCTTTTTGGTTCCTATCCTGGAACTAGCTCTTGTAGACCAGGCTGGCCTCGAACTCACAGAGATCCGCCTGCCTCTGCCTCCCGAATGCTGGGATTAAAGGTGTGCGCCACCACCGCCCGGCTTTTCATGTCTTTTAAGACAGATCCTATCCTAATATATTCTGCTCCCCAAAGGTGACATTCTTTCTTCTAGAATAGTCTTCATGTCTCTCTTTGTGAAAAGCCCTGAATTTGCCAGGTGGTTGGGCCCAGCTGGCCAGGAACCTTCAGTGTTCTGGAGTAGAGGCCTTCTGTGTCATGGCCCATCCTGTGTAGCCTTTGGGAAGGAGCCCTGTGGGGTCTGATATCTAGAGAGGGTCATTGACAGGTCCACATCTGCAGCAACAACTGCTGCTGGACAGATAATGGGAGTGAGGATTTTCAGATGGGTGTTGGGCATCACTGTGTACTTACGGTGCATGGGACAGGCAGGGTCAATGCTGTCTGTGGGACAGGAGGAGGGGCACACGCGGCCTTGGTGCTCTGAGGACTGGAGGCATACTGGCTGCCTGCATGAACTCCTCTTTCTGACTGATACCCGCTCCTGTTATAATGCTCCTGGCCTGCTCTGTCAACTGGGTACCCTGTCCCTTTAAGAGACAAGCCCCACCCACTCCCAATCTCCCCCTTTTCAAGGCAAGCTGATCTTCTCCTTCTTCTTCCTTTCTTCTCTCTCTGTCCATCCTTCTTCTGAAGAGGCAACTCTGCCTCTTCATTTACCCCTCCGCTCCTCCCCTCTATAACCCCTTACCTTTAAACCCTTCTCAATACCCACTAAATAAACTGTATCCAAGCTCTCTCCACATGGCATATCTGTGTGTCTTCCACCCGCCAGGGGACCTGCCAGGGTCACGGGTAAATCCTAACACCTCTCTCTCATCTTCTCCCTACCTTATCCTCTGCGGACGTGGCTTCACCCTGGCATGTGCAGGCAGATGGTGTAACTGTAGTTCAGCCCTGTCTCCTGGGCAAGGCATGAGGCCTCAGGAGGGCGGAAGTGCACATGAAGCTGAGATCATGACCCTCTCATGGGTGTTTGTCGTGGTTATTTATTATCCTGGAGGAGGCGCAGGAGTGTTTGCTCACTGGGAGAATGGTCCATTCCAGCTGGGCAGCGACAGGGCTCTGGGTGGTTTTCCAGGGCAGCAGCTGGGAGGGGCTGCCCCCATGGGCATGGGCTGGGCAGGAAGGAGGAGGTGCCCTGGACTCATTTTCTGCCATGCTTTCCTCGTCCACTAACCCTGAGCCCAGACCTGTGCTTGGAGCGTCACCCCGTTTGGAGAGCCCCTCCCCTCTTGCTTGCCTGAGAATACCGGCTTTAGTCTGTGGGCTAAAGAGCTGAGCTCTGGAGCAAGGGTTTGCAGAAATGGCTGGGGATATGGCTCAGCTGTGGGGTGCTTGCTTAGCATGGCCCTGGGTTCCATCCCCGATACTGAATAGGCCAAGCATGGTGGTACACACCTGTAATCTCAACACTTAGGAGGTAGAGGCAGGAGGACCAGGAATTTAAAGTCATCTTTGCAACATAATGAGTTTGAAGTCAGCCTGGGCTCCTAGACCCTCTCCTACCACCCCAAAATTAAAACAAAACAAAACAAAAACCAAAAAGCTTTGCAAGAATATCAGCTTGGTTCAGATCTCAGCTCTGTCCTTTCCTGCTGGCCAGGGAGCTTGGGCAGTGGAGGTGGGCAGGAAGGTGACTGGGTGGAGATGACAACTGCCAGCCGGCCCTTAGCCGCAGGACCAGGACCTGTGCTTGCTACTTCCTGTGCTCTGATAACACACAGCCAGGAGGAGGCTCATCCTCCAGCCTCCCTGTGTGCATGTAGTGTGCTCCTGGCATGTCCAGGTCCCTCTCAAACTACTTGACCTCACCCAGTAATGCCCGGCCCCACCTTGAGGTCAACTTCAAAGTTTACACAGGATCCGCTGTTAGCAAAGTCGTAATAGCCTCGGAGTTGGTTGCTGGGCTCTCTTGGGCGTGTTAGTCTGGCTGACTATGAGGTAATGCCTGGGTTTTCAGCATGGTGGTGACATAATTGCCTGGCACCTATAAGACCTGGGGTTGCATTTCCTGCACAAAGAAGGAAGGGAAGGAGAGAGAAGAGGGAGGGGAAGAAGGATGAGTAAACAGGTGTGTCATAGACAGTATATACTACCTTTCAAGCTCTGGACCCTGGGCATCACTATGCCTACTGTGCGTGGGGCTGAAGGTGTGGGGTAGGCAGGAGAACGCAGCTCATCGCCTGTCTGTGAGAGAGGAGGGCAAGCGAGACCTTGGGGCTGTGTGGGATGGAGGCTTGCTGCTCTGTCTTCTGCTCTCCTGGAACTGTCTGGCCCGTGTGAACATCTCTCTCCGACTGCTTCCTCTCCGTCTCTTCTCCCCTGCACTGGTGGAGTGGCCAAGGTCGGCAAGAGCAGGCCAGGGGATATTACTGTAGTCAGGCTTTGTCTCCCTCGGGGGTGCAGAAGCAAAGATGCAGCTAAGATTAAGGCTGCAGGAGATCGAGAGTCTGCCAGGGGCTACTTTCTCACCTATAGATGGTTGTCATCTTCTCGTGATCGGTCATGGTGGAAGGGGGAAGGGGCTGCTGGTAGCTCCTTATATAAGAGGTCATTGATTCATTCCTCCCATGGGTCTCTCACTATCTAATCCCCTCCCCAAAGACTCTATCTCCTCTCACTGTGCCCTTATGGGTGAGCGTTTCCTTCCTCTCTTCCTCCTCCTCCTTTTTTGAGACAGGGTTTCTCTGTCATAGCAATACCCCAGTCCCTGGTACCAACTTCTGTCTCAGTCACCGTTCTGTTGCTGTAGAGAGACACCATGACCAAGGCAAGCTTTACTAAAGAAAATGTTTACCTGGGGCTTGCTTATAGATTCAGAGGGTTATCCTGGTTTTTTGTTTTTTTTTTTTTTTTTTTTTTTTTTTTTTTTTTTTTTTTTTCTTCTTTCTTCGAGACAGGGTTTCTCTGTGGCTTTGGAGCCTGTCCTGGAACTAGCTCTGTAGACCAGGCTGGTCTCGAACTCACAGAGATCCACCTGCCTCTGCCTCCCGAGTGCTGGGATTAAAGGCGTGCGCCACCATCGCCCGGCGAGGGTTATCCTGTTATCATCATGGTAGGAGCATGGCAGCGTGCATGGTGCTGGAGTAGTAGCTGAGAACCACATCCTGATTCGTAGGCAGCAGCAGATAAAGAGACTTGGCCTGGCATGGACTTCTGAAATCTCAAAGCCCCCTCCCCCCCCAAGTGACTCATGCCTCCTCCAACAAGGCCAGTCTTTCCCGGATGTCTCATCATCTGGGGACTAAGCATACACATACATGAACCGATGGAAGCCAATCACATTCAAACCACCACAATAGATAGGGCAGCATAGGACTTTTTGTTTGTTTGTTGAGACAGGGTTTCTCTGTGTTGCTTTGGAGCCAGTCCTGGAACTAGCTCTTGTAGATCAGGCTGGCCTTGAACTCACAGAGATCTGCCTGCCTCTGCCTCCTGAGTGCTGGGATTAAAGGCGTGCGCCACCACCGCCTG
The DNA here is from genome assembly GCF_014885135.2 of Alexandromys fortis. Classification (NCBI taxonomy): domain Eukaryota; kingdom Metazoa; phylum Chordata; class Mammalia; order Rodentia; family Cricetidae; genus Alexandromys; species Alexandromys fortis. Next base: position 1,409,102 of record NW_026067894.1, read on the forward strand.
GCGGTAGCATAGGACTTTGTGTGACACAGTGGGACTGGGGAGTAGCTGAGGACGTAAGTGCAAGCTTTAGCTTTAAAAACGTTTTAGATTTTTTTTATTTGTAATTTTATTAGGATATGTATTTGTGGTGTGTGTGTGTGTGTGTGTGCGCGCGCGCGTGTGTATGTATGTATGTAGTCTAAGGATAACGTAAGGAGGTCCTTCCATTGTGTGGGTCCCAAGAATCGATCTCAGGCCCTCAAACCTGGCAGCAAGCATCTTTACCTACTGAGCCATCCTCTCACCTGACCGCAACCTCAGCTTTTGAATAGTGGGGGAACACAGTCCTCACATCAGACAGACGTGGGCTTAGTCACCTTCTAGTTAGCCCAGTGGTCTGAGCGAGCAAGTGAGAGAGCCTGCTTCCCAGCCTGGATACTTGGTGAAAACTCTTTAAACTTTTCCAACTCGTGTCTCCATCTCACCCGAGAAACTTATATCCAACCTTGGATGCATAGTTGTGTAAATAGGTATATGCACCACACGCTTAGCCATGACATTGATTTATCAATCCCTTAGCATATGTGTAATTTTGCCAGTGGCTAAAGGCATGAACAGATTTTGCGTACTAATAAAGTGGATGTGCTTATTTAGTTGTTTATGAAGATTTAAATCTCTGGTAAGCACTGGACACAGCAGCACACACGGCAACTGTTTTTTCACAGTTGGTTGATTGTTTTGATCAGTGCTGAGATATTCTGCTATTTCACACAGAAACCCAGTACAAAACAGCGGAAGAATGTTTGTTTAAAACCATTGCAGGGGCTGTTAAAGGTTATTCCAGATCAAAAGTTATATTGTGATTTTATTGAAATGAAATTCAACTCAGTGATTTTTTTAAAATCAAACATTCAAACAAAATCCAACCCCAAAGAGAATACTTAGGTGCTGAAGACTGCGGGTGGGGGAAATGGAGTCTTTGCTTTCCATGATGAAACAGTGTGTTTCTTTCTATAAGAGCATAGAACTCTAAGCACAGTAATATGTTACAATTTGTAACATTAATAGTATTGAATCATGGGACTAGAGAGATGGCTCAGATGTTAAGAGCACTAGCTGTTCTTCCAGAGGTCCTGAGTTCAATTCCCAGCCACCACATGGTGGCTCACAACCATCTCTAGTGGAATCTGATGCCCTCTTTCTGGCAAAGGTGTATATCCAAATAGAGCATTCATTCATAAAACAAATCTTAAAAAAAAAATAGAGGCGCTGGAGAGATGGCTCAGAGGTTAAGAGTATTGCCTGCTCTTCCAAAGGTCCTGAGTTCAATTCCCAGCAACCACATGGTGGCTCACAACCATTTGTAATCTTCTGGCCTGCAGGCATACATACAGACAGAATATTGTATACATAATAAATAAATATTAAAAAATATAGAGCATCTGCTTTTAAAAAAAGAATTAAAAAATATAGTCTTGAGAACTGGGTGATGATGGCGCACACCTTTAATCCCAGCACTCAGCAGGAAGAGACAGGTGGATCTCTGTGAGTTCAAGGCTAGCCTGGTCTACAGAGGTGGTTTCAGGACAGGCTCCAAAGCTACAGAGAAACCATGTCTTGAATCAGAGCCAAGGTTTACTTTGGATTTTTTTTTTAAAAGGCTAGCCCAGCTTAGATGACCTGAGGGTCTAACGCTAAGCCACTCCCCATAGTCGCCATCCTCCCAGTGTGACGAGGAGGCCTAAGTTTTAATGACCCATCTCTCCACAGGGCACCCGCTGTGGTCAGCAATGGGGATGCTGTGGGCGCAGCTTTCTCTGGGGTTCGGCGCTCCAGCTGGAAGCGGAAGAGCTCACGTCGCAGTAAGTTACTCCCCACTCATTCCCACCCCCATCTGCCACCCACCCTAGGTAGAATCAAGATTGTCTCTTAGTGTCTAGGCCAAGAGCTGGCATGGGTGCTTGAGAGCCAAGGGGGCATTCATGTTTAGAGAGTTACCACAGATTTGTTGGCTGTCTGTTATGAACTGCCTGTTCACTGCTCACCAGAGCCCTAGATCCTTCATCCAGCTATCCCCCTGCTCCCAGAGGCTTCAACAAGAGGCTGGCCAGAGTTAGCTCACTGGTGGCTGGTCCAGGCTCTCTGTGAGGAGAGCCACACTCAGGAGCAGGTGGGTTCCCACACAAGTGAGAGGGACAGCTTCAGGAGGAGGAGGAGCCAGGGTCCAGTGGAAGTACCAAGGCTCATGTTAGTGATGCGTTTAGGGGTGAAGCAGGCTGCCAGTGCCCTAGCTCCCCCGAAAACCTCTGACAAAGTTGAATGATGTGATCCAGTTTGTGCTTCATCACTTCACAGAAGCTGGGTGAGAAAAAGGGGCAGGACTGGTGAGGACTGTTACAGCCATCCAGGAGAGGGGTCCAGTCTGGACCCACTGGAGAGTGGGATGGGTGGGAGGAAGAAGAGGGTATTGGCCACAGAGCCTGGCCAGGTTTTGGATGCTGCAGGACTCAGGAAGGCATCCCTTAGGAGCTAGGGCCTTTCTAGGAGGTCCAGGGGTCAGGATAGATTTCCTTACCCTACTCTGCCCATCCTGGAGCTAGGCTTCAGGGTAGGGCTTCCCTGCAGGTGCTGTGGCCAGGGTGGAGGTGTGTGGGTTGCAGGGAGGCAAGATGGAGGTCTGTGGTGGGCACTGAGAAGGTCAGTGTGCCAGAGGAAGGCAATGAATTGTGTCCCTGGTGGTGAAAGTGAGAATGCACGGATGGTTACCAGTTGGTTGGTCCTCCGTGGAGCACTTGGGATGGTCCACCCTCCACGGACCACTTGGGATGGTCCACCCTCCGTGGAGCACTTGGGATGGTCCACCCTCCACGGACCACTTGGGTGACCTTTCTTCCCTCTGTCACCAGTCGACCGATTCACCTTCCCTGCCCTGGATGAAGATGTAATTTATGACGACGTCCCCTGTGAGAGCCCAGACACCCATCAGCCCGGTATGGCCTCTTCTGATCTCCTTCTTGGCCTTATCTGGGACAGGGAGGGAGAGCTAAGCTTAGGAGGGTCTCTTCCCCTTCCTTCTGTCCCCAGTGCTCTCTGTCTCCATCTTTCACACCGCTGCAGACATATAAGCAGAGATTCACTATAACCTCAGGTCTGGGCAAACTGGGCGGGACAGGGTTTGGGGTCTTGGGTAGGATGATGGTAAATTTAAACCATGAGTCCCCAAAGACAGTCACTTCCCCAAACCTTGATTAACTCCAGGGAGAATGAGTTAGCGGTGTAGGCTTCCAGGGTAGTGGTAGAAGTGGAGAGATTATTTGGCCTGAAGGATGACATAGAGAGACTCTGCTGAGTTGAAGATGGAAGAGGGACAGGTGGTGTGTGTGTATGTGTGTGTGTGTGTGTGTGTGTATGTGTGTGTATTGGGAGATTGAGATGCATTAAGCCAGGCTGCTCAATACACATATGCATGTACATGTATAAATGTGCATACACACACACGAACACACACATATGTATACATGCATACAAGAGCACACACACAAAGTGGTCCAAAGCCAAGACCTTGTGCATGCTAGCTGACTCTTGGTGCTCTGGGACAGGGTCCTGCCAAGTAGCCAAGGCTCGCCCTGAGCTCACGTTTCATCATCAGCCTCTGCAGTCAACTGGGATTATAGGCACACGCCATCGCTCCAGGCTGACTCTTCACATGTTGCCATGATACCTGTGATTAGGGGTATTATGTCTTCATTTTAGAGATGAGACATTAAGAGGCCAGACTGGAATTCAAGTTCAGGGCTCTGCCCCTCCCCCAGGAGGATCTGGGTGGCATTTTTGTCAGATGGAGCACATTTGGTGCTCCTGCAGAATCGACCCCTTGAGATAGGCAGGGTAGGACTTGTGGTTCCATATGCATTAGAGAGGTCAAACCCTAAGCCCTAGATCACACAGCTAGAATTTGAATATGAGATGTCCTTCCTTCCTTCCTTCCTTCCTTCCTTCCTTTCTTTCTTTCTTTCTTTCTTTCTTTCTTTCTTTCTTTCTTTCACTTCATTGTTCTGTCTGTTTCCTGGGGGCGTGGATGATTCCCACCTAGTTGCGAAACATTACCTCTGCTTTTGAGTAGCCCTTAGTCTGATGGGACAGCAGTAACCATCCTTGGACAATACATAGTACCACGGGGAGTATACAGAAAATAACAAGGCCAGAGGGCCTTTGAGAATCTCCTGTCTCCTGTCCCAAGAAAAGGGACAGATGGGCCAGTAATGTGAGTGCCTCTTTAGCAGACCTAGGCCAGGCTTGCATCATTTTTACCTGCTTGCAGCTCACTGGATCCTGGGGAAGATAACTGATAGAGCTAGGAGGCTGGGGTTCGTGGGGGTGAAACCCAAAGCTGGGCAGTCTCAGTGGCTGACAGGGACCTCTCTTCTTGGTTTCTCATCTGAATAAGGTCAAACAGCTGATGATCCGGCCCTGGTCTTCTCTCTCCTCAGGTGTCACAGGGTCTTTTTCTAGGCATCCCCAGGATTTAGGATCTATCTCCTCGGGCAATAGCTGTGGGGGTAGCCAATGCAGAAATAGCAAGCCCAGCCTCTCCTTCTTAAGGTCACAGCCAGGGTGGCCTGCTGCTCTGTCCTGGAGACGGTAGTCACTAACATCTTGGCTTAAAAATAACCTCCCCATGAGTGGAGGTAAAGCGCTCACTACCAAACAGGCGGGGTTAAGTTTGATCCTCAGAATCCATGCAAAAAGGCTGGGCATGGTGTGATCCAACAGCTAGGGAGGCAGAGGTAGCCTCCGTGGGCTTGCTGGTTAGCCAGCACAGTCGAATTGGCAAACCTCAGGTCCTCGTGATAGATCCACGTTCAAAAAGCAAGATGAACAGTTCTTGAGGCAACACACATGCGCTCACATGAGTGCCCAATTGGGTCCTCTAGAGACAGAACACTCAACTCATTGTCCCCACTCCTCCGTCCAAGGCAATGCCTGTGGTCTTTGAAAGCGAGGGTTCCTCCTGGACTCTTGGCCAGCTGCGCCCCCTCCTGGACTGTTGCAGACCACATGGACTACACGGGAGGGATACAGCATCAAGGAAGTCCAGCCCCTTCCTGTGTCTTCCCATTGATGCTTTAGAAGTCTCCAGTCACCCAGGAGCACACTAGGGTTCCAGTTAGACTTGACTCTGAGGTTTCCTCTCTCACTGGGAAAAATGCCAAGTAGCGAACACCCTGCACTCAGAGGGGTGCCATGTTAAGAGAGGATTAAGGAGCCTTCCGTGCTGGGCATATTTCTTTTGTATTCCTGTTTTCTCAGGTCTTTCTCTCCTAAAGAGATGAGTGACATTCTGACATTGCCTCTCAGTCTGCCTGTCCCGTCCTCCCTTTCTTATGCCTTTACCTGCTGGGGTTACGGATCTGGGTGGCTGGGGTTCCGGATCTGGGTAGCTGGGGTTCCGGATCTGAGTAGCTGGGGTTCCGGATATGGGTAGCTGGGGTTCCGGATCTGGATAGCTGGGGTCTCCGGCTCACCAGAATGTCCCTGGCTGGCAGGAGCAGAACGGGGCCTACTTTACGAGGATGTGCACCGTGCTGGAGCACCACGTGAGGCCGAGGACCTAGGCTGGAGCTCCAGCGAGTTTGAGAGCTACAGTGAGGACTCTGGGGAAGAGGTCAAACCGGAGGCAGAGCCCACTAAGCACCGGGGGTCCTTCCAGCCCAAGGTGAGGAGCCTGGGGGGTATCTCTCAAGGTCTTGGCGGGCACCCAGACTCCTTCAGGAAGGGATGTGGGTGGTGAGAGCCGGGCACTAGACCCCCCATTTGGGCACCATTGCTTTCCAACAATATCTGGTCAATGATCATCAAGAGGCCTGGTTCATTCCAAGTCAGGAAGTGACCTGAGATCCTGTTGGCTGTGGAGGACCTGGAATGGAGGCAGGTACTCCCCTGTCTCCTGCATTTCAATGCAGACTAGGTTAGTTTATCTTGATGTTCATGGGCTTAGACTGGTCTTCAGAATTTTTCTCAACAGTGGTCCATGAAGCCCAGCCAAATCATTAGAGTTGGTCATTGGCTCATTGGTCATTGGCTTTCCTGCCCTACCAGGTCCATCTTCAGACCCACACAGTACCATTTGCCCTGGGGAGTGGACAGGTGACAGGGGTGTGTGAACAGGGAACATCAGAGCTGCTCTGGCCTGGCATTTGCTTTTTGGCTATCTGCCTTTCTCCTGTCTGTTTCACGAGGAGCCGCTGGGGATGGAGATCTGGTTCTTCCTCTCCTGAGCTGTTTCTACTCCTCTCATGTTCCATGCTGAGACTGAGATTCAGTGGGTGAAGCTTAAGGGTCCCCACCTGACTGGAGACGACTGGTGGACTCCTGTTAGACAGGGGGGTGGGTGGTGGGTGGGGCCCAGACTGGCTGGGAATTGTGACTAGCTCCAGCCGACTTCACAGACTTCCCTGGAAGGCTTACAGTATTCTTACCTGCCTGTTCCTAAGTTTCAGGTATTCCCAGGAGAGGAGTGCTGACCAGAACAGTCCAGAAAGCTTCTATTCAGCCTTGAGTTGAGCACGCCCAACTGTCTGTACCCTAGACTTCTCAGGAGAGGCCATAGGAAGTAGCTTAGCTCATTGACCACAAAGCAGAGCTCTTAAGACCCTATTGGGTACTAGGCCATCATCTTAGGTCATACGGGACAGTATGGGTCTAGGAAGACCTGACCCAGGCTTGGTGGACCTTTATGGTCTAGGAGGAGATGCTGTGTATGACGTAGTTTGTTAAGACTGATACAAGGACTTGGAGTGCGGCTTAGCTGTTAGAGTGCTTAAGGTTCCCACCCCCAGCACCTAATAAACCGAGTGTGGTGGTGTTCACCTACAATGCCAGCGCTAGGCTGGTGAAGGCAGGAGGATCAGAAGTTCAAGACTGTCATCCGTTGTTTATGAAGTTTGAGGCCAGCCTGGGCTACATGAGAACTTATGTTAAAAAAAAAAAAAAGATAAAGATGCCTTTCCGTTGATATGAACGGGTCCTGCCCAGCATGTGGGAGACCAATGGGATAAGGCTGAGGGCTTGTAAGGCCAGGTGAGAGTTGGGGTCAGGACTCTTGAGGCCTGAGGAGATGACCCTGAGGCCTGTGGGCTGGAGAGGCAGCCCAAGCTGGCCTGCGATTATTTCCTGTTTTCTGAAGGGATGAGCATATGTTCCCTTAGAGAAGAGGCACTGCACCACAGCCCCCCACCCTCACCCCAATTCCCTGAGTCACCTCTCCATAGAGATGTCTGGCTCTGGGTGGTGACTTCTTGCACCTTGGGCATCCTGTGGCCCTTCCTTATCACCCAGGGCCACTCCTATCTCCCCCTCCTCTGGGCTTTTGAGACAGGGTTTTTCTGTGTAGCCCTGGCTGTCCCGGAACTCACTCTGTAGACTAGTCTGGCCTCGAACTCAGAGATTTGCCTGCTGCCTCTGCCTTCCTAGTGTAGGGATTAAAGATGTGCACCACCACCGCCTCGTTCACTCCTGCCTTCTTGATGCAGATCTGAGGGGAATAAAAGGAATCTCTGAGGGTGGGAGGGTGAAAATGACAGACATGCTACCCAACAGCAGGCGTTAGCCTTGCATGGCTTCAGAGTCCTGATGGGAGCTGGTTGAAGTCACAGATGCTTGGAGTCTGCTCCCAGGGATGCTAACTCAGAGTCTGCCTTTTTAGCCCTCTGGTCCTAGGCTGTTCAAGGGATCTATGCAACTTCAAGGAGTGCGGGAGTGAGCTTATAGTGCAGTTTTAGGGACTTTTAACAGGAGGGCCTTTTCTCTATCCATCTGCTAAGGCCTGCATGCTCCCTAATGGCTGGTTCTTAGGGAGATGTGAGGGTGTGTGTGGCTTCTCCTCTCTGCCTAGGGATGCTGTCAAGCACTGCCCGTGGGGCTTCACTCTCCAGGGCTGCTGCCATCCCTGCTTTCTGCCTGCCACTGCAGCCACTGTGTGTTTCAAGGCCATTGCTGCTTGTACATGTGCTGTGTGCGCTGCAAGGCTCTGGATGGCAGGCGTTTGTGGAAGTTTTCATCTTGTCCTTGGAGTCTGACTGGAGCCCCAGCAACAAGCTAGCCAGTGGACTCCTTACTTTAGATGCCTAGGCCAGTCAAGTCTAGCCCAAAACAGTGACCAAAGTGTCTATAAAGAGACCTTCTTAGAAGTGCCTGACCCAGGTGTGGGCAGCTACCTTGAGCTTTGTTGGTCTCTAAGTGACCATTCTATTGGCCACCAGGGTTTGCTGGGCATGAGGTGGGTTGCTGTGAGACCCTCTCTCTCTCTGCCTGTGACCTCTTTGTAACCAGTCACTGTGACCCAGCTAGGGCAGTCTGGGAAGGGTGGGCTCACTCTGGCCTCAGTCTCATTGGGCTCAGTTCTGCCAGTGACCTTAGATCCTAATGCTTCCTTATTCTCTTGGCGCTCAGAGAGGTAAGGGGCCAGAAGGCCAAGGGGCTTGATGGTTTCAGGCTGTCGCCGAACAAGGCTCAAGACAGAGCCCAGTGTGCTGGGAGTGAGCTGTCAGAGTTGCTGACAGCAGGAGTTTCACGTATAGGAGTGAGGCTCAGAGAGGTTAGGTGACATGATTGGGGTCACACAGCCAGTGAATGACAAGGCCAGGACTCAGCTTCATATATGGGTAAGAGGACCTTCTCCATCTGTCTGTCTGCCATCCCTTCATCCCGCCTCCATCCATTGATCCATCCATTTAGTAAATGCAGAGGACTTGTTAAGAGATGAGATGCTAGTGACTCCTGCTTGGAACCATTACTAAGCTCTGGGCTTTCCATGGGACGTCCAGTAATGCTCTTGGCCATCTATGGAGCTGGATGCCCAGAGCGTCTCATGGTCACTTTACCAGCAAGAAAACTGCAACTTCAGAGAGGTCCAGAGACGTTGCTGGCTTGTAAGTGGGAAGCCAAGACTGACATGTATGAGTCCCTGCTCCATCTTTCTGCTAGTCTGTCTGTCTGTCCAGAAGTGTACCGTGTCTCTGCCGTCTGTGTGCTTCATCAGATGCCCTCGTGGCTCATACAGGCCGTGTACTTAAATGTCTGTTTTCTCATCTGGCCATTCTCCAGATAGCAGTTAAACCAGTCACCTCCCCCCCTCCCCCATTCATGCTTCCATGTCGTGGCCCCTCCCTCCCTCCCTCCCTCCCTCCCTCCCTCCCTCCCTTCTTTTCTCCTTTCCTTTTCTTCCACCCACTCACCTTTCCCTCCAGTGGAATGTTGGGGTGAGCTTGGACTAGCTTGCCTACATTACAAATCAGTGTTCATTGGTGCTACTTTGGTAGCGTGTGGCTGGCCAGGGTTGGGAGTTTTGTACTGTGGAGACACCGAGACACAGGGCTTATACCCCTGTGAACCAGTTGGTAAGTATTTATCAGTTCAGCAGTGCCTCTGGACATCCAGCCTTTGCTCCATCATCAGTTTGCCCAACATAGTTACCCAACCAAATATAGCCAATTGCTCACCTATCCATTTGTTTGCCTGCCCATCCATTCATCCATCCATCCATCCATCCATCCATCCATCCTTCCACCCATCAATGCATGCATCCATCCATCTATCCATCCACTCATCCATCCATGCATCCATGCATCCATCCATGCATCCATCCATCCATGCATCCATCCATGCATCCATCCATGCATCCATCCATCCATCTATCCATCCATCCATCCATCCACTCATCCATCCATCCACCCACCCCACCCACCCTTGAGTCCTTGCACACATCCATCAATCCATCTGTCTATGTTGTCCATTCATCTGTCCAGCAATCTTCTTTTAATCACTTATCCCTTTATCATATACCTGTTCATTGTCCCCACCCTGTCTTAAATGTCAGCCCATCCATCCCTTGTCAGCCTTCCATGTTAGAAGCCCCATTGTCAGGCCTGGGGTGAGGAGAAGACATAGTCGATATCATCCAAGTATCATTTCCCTTTTGCCATGAGAGGGAGGCCTGAGGTCACTTCCCTCCCCACTCTGCTGCCCAGCAGCTGGGAGTCCCACAGCAGAGAGCTTCAGCTGCCTGGCCTGCTGGGCTGGATCTGGAGGTGCAGCTTCCAGCCAGACGCACCCAGACTGCTATCCCATCTGCCTGCCCCAATTGTCCGTCTGCCATGTGACCTGAGTCTCCTTTTCCCCTGTTGTCTGTGTTTTTGTCTCCCTGCTTCCCGCCTGCTCTTCTCGCCTGCTCTCCTTCTGCCTGGCCGCTTGGGGCCCCAGCTTTCTCCAGACCTGACTAGGCTAAAGGAGAGATACGTCAGGACTAAGAGAGACATCTTGGCTTTGAGAGTTGGGGGGAGAGACATGCAGGAGTTGAAGCTCAAGTGCGATTGTAAGGTACTGTCTGCCTGTCCCTCTCTCCTGGCGCTAGAGGGTCTTTCTTCTGGGCCACCAAGGAGGGTGGGTGTGAGCCTGGGGAGTCCACCCTTGATTCTTGTCACCTGGCTGTACCTCATATTTGCACTGCAGGAAGGCCAAGCCATGAGCTAGCTATTTCTTCAATTTCCTGGTGCTTGCCTAGACCCTGCGCCCCACCCCACACTGCCAGAGAGATGCCAATGAACCACAAGAATACCCAGTGGCGTTTCAAACCTAAGAGCCCCTAGGATGACCTGGGGTTCTCCTTTAAAAAAAATCGCAGAATCCTAGCCAGACCTGGCAGCAATATGCCTTCAATCCCAGTACTTGGGAAGCCGAGGCAGGAGGATTGGGAATTCAAGACCAGCTTGCACTGCCTGAGAAAACTAGACTTCTGGGTGATGCTTTTGGCAGCAGTAGATGGTCTTCACTGAGCAGCACACAGCATGGGCCGTGGAACCCTGTGGATTTGGGTTCAATCCCAACCTCACTGCTTACCCAGAGTGACCCTGAGCAGACGGACCCCTTGGCTTCGGAGTCTCCGTTTCTCTGCCATAAGTAGTAGCGGCCCTAGGGTAGATATGGGGACTGGATGAGGAGGCCATTAAGGTGCTTGATGATACTTGGCTTTATAAACTTAGTGATGGCAGCCACTATAACTGTAAAGTCCCTGTGGCACCCAGGGATGGCTGTCCTTCCACCATCATTTAGTGCCAAGAGAACAGGTAGTGGCTGAGAGTCACCCCTGCAGTCAGCAGCAGAGCTGGGCTCGTCTGAGCATGGCAGGCTCGGGATGCTGCCAATCCTACAGTTCTGCCCACTGCAGCAGAGCCAGGGCCAGCAGGAGAAGGGGGAGAGACCCCAGCAGATACCCCTGAAGGTTGCGAGCCAAGGAGGGGGCAAGGAGAGGAGCTAGGAGCCTACAGAGGGTAGAACATTCGTCCCTCTGGCCCGGCTTGCGCTGTATGGAAGGGTGCCTATGCCAGACCAACTCAAGGAGCCTTCTGGGTTGTCCACCTGCTGCTCGTCCCTGTTCAGAAAAGTGCCAAGTAGAAAGGGCTCTGATGATCCCCCAAGGCCACACAGGGCTTCTGAAGATAGTTCCATTGACCCCCAGATTTGCATGTGGCCCAGAAGAGAGGTACACCCATGCGCAGTTTCTGGGGTTGGTGTTTATTCCCCGACCCCATTAGATTTTCAGAGGTGCTTATGACCCTTCCTACCGAGAGACCAAAAATCCTAGCTATGAATACAGCAAGGGGTGGAGATCCATTTCCTCTTTCTCCTGTTTCCCGAAAGCCAGTCTTGTTCCTAAAAAGCCTTTGCTCTCTGTTGGTTCCCAATAGCTTCAGCTCACTGTTCCCCCCCCCCCCCCCCCCCCCNCCCCCCCCCCCCCCCCGCCAGACTCTCAGCTCCCCAGGTTCTCATTCCTGGAGGCTCTCAACTCCCCCAGGCTTTAAGCCCCCCAGGCTCTCAGCACCTCCAGCCTCTCAACCCAGTCCCCAGACTCTCAGTGCCCCCTAGGCTCTCAGCCTCCCCCAGGGCTTTCAGCTCACCCCCAGGCTTTCAGTCCCCAGGCTCTTTGCCCCCTCAGCCTTTCATCCCAGCCCCTAGGCTCTCAGTCCCCCAGGCTCTCAGTCCCCCAGTCTCAGCCTGTCCCTCAGGCTTTAAGCCCCACCAGATTCTGATCCTGCCTCCCCCAGGCTCTCTGTCTGTCCTCACTCAGACCCCATGAAGAGAAGGGTATAGCCCTTCAGTTGGGAGCCAAAGAGCTGCCAGAGGCAGGGGCAAGGCCAGTGAATCCAGGGAAACCCTCACTTCCAGATTTTCACCTTCCTCTTCATCAGAGCCTGAGAAGGGAGGGGGTTTCCTGGAACATCCACGGCATGGCGGTGTAGCTCTCCCATTGAAATGGAATTGAGATTTCCAGTTCTCTGAACACGGCATGTTCAAAGTGCCCATTAGTGCCACGGGGACCCCATATTGGGCAGTGCAGATGCACCACCCTTGTGGAACACTCTGATCACAAATGCTGGCGGTGTTGAAAGTGTTGGGGCTGGGGCAGGGGCAGAGCAAGGGGGCAGCAGTTTTCCTCTCAGGTCTGGGTCCTAGTGGCAGGGTGTCTGCTTCCCACTATGAGCATGTCGCTGTCCTCTCACCGGTGGCAAGGCCTGCTTGGCTTGCTTTATTGGCAGCACCGGCGTGTGGCTTCTGTATCCTGTGGCCCCAGTTTTCCCTCCCTGTGGGCTAAGACTCGAACTTGGCTGTTGGGGAATGAGGGTCGGGCCTCCTTACCTGGCTCAGCAGGAAGGAAGTCAGTCCTCAGGGACCTTCCCAGAGCTGGCCTGTTCAGTCTCTGCTCACCTGAAAGGGTCTCTTGTATGCTTCTGTCTGGGGTTCAGAGAGATGTCTACTTGCTGGGGAGTGTCAGAGCTGGGGTTGGAACCCAGACCTCGCTCTTTCCCATCCTATCACCCCCTTAAGTAGAGGGTAGAGGTCAGGCCCTTTCCTGCCCACAGAGGGACCTTGGAGCATGAGCTCATCCCCCTCCCTGCCACCCCTGGCCTCTGCTGCTCACCCATCCAGAATAGATGGAATCGGGCTGGCTGGTTATGATGTCTGAACTGAGGTCCCTTGAAGGCAGGGGTCCCCGGCTCTGATGACTCCCCCTCTGCCTTTGCTCAGATGACCCAGCTCATGAAGGCCGCCAAGAGCGGGACCCGAGATGGGCTGGAGAAGACGCGGATGGCCGTCATGCGTAAAGTCTCCTTTCTGCATAGGAAAGACGTCCTTGGTGAGCAGGGGTCGCACTCGGCAGTGTGCTGGGGGTGGGGCATTCTGGGGGTGACGTGGTTGGTGCCTGGCCTCTTCCAAACTGAACCCTAAATGTCGGGGTCAGTCTCAGCTTGCTTCCCACACCTTTGACCGGTGTGGCCAGCTTCTTCTGTGAGCCATGTGGCTTCCCTTCAGTGTGTGGCCACGGCTGTCACTCTCCTGCCTCCTGGTTCACCTGGCTTTATCTAGAATGTTCTTTGCCCATCTTCCTTTCACCACTACTTATTGAATAGCTACTAAACGCTGTCCTCAGTGAACCTACCAGAATTTCTTCCAGGGGCTCCAGATGCAGTGGGAAATGACAGTTCAGACGAACTCTAGTCTTTCAGGTTCTCGGGGGAGTGTGGAGATAGGCATGGGTCGACATTTATGGCGTGTCTGCTGGGTGCCTCGCTTACAAACGAGGGGACAGGTACACATCATAGACTTTTCTGAGGGCATGGGATGATGGGGGAGGTTGGGGTGAGAGGTCAGGGCCAGGTCAGTGTGGCTCTATGGGCCTGGCTGGGCGCTTGCCCTTCAGGACAGCAGAGAGTCACCAGGGTTTTAGACAGAAGTGTCCCAAGGTTGGATTTGATCATTTGACCATTCACTCATTCTACAATTATTTACTGTGGACTACTATGGATATTAACCCATCGTCCCAGGATACAGCCATGCATGGAATGGCTGTGACTTCTCCCTGGTGCCAATGCTCTGGTCAGGGTGATGGGAGGCTTAAATGTGAGCAAATAGGTAATATACTGTCTAGTCACAATAGGCACTCTGGGAGAAAAATAGAGCTGGGGGTGGGGGAGGGAGCAGAGGAAGGGCTCTATGGCGTGTGCTGAAGCCTGCACCCTCTGATGAGGTGGCATTTCAGCATCTGGGGTGAGTCATGCGGGTAGCTGGGGGAGGGTTGGTTGGGGAAGTGACGCAGGTGGAGAGGGTCCTGTGGAGCCCTTTTGCTACTCACATCTCAGCTGCCTGGGCTTTCCTGGCTTGCACAGGCCTCCTGCACCTGCCAGCCCAAGGCATTGTCTGGGATCTGCTCCTGGTTCTTTTGCCCACTATCTACCTGTCCCGCCATTGTCTTGCTTTTTCTCTCTGTCCTGGCCACTCTTCCAAGATCCCCCAGTTCCATAGGCCCTACTCAGGTCTCCATCTCTTGCTTTTGATGCCCACCAGAGCACTGATCCCCTCTTCCAGATAATGTCCCAACTGGGGACCTCACAAGGTTCCCAGCAAGGTCCAGCCCCTGTGATGTGTTGCATCTTTGGGGACAACTTACAAGAGGACAAGGGGACAAAGATGTAGGACAGTAGGTTAATGGTCAGTGATGTCTGGGCAGAACGCTGAGGGTGCCAGACCTTGGGTGGGAGGAGGCCGCATCCGGGGAGGGCCTTCTGCTGGCCTCACACATGGACTGGCACTTTGAAGGAACATGGCTCCGAGCCAAGGAGAACCCACAGCGCCTTGGAAATTGTCTCTTGGAAATTGTGCATTTTTGCCATCCTGTGCTTCAGTTTCCTCCTTCATGCAGTGGGGCTGATAGTGGCTCCTGTCTCCCGAGGCCAAGGAGAGGATGACCATAGTGCACACAGAAAGAGTCTGACACAGTGGGCATTGTTCTTGGTGACTGTCAGCCCTGGTGGCGTTTGGTGCCAGTGTAGCATCACACTGCCTTGGGTTCCGTCGGTCTCTCTGGCCTTACAGTTTTTGTAGAGGTGACACCTAAACACTGGCTAAGCTGATCACCCCATGCCTCCTCTACCTTTGGGGGACACTGGCTACTATAAAGGAGTAGACAGGCCGGGTGACTGGGGACTGTTTCTGGGACACCCTCTCCACTCCGCCCACTAGCCCTGGGCCTAAAATGACCCTCCCCCAGAGGCGTTATTAATAGCTGGGCGGCTCAGATCACAGGCCAAGAATGTTACCCAGCAGCTCGTGGGGGAAGAGGAAGCCTAGGACACGGCGGCTGGGGTGGGTGCGTGGTGATGCCCGAGGCAGTATGTGGGCCAGGCAGGAGGGCCTTCACCACCCCCACCCTCACCCCCACGCTGTCATTCGCTGTCCGTCCTCCTCCTCCTCCTCTGTGTCCTGCTCAGGTAAGGGCCTGACTGGGTGTCCTGCTTCTCCGGCAGCTGGACTGGCTATCACTTCTCTTTTTCTCTGTCTCCCGCTTCCTGCTATCTGTGGCTGCCACGCGCACTGGAGCCTTTAAATAGCAGGGACTCATCGCCCTGAGCCTCTCATGGAGGGGGAGTTAAAGCCTGGGAGGAGGACCCTTCAGCATCCCACTGGGCCTCCTTTTTTCCCTTAGGGCCTTGGGTTGCTGTGGAACTTTCTCTGCCATCAGCTGAGCCCAGCCCCAGCAGGCTGGAGTCCTCATCACACCCAGCTGAGCCTGCTCCCTTTGGGGTATCTTTGTATTTTTTAAAAATGGAAATGCAAAGCCGATGGGTTGATTCTTCTTGGGCTGTATTTTCTTCCCACCATTTTGGCATCCAGATGAAAACTATTTTTAGTCCCAGTGATGGGGACACGAGTGGTTGGCCCATGCCAGGCTGGAGCAGGCAGAGTGGGCAGGTCTCAGCAGGGACAGTGGCCCTGTGGGGTGCTGTTTTCTCATCCCCCAACTCTCCCTCCTACTCCCCCGACCACAGGCTCTGGGGAAGCAGCCTTGGATTATAGGGAGCCTGGGAGCTGGAGCTAACCCATTGATTCAGGGGCAGCAGTTCCCGGGTGCGATCCGGGACTGTTTGAACGGTTCTCATCTCCTGGAGCCTGAGCAGGGTGTGCCATCCCCACCTGAGCTGCGCTCCTTCCCATTTGTCTTTCCAGGTGACTCGGAAGAGGAGGATATGGGGCTCCTGGAGGTTGGTGTGACAGACTTCAAACCTCCAGCCCCAGAGCTGGGCCCCATGCCGGACGGCTTGAGTCCTCAGCAGGTCTGTGGGAAGCTGGGCCAGCTGCCAGCCTGCTTGCTGTTAGCACCTGAGGGGAAGTGGCCACGAGAGGGAAGGGGACTTTAGTGGGAACTGGACACTGTGTGTTCCATACTGTGGGTCTGGAGATGGTAAGGTCCCAGAATTTGGGATGCTTAGGACCCGCTAGCCGCATGACCCCCAGAGAGGTGTGTCTCTCAGTCCATCCCCTGTGGTCCTGTCGTTGTCAGCTCCCCTTCTTGCCTTTGGGACCCTTCACACAGCAGGTACTGTTTCTGCTCCTTGGATCCCACACCCTTCCTGACTCTGTGGTTCATGCAGGTGGTCCGGAGACACATCCTGGGCTCCATCGTGCAGAGCGAGGGCAGCTATGTGGAGTCACTAAAGCGGATACTTCAGGTGACTCCCGGGGCCTCCGGGATGAGGGTGGGGCTCTGGGGGGTCACTTTGTAAAGAACTTTGGGGGATTGTGGCAGTTTTAGAAAAGGGGCTAAAAGCCAGTCCTGCTGCTTCTGAGGAACGGGACAAGTGGGGACGCCAGGGATTTCCAAGGCTTCGGTTTGCAGCGAGAGCTGTTTTCTGAAGCGAAACTGGGAGTCTCTGAAACAAGAGAGTCAAGGCGTGTGTTCCCTTTTGTGACTGGAAGGGACTGTGTCTTCCTGGCCATTCAGATAGTCCTCAAAGTATGGGTGCAGGGCAATGTCCCCTCTTCCTCACACTGGGATGCCCAGAGGACACTAAGGAGACATTGGAGTGACATGTTTGTGGACTCTTGTCTGGTTTGGGTCTCCAAGACCTGGGCTCCTCAGGGATGTCAGGACAAGGCCACCAGGGAGGGGAACAGGTGGTGTGGGAACAGTTTGGGACTCATATGAAGGAGCCCAGACATCATACAAAGTGACTGGAGAGTGTAGCTCCAGCTTCGAGAGTCCGGGGCACTGTGCTGATCTGAGACCCCACCGCCCAGCCACGCAGATGGTTCTGAGTTTCCCCATTAGCCAGACTTGGTCCGGAGCCACCTACCCAGAGTCCTCATACACAGATGGTGTAGAAATGATCCTCTTTCTCCCAAGCCAGCTTAACACAGAAGTTCCCAGGGCGTATGTGGTGTGTGTGTGTGTTTGTGTGTGTGTGTGTGTGTGTGTGTGTGTGTGTGGCATTGTGAAGTGACGGAGTTAGGGCAGAAATGCCACATTTGTGGAGAACCTTCTAGAAACATCCATGAAGAAGGCAGGATGCTTTTACCCGCATCAGGAAGGCCCCACTGGGCAGGTGGGTGGGCGTCTGCTCAGTTCTCAGCCTGCCTCATCTCAGGTGGCCTTGAAGATAGCTGGTGTCATCCCTGCTTCCATCCATCCTGGCAGGATTACCGTAACCCGCTGATGGAGATGGAACCCAAGGCCCTGAGTGTCCGCAAGTGTCAGGTGGTGTTCTTCCGTGTGAAGGAGATTCTCCACTGTCACTCCATGTTCCAGATCGCCCTGTCCTCCCGCGTGGCCGAGTGGGATTCCACTGAGAAGATTGGGGACCTCTTTGTGGCCTCAGTAGGTGTTTCTGCTTAGATTAGCCTGTCCAGCCTCCGCCCCCATCAGGTTGCCTTGTCAAAGTCAATGATATCAGAGCCCCTCAGTCATTGTGTCCTGCACTAGAGGTTAGGCATGACACCTTGATGTCCCCAAAGAGATGTACCAGGCCAAGACAATGTTGAAACCAGAGTATAGTAGCATTGTTGCCCAGAGACTAACCTCATTGGCTGCCCCCTGACTTGGTGCAGGTTCCTTACTAAGCCTTCCACATATGATCAGCGAGGCTTGCACATGCTGGCCCAGGTTGCATTTGTACCTCCAGGGTGAAACCTTAGAATTTGGGGAAGAGCCTATATTGTGGTCCTGGGGTCCTGGTTCTAGTTTGACTTTACAACCTCAAGTAGTTCTTAGGATGTCTCTGGGCTCAGATTCCATGCCTGTGGAATGAGAGGAGTACTGGATTTCTGCTTGTCAAACTGAAATCCTCCAACTTCAGAGAGGGAGCGGGTCAAGCCAGCTTTGCTGGGTTGTAAGCCTCTGGCTTCTACTAGTGGCCAGGATGGTCTTGAGAGAGCTTAGACGCGACATCCCAGGTGGGTGTGTCCAGGGGGCTATGGTGAGAGATTGGTTGACCTCTGACATCTGTAGCTTAGGTGTGGATGCTTCTCCCCAATTTCTTGGCCTTGGAAAGGAAATAGATGGAGCCCAGGCAGCGTCTGCCCTAGGCTGCCTTCTCTCTTGGGCGGGTTCTGAGTTGCTGTTTCCTGTTACCTTTCTTCCCAGCTCCAAGACTCTTTCTTCCCTGAGCAGGGTCTCGGAAGCATGATGTGTGTGTGTGTGTGTGTGTGTGTGTGTGTTTGTGTGGGGTGCAGCTACCTCTCCTGCCATGCTGATGCAGCTCCTCTTCCATTTCTTGCAGTTCTCCAAGTCCATGGTCTTAGATGTGTACAGCGACTATGTGAACAACTTCACCAATGCCATGTCCATCATCAAGAAGGCCTGTCTCACAAAGCCAGCATTCCTCGAGTTCCTCAAGGTAGCCTAGTAAGGCCATGCAGTCCGCACTCACAAGGGATGGACTTGGGGAGGTGCCTCAGGAGAAAGGGACCTCATCCTGGAGCCCGGGGAGCGGTTCCTAGGGTGGAGACTCGGTCTGGACCCTGGCACTGGATCCATGCCCTCAGAGACTGACAAGTGACACAGCCTTGTTCCCACAGCGGCGGCAGGTGTGCAGCGCAGACCGAGTCACCCTCTATGGGCTGATGGTGAAACCCGTTCAGAGATTCCCACAGTTCATCCTCCTGCTCCAGGTACTGCCTGGGACTCCCTGAGGATCAGGAGATGGCTGGGGGAAGGGAGGTCAGGTGGCTCGCTCTCATCTGGGGCCCACTCCTGGTTTGGGGTTTGCTTCGTCTTTCTCGACTTCAAGAGGGCAGCCTGTTGTGCTCAGCAGCATTTTTTTTTTAAAAGATCTGCTTTGTTTAGATTATGTATATGGATGTGTCTGTGTGGGGGCATGTGTATGTGATGCTGGTACCTTCAGAGGCCGGGGCGGTGGATCCAGTAGTGCTAGAATTACAGGCAATTTTGAGCCACCTGATATGGATGTTGTTAAATTGAAATTGTGCCTTCTGCAAGAGTTGGAAGCTCTCATATTCACTGAGCCATCTCTCTAATCCATGAGTGTGTATGTGTGTGTGTGTGGGGGGGGTTTAAAATGATCATGTGGAGGTCAGAGGACAACTTGCAGGAGTCAGTTCTGTTCTTCCCTGTGGGTCCCAAGGATTGAACTCGGCTCCCCAGGCTTGGTGGCAAGTGCCTTTTAACCTGCTGGGTCACCTCTTCAGCCCCACAGCCTATTTGACACCTTTGCTCTGGCAGGAAGGGGATACGACTTAGCCTTTCAGAACTCCTCAAGCAGTCTGCTGACCTCACCTTGGTCAGGTGTCACTTAAGTACAAATCCAGGAAGCCTGAAGGAGCCTCAGTCCCATGCAAGGCCCTGCGGTCAGTCCTCAGACAGGGTGACAACGGCCAGGCTGAGGGCCTGGTAGCATCTTTGTCTCTATCTGCAGAGCTGCTGTGCTGTGGGTGTGGGCTCTGGGCTCTGAGCACAGTGTCTGTGAAGTCTGTATCCACTGTCCACTGAGGCGGTTGCTGTTGGCCTGCCGCCTCTCAGTGCGCAGGACTGTGGCATCCAGCATGTTCCCACTGTGCAGGTGTCCCCGCCACCCATCTGTGGGAATCCCTCATCTCTCCTCACTGAAACGCTGGACCCAGTAAACGATAATTCTCCTCTCCCATCTCCTTAGCGGCTGACAGCCACTCCTCCCAGCAGCGGCTTTCTCGCCCTGAAATCTGATAATTCTAGAAGCCGCCTTGAAGTGACATTGCATAGTGTTTGTCTCTGATGATGCTGCGTCCTCAGCATTCAGCCCTGTTATAGCGTGGGTCACAGATGCCCTTCTTCCCAAGGCCTAGGGGTGACTCTTTTTTGTCAGAACAAGCCACACGGTCATTTTGTCTTTATTCACTAGGCCTTAACCTGTGCTTTCCATATCCAGTGTCTTGGTCCCAAGGATAAGCTCCATCTTTCAGGTCTGGTCTATGTAGACCATAGCGTGATGCTTTGACTCGAAACTGAGGGCCTCTGTGTGTGTGTGTGTTTGTGTATGTGTGTGTGTGTCTGCTCGTGTGTGTGTGTGTGCACATGTGTGGGTCATATCCTTTTCATGCTCTCTCTGGCACTGGCAGGATATGCTGAAGAACACTCCCAGAGGCCACCCTGACAGACTGTCGCTGCAGCTAGCCCTCACAGAGCTGGAGACACTGGCTGAGAAGCTGAATGAACAGAAGCGGCTGGCCGACCAGGTGGCCGAGATCCAGCAGCTGACCAAGAGCGTCAGTGACCGCAGCAGCCTCAACAAGGTGGGTGTGTGCCTAGCCCTTCGGTGCCCTGTGTTAACAAGAAGGGTGTGCACCCAGCCCTCGGTCACCCATGTCAACAAGGTGGGCATGCGCCCAGCCCTTCAGTCTCCTGTGCAGGGGTGCCTCGCCTGCCTTGCCTATTGCTCTTGCAGCTTGCCTGTTGTCATTTGCTAAGTGGCAGTGTTCTCTGAGGGAGGGGAGCTTGAGCCATTGGATAGCACATTCAATTCATGGGGATTCATGCTATTTTAGGATAAAAGAGAGTTTTGTTCATTCATCTCATTACCAGAAACCAGAAACCATACATTAGTTAAGTGAGTGGATTCTAAAATCTCCATCTAAATCAGATTTTTTTTTTTTTGAGGCAGGGCCTCATGTATTCCAGGCTGGCCTCATACTCATTCTGTAACTGAGGAGGGATCTGAAATTTGGATTCTCCTGCTTCTAATTCCCCGTGATAGGATTACATGCATGGGCTACCATGCCCAGTTTGTGCAGTGTTGGGGAATTGAATCTAGGGTTTTATGCATACCAGGCAAGTGCTCTGTCCACTGAACTACACCCCCAGCTCAATGCATGTATGCTTGTGAACACCTGTGGCTTTAGTACTTGGGACACAGAGGAGACAGAGTAGGAAGAGCCAGAGTTTCAGACTAGCCTGCGCTAATTAGGGAGTTCTAGGGCAGCCAGGGATACCGACAAGAAGACAAGGTCGGCTGCTGTAGGTTGCAGTTCTGCTCTTTCCTGGTGCATGTGGAGCGTGAGTCCCTTGGTGTGCGTCCCTCACTGCCCCCTGCAAAAAGGCCTGAAGAGCCTACATCTGCCCTCGCGCTCACTGGCTGCAGGCTGGAGGTGGCCAGGAATAGTCTGCGGGTGAGGCGGCCTCACCAGAGCTTACTAGATGGTTGTTTCCAGAGAGGCGGTGTGGTGTGAGGTCACAGGAAGCGTTCGATGTTCTGGGGAGTCCCAAGGACAGAGCTGAGGCTGGTGGCGGCCTGTTCCTGGAAGGGGATTTCAGCAGTGTGGAGAGAATGCCCACTGTCCAGGAGGATGGCCTGGGAGACAGCAGCCCCTTCCGGTCACCATGCTGGCCAGTGTGGAGAACTCCCTGCTGGGGCGGCTGCCTTTGTCTACTGTTTTTCACCGGGTCATGGAGTCAGGCTGGGCTGGGTCAGCCTGAGCTTCAGGCACTGCCGTGCGTTGTCCTGCCCAGGTCACAGGCAGGCTGCAGGCCAGTTTGGGCCCACATTGTTCTTTTAAGAAAGTGGAAGTCAGCTGGGCGATGGTGGCACACGCCTTTAATCCCAGCACTCGGGAGGCAGAGGCAGGAGGATCTCTGTGAGTTCGAGACCAGCCTGGTCTACAGAGCTAGTTCCAGGACAGGCTCCAAAGCCACAGAGAAACCCTGTCTCGAAAAACCAAAAAAAAAAAAAAAAAAAAAAAGAAGAAAAAAAAAGAAAGAAAGTGGAAGTCATTGGCAGCATTTAAAAATTGGGACACACCATCAACCTCAGATTCGAGGAACTTTCTCTAAGGGCTGGAAGAGCTGGCTCAGCACCTAACCTGTATGGCTCCCTTCACCTGAGGGTGTTTGCCCACTTCTGTTGGGTGTCATTGCCACTTCTCACTAAGGGCACATGTTGGCTTGAAGGCATCTGGTTTGCTTCACCTGCCTGGGAGCCCAGGATCTGCAATGTGTGGCAAGGAGAAAGGAGGAGGGGAGGGCTTCCCACTCAGGATTGCACAGGGTGGTTTCCCCAGGGATCGTTCCTCCTCTGCTCTGGACTCTACTGACGGCCCATGCCCCAAGCCCGCTGTTTTATAGGGAAGGCATGAGCTCCTGAAGCCCCGTGCTGGCCTTTGTGTTGGAGAGGCATCTTCTTGCAGCAGTGTCTGGCAGGAGGAGAGAAGCCTGTTGGTACTGCCCTGGGAAGAGCTGTCTGCTCTCTTCCACTGCCCCCCTCCATTCCAACACCTAAATAGAGAATGAGGTGGTCAGCGCGACCCGTTTGCTGTCAGGGATAGAGGATGGGTGATCTGAGGCTTGGCTTCCCCTTCACTGAGTAAGGGGTGACCTGGGCAGGTATGGGTGCTGATGTGTAGAGGGTGTCAGCTGCGTACCGTGTCCCCCTGCTCTCCCAATAACCACCCCATCCAGGGGACTCTTTGGACAATCTGTGGCAGTTGAGCATCTGATCAGTAGCCTTCCTCTGGCTGTCATCCGGAGAGAAGTGGAAATGAAACCGGGAGGGGCAGAAACAGACCCACGAGCTGTTTAGAAACAGCCGACTCAGGAGCCTCCAGAGGGGTGCGGGTGCAATGGTTTTCTTTTTCCTTTTTAAGCTGCATAAGGGACAGGGCCGCCAGCCTGCAGCCCAAGGGACTTTGCTCTTCCCAGCCAAGGTCCTGGCAACCGTGGCTGCTTGAGTTGTGTCGTCTTGAGCTGTGTGTGCCTTGCTTATAGACACTGTGTGGAGAAGTAGGGCCATAGTAATGGCGGGGACTCCAGCGATTTTGGGGCTTCTGTAAGGTGGGAATAGTGGGACCACCCCCACTCCTATTGGCACTGCCACACAATATAGTGGGGGCAACGCAGCGGGGCTCCATCCTGCGTGGGGACTGCAGGGGATGCTGTGGGCGCTCCACACTTCTAGAATCGATTTCTATACCTTAGGGCTGCTGAGCTGATTGATTAAGTATGTGTGGATTGTTTCTGGGTCCTGCAGTGACCACACAGCAATGACTATGCCACTAGGACCCTGGTTTGTGCATTCACTTGAGGGGTGCTCTGGGAAGCAGGGTCCTCTTCAAAGGAGCCCAGCAGAGAGAGACTGGGACCAAGACAGCCAGAGTCATCCTACTCCAAACAGATTTCATTGGATCCTCCCCGACCTACTTAAAAACTCCACAGGGAAAAAGATATCTCTCAGAGGGATTCTGGATTGTTTGGGAGTCCCAGTGTAGTGGGGTGGGCTTGGTTGGGTCTTGGGGTCTGAGAGTCTTTGGTCTCCTTAGAGCAGGCATTGTTGACCAGCAGATCTGGGCCCTGCAAGGAATGATGTGGATCAACGCAGTTCAGCAGATCACAGGGAAGCCTTGGGGCTCCTTCCAGGTCACATGTCCCCAGAAAGCTGTGTCTCCCCATGACAAAGATGGTCTTGAACAGTAGCATAGACACAGGGTCCTCTGTGGGTACCCACTGCATACCTAATGCAGGGTGTCCTGCGCCTTCCTAGGGTCCACACAGTAAGGCCCTGGACCTGTTTAATGTGCTCTTCTGTGGCCTTGAAATTTGTGCTAACCTTTGAGCCCGCGTCTGCCTTGCATTGTGGCTTTGTGTATTACTTGACTCCATAGATACTATACTCATTACTTGTGTGATCTGATCAATGGAGGTTCTGAGGAAACCGAGGTTCTGACTGAAGTGTCCTGTGACTGCCCGGCTGGGGAGCATAGGAGCTGCTCAGAGATGGTGTTGGTCACTTTTGAACCTGTATTTTTGGTGAAGGTGGTTATGGGATCATAATATATGGGGTTGATGGCAGAAGCCAGCTCACCCAAAAAACAGGCTGCTGAGCTCTGCTCTGGCAAGGGTGGCTCATCAGGCTCTCAGAGTCTCCCTGAAGCAGAGAACCCAATGTGTGTCCTGGCCTGCTCTGTCTGGGGTATTTTGCTATCTCCCGACAGGTGCTGACTCTGGGTCATCCTTTTCCTCTCCCAGTTGCCCCCTTTGCTTCTCTTTGTGTACAGAATCTCTAGCCCCGGCCATCCTCAGAGTCCCTAAGTAGCTGGGGCTCACCTTGAACTTGTGCTCTGCCTGCCTTCACCTCCCAAGGGCTGGGATTATGGTGTGTGCCATCGCTCTTGCTTTATGTGGCACTGGGATCGGAACCCAGGACTTTGTGCATTCAAGGCAAGCACTCCGCCAGTTGAGCCACTTCCCAGGCCTTCTGCTGTTTCTGAGAGGTCTCACTGCATGGTCCAGACTGGCCTGGACCTCATGGCCCCGCCCCCACCCCAGCTGGCATTTGAGATTGTGACACGGGTATTGACCTTCTCTGACCCTTCCTTCTCCAGCTGTTAACCTCTGGCCAGCGGCAGCTGCTTCTGTGTGAGACTCTGACGGAGACCGTGTACGGAGACCGTGGGCAGCTGATCAAGTCCAAGGAGCGCAGGGTCTTCCTTCTCAATGACATGCTGGTCTGTGCCAACATCAACTTCAAGTAAGAGCCACCCCTTTCCAGGGGACCTTTGTGGTCTACTCTCTCCCCAGCCCCTGCCCTGATGAGGTATCAGATACTTCGCCTTCCTCTCACCTCCCTCACGCCCGGCTTTCTCCTTGGCCCCTAATTGATTTGGACTAGTCAGGGGGCATCCTCTGACCCCAGACTCCTTGTCATTCTCAGCCCAGGGCTGTGTGCCATAGATCCTGCTCTTAGTAGGTCTGTGTGCTACAGACTCAGCTCTTAGTAGGTCCATGTGCTATAGACTCTGCTCTTAGTAGGTCCATGTGCTATAGACTCTGCTCTTAGTAGGTCCATGTGCTACAGACTCAGCTCTTAGTAGGTTTGTGTGCTAAGACTCTGATCTTCGGAAGTCTCTGTCCTACAGACTCCACTCTTAGTAGGTCGATGTGCTATAGACTACACTCTTAGTAGGTCCGTGTTCTATAGACTCCGTTATTGGAAGGTCTGTGTACTACAGATTCTGCTCTTAATAAGTCCGTGTGCTATAAACTCCCCTCTTAGAGGATGAGCCTGCAACCTTGGAATTGAAGAGGGTTTTCCTTGCGTCTACCCCAGATCCCTGATGTTTTAGCCCACATAGAGTTCCTGTGGGTTCCTGCTTGTACCCCTCCTCCCTCAGAGCCCAGGGCAGTTTCTGCCTCTAGGAACATGGTTCCCATCCCGTGAGAGGCTATAGAAACACCCAGAACTGGGCTGTGGGCTTAGTCAGAGAGCAGGAACTGGGCTAGTGGAAGGAACGTGGCCTGTGGCTGTGTTGAGCTGCTGGAACCTCACGTTTGGCTGGCACAGGAGTCCACAGAAATGTCAAGACCTCTGGCTCACTTGACTGTTTGGGTGATGTAACATATGGGGCCACATTGCCTCAGGCTGTGAGAGCTAGGAGCTGGGACCTATGCTCTGCATCCTCTCCCTTACCCAGCAGGGGCGCTCACAGGTGTCCCTTGTGTGGCCCTGTAGGTGTAAGGGGTGGAGACTATTCTTTGTTGCACTCTTAGAATTCATGCTCTGACCTTTTCAGCAGGATCCTGGGAGAATCTCTGCTTTCAAAACCTGATACTTTAAGAGCCTGGGATATAGCCTGGTCCAGTTGTTAGTTAGAGGCAGGCCAGGAAGTGGCCAATGACTGTCAACCCAGGCCAGCTCTCCCACCTCCAAGCTTGGGCACTCACAGTGTCGTGTGTGTGTGTGTGTGTGTGCATGTGTGTGCATTTGCGTGCATGCATCTGTGTGTGTGTTCGTGTGCATGTGTGTGTCTGTGCGTGTTTGCGTGCACGTGTGTACATGTGTGTGTGCGCCCAGAGTTTTATTTATACTCTGCATCCAGCATCGGCTTGTACATTTCTGTTCATGGTCACAGAATGGATTTGGGAAGCCTTGTGGGTATAGATCACGGGTCCTGGGAGGGTAGTAAGCAGGGCTGCCAGGCTCATCCGCCCACTGTCATCTTGTCCTTCCATCTGCTCGCCCATCAGCTATATATGGAGCCTTCTCTGTGCTCGTTCCCTGCTTCCAGCCTGGTGGGAGACTTGGCAAGGAAGCCTCTGTCACAGATGATGTGGGTGTTCACTCACCCACTTGTTCATTCATTCATCTCTAATGTGTGTTTGTGTGTGTGTGTGTGTGTGTGTGTGAGAGAGAGAGAGAGAGAGAGAGAGAGAGAGAGAGAGAGAGAGAGAGAACAGCCAGAGTACAACTTTGGGAGTTAGTTTTCAAGTTTTCACTCTTCCCACTGTCTGGATTATGGGGATCAAACTCAGGTCACCAGGCCTGGTAGCAAGTATATTCATCCACTGAGCCATCTCGCCAATCCCAGGTACTATGAATCTGAAGTCCCACTATGTCCAGACATGCAACAGGGCCAGGACCACACCGCCACCCTTCTCAGTCCTGCGTTGTTCAGCGTTGAGCATGTGTGAAGAATGGGGTGCTAGCATTCAAGTTTGGGGACACTAGTTTGCAAATTTGGCTGAGTCACTGAACTTTGCTGAGTAGCAGTCTCCTGAAAGCCTGAAACCACTGGGGTGGTGGCCGGCAGAGTCCAAGAGATGGCTGGCTATCTGAGAAAGCCCCAGGGAGGCTTTCTGTATGGTTCTCCTCTGTGTACACCTGACCTAAACTGTCCCCATGCCGGCTGCCTAGGCTGGTGGCTTGTCCCCAGAGTCCTCAGCCTCACAAGAACGAGCCATCCAATAACATCTAACCTTCTTGTCTTTTCCCCAGGCCCTCCAACCACAGGTAGGTAGCTTGTGGCTCGGGGACTCAGGCATGTGATGCTGGTTCTGGGCCTGGGTACCCTGGTGCAATGCCTTGGTGTGGGTTCCCTGCACTGCGTGGCCTGGCTTGGATTGGGCCTGAGGTCTCATTGCTTGGGCTGTCTGGAGCCTGGCTAAGCTGAGGTGCTGGGAGCTGGAGCTCTATTTGCCTCTGGGCTGGGCTGCTGCAGGTTCTCCAGTGCTCTTCTTCCATCCTGCAGGGGCCAGCTAGAGATCAGCAGCCTGGTGCCTCTGGGGCCCAAGTATGTGGTGAAGTGGAACACAGCGCTGCCCCAGGTGCAGGTCGTGGAGGTGGGTCAGGATGGCGGGGCCTACGACAAGGACAATCTGCTCATCCAGCATGCAGGTGCCAAGAAGGCCACGGCTGCAGGGCAGGCCCAGAGTGAGTACTGCCTGGCTGCTGCCCCTCGCATGCTAAGCATGTAACCTGGGCCAGGGACCATAAGCTGGCGGGGGCTGGGCCTGCCCCTCGCATGCTAAGCATGTAACCTGCCAGGGCCCATAAGCTGGTGGGGGCTGGGCCTGGAGGGTCTTGCTGTTGTACCTCAGTGCAGATCTGTGGCTTCACGGGCACAGGCATGTCCCTGTGGTCTCATTGCTGCTGCACACCCTACACACGTTCCCCACCCGGTGCTAGGGTCCCTCATGCCCAGCTCACATAGCGACAGGGGCCAGGTGTGAATTGACAGTTAATTGCCTCCTGTGGGACCTTGGACGGGGACCTTCTGTTTGTTCCCACTGTGCCTCCTGGTAGGTTGAGGGACTAGAGATACTCCTCTTACCCCCTGATCTCCAGGGGTGCTAGGGAACTCAGGTCTGTCTGTCTGTCCTTTCCTGGGCCCATGTCTCCCCATACTAACCCAAGTTCTCAGACTCTTGGAAGACGGGAACAACTTAGAAGCCAGAGCCTCCTGCCTGGTCGCATCTCCCTATCTGTTCTCTGCCTGCACACTGGTCCACCACCACTGTGCATCTGTCCTGCAGTGGCCTCTGACTGCTTTTCTCCTTTGTCCCCTGAGTCCCCCTGTACCTTCCCCCGAGTTTATTTCAGATGGAGTATATGTTTGTAGTACGGTACTACCACCTCACTGCTCTGATGCACTATGTCTAGAGACCCGTGTGCTCCTCTGATGTGGCTCCGTAGCCTCTCTGGGTCTTGGCAAGGGGGTGTACCACCTTTGTCTGTAGGGTCTTCCCCAGTCCGTGCCTTTCTTGCTGTTTGAATTAAGGATGCCTGCCCTTCCTCCTGTCCCATGCCAGTCTCTCTGATGGCCTGAGCTTGGGCCAGAGCCCCATCATGGACTCTCTAGGTCTCAGGCTGAGTTTTTTGAGGTTGCCCCATTCCTCACGGTGGGGAGGGCATGATGGTAGGTGTGTTCTGCAACTGGTCACATCGCATTCATAGTTCGGGAGCAAAGAGAGGTGGAGTTGGTGCTGGGTTTGCTTTCTCCTATTTGGCCCAGGGCCCCAGCCTTTGGGGCAGTACTGCCCACATTCAATCAGAATGGGTCTACCCACTTCAGTTAACGTAATCTCCTCACAAAGCTCAGAGGGGTGTCTCCTAGACGATTCTAGATCCTGTGAAGTTGGCAGCATTCATCATGACTGACAGTTGGTTGCATGGAACTTTGGTTTCAGCCAGGGCCTTGGGCCCTGGGACACTAAACCGCAGGCCTGGCAGAGCAGAGTCCTGCATACAGTGCGAGGCACTTGAGTTTCGCTTCCCCTCCCCACCACCGCTCTGCCCACAGCCCCGCCTGGGCGCTTGCCTCACTGGCCCCCGAAACTCTGGAAATTTTGAGGCATGATTGCGACAGCTGTTCTGGCCCTCTGAGGCCACACCAGTGTCCCCTTCCTGATCTGTGAGTGAGGCGGGAGAGGTGGGTAGCCCCTCTTGGGTACCTTCAACCCCATTCGACTCCCTTCTTCTTGGCCACCCCAGTCTGTTGCTATGGAAACCCCTGTGTCCCCCACTCTGTCCCTCTGCAGCCATGTTCTTTAAGCTTGACCCCCTTGAAAGGAGAGAGGCTCTGTAGTTCTTGGTTGGCTGTAGATTGTTTTTTTATTAATATTGTGATGCAAATATGGATACACAGAAAGCTCCTTGCATTTAACGCATGCTCTTTTAGACCTTGAACAACAGTAAAACCCAAACAAAACGCAAACTGGATAAAAATAACACTATCGGACAGCAAATAAAATTCCCATCTGCAGTATTAATTTGTTGCAACAGGTGACATTTTGTTTTGTTGAACCCAAACTGCTCACAGGATAGATGCAGCATATTTTCCCATGAGTGGGTCCCCACCCCTTCCCCAGCCCACATCCTACAGGGCTGCTCATGTGGGGCTCCATCTTCCCACCAGCGTCCATCCTTTGGGCATTTTATACCTGTTAGTGCATCGCTGCCGTTCCGTGTTCTCCTCTAAAGCCCTGACCCCATACAGCAGAATGTGACATCAAAGTCACAATATCTCGGGGGCCTGGGATGTGCAGCTGTGACCCAGAAAGAGGCCTCAGCCTCCTTACATAGCCCGAGAAACCATGACTTAGTGCGTGCCACCCTGTTCCCGAGGTGGCACTCAAGGACGCCTCTGCCCACCGTGTCTCCTCTGTTTGTGTCACCATCAGGGCTCTAGGCCCTCTCAGTCCCCACCACGGGCTCGTCACACTGGTACCTTTCTCCCAAGCATTTTCTACCAAATGATTAATGCCCTTCCCTCCCCTCCTCTCTGCCCATCCCCCTGGGTCCCAAGACCCAAAGGAGCGGGGACCCTGCCTGCACTGCATAGCAGGTCCCCTATATGTCATTGAACAGTTTGCTGCTCATGGGCTGCTGTTAACCTCGGTACCTTTGCACATGCTCTTCCCTGGCTTGGCCGTACCCATCACATTCTGGCTTGGAGTAGGCACCTCAGTTTTTCCAAGCATGGCTGGTTTAGTCTTTTGGCCCTTGTGAGCCTCTGTACGACTGTGGCACCATTCCATGTGCGACACCTTCCTTCTGCTGGGACCTCTCTCCCTGGTCAAATCTCCTCCAGCATTCCCAGTGCCTCTTCTCTATGGACATGGCTTACTTTTCCCTGTCGGCAGATGCTTACCTCCCCCAGCCCCAAGGCTGAGTCCGGTGTCTTCTCTACCAGACAAGGTGTACCTGGGCCCGCCGCGCCTCTTCCAGGAGCTACAGGACCTGCAGAAGGACTTGGCAGTGGTGGAGCAGATCACCCTGCTTGTCAGTACCCTGCATGGCACTTACCAGGTGGGCGT
The DNA here is from genome assembly GCF_014885135.2 of Alexandromys fortis. NCBI lineage: Eukaryota > Metazoa > Chordata > Mammalia > Rodentia > Cricetidae > Alexandromys > Alexandromys fortis. The sequence continues at coordinate 1,439,484 of NW_026067894.1, forward strand.
GGCATCCCTGCATGGTACTCCAGTGCACCCTGGCTGTGAGCAGGGAGCCGTGGTAAAGGCTGGGAACCCCCTGACTCTCCCAGAAGCCTTTGCACACGTCTGGCTTTGTGCGATATAGTTGGAGGTCTTACAGATCCTCCCTGACCTCTGCCCCAGGTTGCAAAGCCTCTGGTCAGGAGGGCGTCCCTCTTGAAGGAAGCGGCAGCTGGGTGGGCTCTCATCCAGGGCTAGGAAGTCCTGAGTATAGGTGGGATTGCCTCCTCTGTGGCTAGACTAGCCCCTTCCCTGGGTGCTGTCACTGTGTTAGGACTTGTGTGGTTTGGAGCGAGCCAGGAGACGGTGGTGACCCCTTTCCTCCCCAACACTAGAACCTGAACATGACTGTGGCCCAGGACTGGTGCTTGGCCCTGCAGAGGCTGATGCGGGTGAAGGAGGAGGAGATCCACTCGGCCAACAAGTGCCGCCTGAGGCTACTGCTGCCCGGGAAGCCTGACAAGTGAGGGGGCGTCTGGGAGGGAAGGGGGTGCTCAGAGAGAGAGAGAGAGAGCCTGGGGCAGGACTGCCGTGAGGAGAGAGTACACACCCCTGTGGACCGTGCCCCAGCCAGCACCTGGCACACAGCAGGAACTCAGGAATGAATGCATGAATGGATGAACATGTTGCTGACACCCTGGGTCAGCTTGGTTCTCTGCTGGCAAACTCAGACTCTTAGTCTCCAGTTAGTCCACTGCATCACACCCTTCTTCCTCACCTTACTCAATGGCCCCAGATCCTCTTCACAGACCCAGCCTCCCCAGTTGAAGGTCCTCTGCTCACAAGATCCTCCACAGGAGCTGCGGGGGCCCTCTCTCTCTGTGTAGAAGCGGGTACGAGGTAGCGAGGAACTGGGGCAGTGAGAGCTGGCCTTCCTCCAGCTCCGTAGGGTGTGCCTCAGTGGCCTCACTTTACAAACCAGGAATTGAGGTCAGAGGGCCAGGGCCAGGCTCAGAACAGGGGCTTTGCTTGGGAAAGGAGGTGGGGTCCCTGCAGAGGGGGTTCTGGGCAGGGAAGTGCTGCTGCTCGGGTGTGGGCCTCTGGGCAGGGGACGATAGTGACATGGTAACAGGGTGCAGAGACGCAGGAGGAGAGAGCAGGGTCCTCATGTCGAGTGTGGGAGAATGCAGTTTGGGCTTCAGTCCAGGTTGTCCCCATCTCTGCTCCTGTCCTCTCTCTCTCTCAGGCACCCTAGAGTGAGAGACACAGCTATGCCCACCTCCCTGGGTGCCTGCGTCACTTACAGGACTCTATAGGGGTCCCAGCTGCTCCAAGGCCACCTCCTACCATCTTATCTATCCCTCTCTTCCGCGGACACTTCCTTCCCTCCCTCCCTTCCTCCTTATCTCCCTCCCTCCCTCTCTCCCATGGACAGTCCCCTCCCCCCTCCTTCCCTCCATCCCTCTGTCCCTTCCTCTTTCCCATGGACAGTCCCCTCCCCCCTCCTTCCCTCCATCCCTCTGTCCCTTCCTCTCTCCCATGGACAGTCCCCTCCCCCCTCCTTCCCTCCATCCCTCTGTCCCTTCCTCTCTCCCATCTTCCTTCTATCTTCCTTTCTTTCCTTCTTCCTTCCTCTTTTCCTTACTGCATTTGTCCCTTCTACAACCATCTCACAGAGTGACTGCCCTGTGCCAGGTGCTGGAGAGAGACAGCGTGAGGTCCTTTCCCCCTCTGTGGAATGCTGGCAGGTGGTGATGCCAGGACCTTAGCTGGGCATAAAGCCAGGGCTGTTGGAGGTCTGGGACTGGGCTACCAAGAATGGCTTAGCTCCTCTAGCCAGGTGCCCCTGCCCATCACAGAGAGTGGAAGGAGGTCTCCCCAAGGTGCTGGCCACAGGCCTCCAGGAACAGGGATCGAAAAAGAGCCAAGGTGAACCAAGGCCTTCCGAGGCCTACCGGGGATCTGAGCCTCTCTCCCAGGCACCCATGGGGTCCTGTCTCATCTTGCCCTCCGCAGGTCTGGCCGCCCCATCAGCTTCATGGTGGTCTTCATCACACCGAACCCCCTGAGCAAGATTTCCTGGGTCAACAGGCTGCACCTGGCGAAGATTGGACTCCGTGAGTACAGCCCAGGGCAGGTGTAGGGAGGGAGGTTGAGCGTGTGAGCCCACGGTGGTCAGTGAGGCAGGGGCATTTCCCGGTGGGAGGGAGTGAAACCATGCAGAAATGCCTGGAGCTCAGCTCTGAACCTTGGAGCAGTCTCTTTCTCTCTCAGCCTCCCTCAGACCTGACACAGAGTGAATTAGCAGCTACCAGGGCCCCAGCGAGGGAGGCAATGCCTAGGGAGTGAGGGCTGAGTCTTCCTGGTGCACAAGGTGACGGCAGCCTGCCTACTAACCAGCTGTACAGGAAAACAAATAGCAGGCTGGACTCAGCTGATCTTAGCCGAAGGCCTCCTTAGTGCCCAGCATGGTGGCATATGCAATAATCCTAGCACTTGGGAGGCTGAGGCAGGAGGATTTGGGGTTCAAGGCTAGTTTTAGCTGCAGGGCAAAGCTGGGGTGGGTTTGGGTTACAGGAGACCCGGAGCTTAAAAAACTCATATAAACAAATAATAAACCGGAAACCTCTATATGACCGTTTCTGCCTATGCACCCATTAGTACTGATACAGAGAAGTCAGTGGGAGACTATAGAATGCTGCCGGGGTAGCAGATACTTGCAAACTTCCACATATGTCTACACCATTGTTCACAAGCTCCCTGAGCTAGGGCTGTTAAGAACTTTCTTTTTTAGTCATTGAGGACTCAGGCCCAGAGAGGTGCAGTGAATTTTGTGAAGTCACACAGCAGAAAGGGGTAGATGTAGGATGCAGACACTGGGCATTGTGCTCCCGGGAGCCCAGGCCATCTCCCTGTCCCTCTGTCCTATCCCTGCCACATTCCTGTTGGTTTTGCTACTTGGCATCTTGGTCAGTCAGAAGTGCTGTATGATAGACAGCCAGCTGATACTGGGATTGTTTCGTTACCTGCAAACAGAGACTGCACCTTCACTTCCTGACTGCCCAGACCCGAATAATCACATAAAAACTATATTAATTGCAACACTGCTTGGTCAATGGCTCAGGCATATTCCTAGCTAGCTCTTATATCTTAAATTAACCTGTCTCTATTAATCTATGTATTGCCACAAGGCTGTGCCTTACTGTTAAGGTTTTGGCGTCGGCAGCAGCATGGCATCTCTTTGGCTCCGCCTTCTTTTTCCCTGAATTTAGTTTTCCCAGCTATATTCTGCCCTAACATAGGCCAAAGCAGCTTCCTTATTAATCAGTGATAGTAAATAATATCCACAGCATACACAGGACTCTCACATCATTTATCTTTACTGTGTATAAATGTGCTTTTTAATATTTATCTTATGTGTGGGTTTTATGTCTATGCACCACATGCATGCAGGGTCCTCAGAGGCCAGAAAAAGGCATCAGATCACCGGGAACTGAAGTCACAGATGGTTGTGAGCCATCATGTGGGTGCTGAGAACCGAACCTGGGTCCTCTGGGAAAGTGGGCAGTGCTCTTAATCACTGAGCCACCTCACCAACTCCCCACTTTTTTTTTCTGGGGCTCATTAACTGAGCTAGACTGGACAGCCAGCAAGCCTGAGGGATCTCTGCCTCTTTCACTTAAACGCTGCAATTGCAAGCACAGGCAACCGTTCCCAACTTGTTTGTTTCGAGGCAGGGTCTCCCCATGTAGCTGGAACTCCCTCACTATGGAGACCAGGCTGGCCTTGAAGTTACAAAGATCCACCTGCCTCTGCTTCCCATGTGCTGGGATGAAAGGTGTGTGCCACTACACCTGGGTTTCCCAGCTTTGTTGTTGTTGTTGTTCTTTCTTTTTCTTTTGGTTTTTCAAGACAAGGTTTCTTTGTAGCTTTGGACCCTGTCCTGGAGCTCACTTTGTAGACCAGGCTGGCCTCGAACTCACAGAGATCCGTCTGTCTCTGCCTCCCAAATGCTGGGATTTTATAAAGGCATGCGCTGCCACCACCAGCTGGCTTTTCTTTCTTTCTTTCTTTCTTTCTTTCTTTCTTTCTTTCTTCCTTTCTTTCTTTCTTTCTTTCTTTCTTTTAAAATTTATTTATTTATTATGTATACAACATTCTGCCTCGATGTATGCCCGCACGCCAGAGCAGGGCGTCAGATCTCAGTACAGATGGTTGTGAGCCACCATGTGGTTGCTGGATATTGAACTCAGGACCTCTGGAAGAGCAGCCAGTGCTCTTAACCTCTGAGCCATCTCTCCAGCCCCCTGGCTTTTTTTTTTTTTTAATGTGTCATCTGAGAATGGAACTTGTGCTTGTAAGGCAGGTACCTTATGGACTGAGCCATTCTCTGACAAAACTCAGAAGGCCTTCTACTTCAATTTGAGATGGACAGGTGGACATTAAGTGAGGTGCTGGATGGTGAAGTGGGGCCATGTAGCTGTCACTGAATGTGAGGGCTGCACCAGGGATGTCGCAGTTGGGTTTCCATCTAAGTGAGCCATTCTGCTGCTGTGCACAGGGCCTTGAAGGAGCAGGTGCGGAGGGGGATGGGGCGGGGAGGGGGTGTGGCTCTGGAAGAGCTGTCCCAGCTTGGTCAGTGTCCTAGGCTAGGCCTGGTGTAGCTTAGAACTCGGCTTTTTCCACAGAGGGTGGAGGGAAGGCTTTGAGAGCTTTACCATGTGATTTGACCCTTGGAAGGAATGAGGGGGTCCCTCTACTGGGCCTTGGAGGCGGGCACACACTGATTCCCTATTATACATGACTTCAATGTTGGGCAGACCCAGGGTGAGCCCTTCTTCCCTCCCAACCTCCCTGCCCGTCTGTCCTTCTGCCCTCTCCCACTTCCCCTGCCTCCCGGCTCCTGCCTTTTTGTCCCCTCCTCCCTAGGGGCCTCCTATCTTCCCCTAACCCTCTTCCTCTCCTTCTGCTGCCAGGAGGGAACTAGGGTGTCACACATTCTAGGGAGGCTTTTGTCCTGAGTAATGCCCTCGGTACTCCTCCTTCCACTTGGAGCCAGGCCTCCTTGAGCTGAATTTACTCTGTGACCCAGGCAGGCTTTGAACTCACCATCCTCCCAGGTCAGCTTCCTGACTACCTAGGACACAGGTCCAGGCTCCTGGGCTAGGCTTTCCAGGAAAATGGACTTCCTGTTTGAACCTGGATGCTCTGCAGAGCTGGGCTGGTGTGCTGGGCCTGGCGCTGACTGAAGCAGGTGCCTGGGCAGCCTGTAGACCGCCATATCTTCACACAGCTTCACTCTGGCAACCTCAGTAGGGCAGTCATTTGAAATTACATCTGAATGCCTGGGTCTCCTGGGGGCTTGAGTGGTTTCTTTTCATTTCGCTGCATTTTGTTTTTCATCTTAGTGTCGTGTGTGTGTGTGTGTGTGTGTGTGTGTGTGTGTGTGTGTATAGGTGTGTAGGGAACAGAACCATGTTAAAGATGTGGCGCTCCTGTACCATATTTAATTTTCTTCTGCGTACAGTGTGCCAGGATGGTAATCTGAAGACTGAGAAGGGAGAGGGACGGGAGAGACTTTGATTTAGCATTACACTGTGGTCCTGGGAAAGGCAACCTTCTCCCTGAGCCCCAGTTTTCCCATCCATGACCAGACTAGATCTCTAAGGGCCTTTGATCATTGTTTGTAGGGTCTCAGGTGCCCTAGAAGGTTCAGAAGGTGGCTAGGGACAGGTCTTACACATGTGACTTGGGGCCAGATGGCCTTGTTAGGTTCATAGTCCAAGGCTTCTGGCTGGGTTGTTCTGCAAACTGTTTAACTTCCAGCTTTGGGGGAATCATAGAGTAGGGACCATGCAGGTGCTTTAGGTTCTGGTGATAGGGCTTGGGGTGTGGGGGCAACCCTGCATCTGGGCGCAGAGCTGGGTCACAGTCTCTTCCTATGCATCGTAGCTGTTAGCCTCCATTCATAAAGACTTGGTAGATGGTGCCCACAGAAGGCTCCAGAGAAGGAAGGGAAGGTTGGGGCTCTCGGGGTCCTGCACCCCAGCTCTCAAAGCTCTACTCTTCTGGTCTTCATATTCCCAGGCCCCAGAGCCTCTCCCACTGACAGCTCTCCAGAGAGGGTCTGGGTGTGACAGGCCCTCCCCACGCCCACACTCACAGGAGCATCAGAGGTTTGGGCCAGGGGTCTGCATGCAACCTGGCGGCCTCCCTGCCTCTCATTTTTGGTCTGATCTCCCAACACCGTCTTGGCAGCTACCCATCACTGATGCCTATCTCCTCCTGAGCATGGCCTGGGAAGCCTTGGACTGTGTCCTAAGCCTAATGTCCATCAACCCTGCAAACCACCCCAGGGCTGGGATCCCCAAGCCAGTGGTTCTCAACCTTCCTAACGCTGTGACCCTTTAATATAGTTCTCATGTTATGGTGACCCCTGCAACCATAAAACCATTTTTGTTGCTGGTTCATAACTGTGATTTTGCTACTGTAATGTAAATATCTTTGTTTTCTGATGGTCTTAGGTGACCCCTGGGAAAGGGTCCTTCAGCCCTCCCAAGAGGGGTCATGACCCACAGGTTGAGAACCGCTTTCCCAAGCTCTCTGGATATGGTGGCCTTGTTTTTGGGATGGGGGACAAGACCCTACATCGCAGCTGGGAAGTTGTGGCCTTCAGCTGGCTTCCCTGGATGGCATCGGCATCTCTCACAGTGGGTGGCTTAGAGGAAGGACTCCCGAGTTGGCCACTGTGACCATGACTAATTGGGGGCCTGTGACAGGGTCTTGAAGATGGCTGTGGTTCTGGAAACTGAGTGGGCAGTGGGTCCACGGTGGTGAAGACCTCCCCCTGGAAGCCGAGCACCGAGCAGGCTAGAGGTGGCTTGGCCCCTCGCCGTAGTGTTCAAAGGAAGGATGGTGGCTAGAGATGGCCACCATTTCTCCAGGGCCTGGTATATCCTAGGCCTTGTATGTGTTCTTTATAGGCTCCCCAACAACTCCAGATGACTGGGATTCTGTCCCTATTTCTAGATGAGGCAACAGGTTCATTGTCACGCAGTGAGTTGACGGCTGGGTTAGGTTGTGCCTAGGGTACATCTAGCAGACTGGAGGAGATGGTTCCCGGGGGGGTGTGGGTGTGGGGGTGGGGTGGGCTTTTAGCCCACAATGGCTCCTAAGCTCCAGGAGCGCTGACAAACACGGCCCTAAATAAGCCTCTGCTTAGCATCAGCTGGAATCACGGCTGTGCCGTTGGTGCCTCTCCTGAATGTCACTTTACCCCAAGTGGGCTTTCAGTGTTCAGTGGCCACAGCCGCTCTGGTTTGTGACACAAACAATGGCGGTGGCAGATGGGGAGCCTAGACTCCATTTTCTTTTAACGCTCCCAGTGGCACGCAAGAAAGGCGCCATCTGGAAGGAGAAGGTCAGATCGTTAAAAGTATATATGGTAATAAATCGCCAAGGCCTGATGGGCCGTGGGTGTGTAGGGGAAAGGAGGGAGGGAGGAGCTGGGGCCGTGCGTTCACCTGTCTGGCTGTCGGGTGGGTGCGTGCCACGGATCTCCTGCCCAGCAGGGGAGGGTCTGTTTGGTTGTGAGTTCCCTGAAGGCAGGGACAGAATCTCAAGTTGTGTCCTGTTTATTTACCATTGGGCCTTAACTGAGAGGCGGCAGGGCAGCCCATTTCCCACAGTGGCCTGGGCAAGCTGTGTGACATGCCCCGTAGCATGGAGTCTTCATTTCAGCTTCCCCAACATAGAGGGGATGGAGGACCTCAGAGGGAGGATGCAAGGATGGAGTATTTTGGTGCACATTGTCTTGAAGTTGTCCTATGTCTGGTGGGTCTCTCACACTCTGGCTTTTCCACTCCCACTTTCCGTGGCAAGGCTAGGTTTTGTGGGGCAGTTTCCAGGGTCTGGAGAGTTAAGGGCCTCTTCTGGGCCCATTAGGAAACACAGTCAATGCTGAGCCCTTCAGGCAGGGGAGGGACCCTCAGGGTAACCAGCCAGCCTTTGTGTGTTAAAGGAAGCGTCCAGATTTTTAGGGCATGGTCACCCCTATGTTTTACTCCAACTCCTCTGGCTCAGCTGGGCTTTGGACTGGGCCACTTTTGGGGGTGGTTCCTCCTTGCACACATCAGCCTGGCATCGTTTCTTTCACAAAAGGGAGTCATATTGACAGGATATGTTAGACACCCATGCATAATCAGGCTCCAGGAGAAAGGTTATGTTCAGGCTGCCCCTGGTTATTGGCGTGTGGTCCGTAGAAAGGCTGGTTCTGTGTGCGTGGTTGTGTAGGAAGGGCGTGGAGGGAAAGTTTTGGCCCTCATCAGTATTGATGTTACAGAGAACCTCCTGCCCCCACATGCATACACTCGCACACATGGGTGCACACACAGGCTCACATGCAGTTGCACACACAGGAATAGAGAAGTCCGTGGAAGAGCAGAGCTAACCCAACCCTGCTTCTTCAGTTACAATGAATCGTGCCTCCTGTATTCATCTTGAGTTGAAAAACGTCTGAAGGGGAAGCTGCATTTAACCTCTGACCTCCCACACATCGCAGTTTAGCACAGTTGACCTTTGACATGGTCAGGTCATTTCCATTAGCCCTGGGTTGGGCAGAAACACAGGAAACAAAGCCCATTCCTTAATCAAGTGTGTGTGCCTCATGTATATAAATAGGTGAGATGCAGCTTGGCTGTGGAACGCTTGTTCTAGCACGCCTGATGGACACACACACACACACACACACACACACACACACACACACCGATGGGTGTTGGGAAATGTGATAAGATCCCAAAAGGCAACATCCAGAGAGATGGTGCCTCCTAGCGGCCATCCAGGGAAAGATCAAAGCTCCGAATCGCAGACTGGTCTCTGCTTTCCCACCCTCGCGAAGTGGACAGTCGGTCGTAACTTGAGTTGTCCCAGCCTGAAGACAGTTGCAGCGGTAGAGGGATGTGACAACTGTGACAGAGGCTGGGACTCTGTTGAGAAGGAAGGGTGGAGGCAGAGCTAGTGCCCACGCCAAGGGACATCCAGAGCTGCGTGCTGAAATTGCTGACCACTGACCACTGTGGAGCCTGGGGACCGGGAGACAAGGCTGGGAGGGAGGGACATCCTTGGGCTCTTCCCGTAGAGTCTGGGCCTACCTCCAAGCAGACCAGGACTCCTCTGGCGTTTTCAAACAGAGAGCAGTGGGGAGGGTGCACTGTGGAGCTGCTATGGGCTGGCCTTGGAGGCTAGGGTGGGGTCAGCTCACGCATCCAAAGCAGGGGCAGCATGGGCCTGGTCCTCGATTCCTGTTTGCCACCAAGGAGGGGTGTGGGACTTAGGGAGGCTGCTGTCCCAACAGCTCAGTTGTCATGATCCCAGAGCCATAGGTGCCCTCACATGGGCATCTCTAGGGGCAGAGCTAGCATTGCTGGGTCAATAGCAATAGGCCTCTGTGACAGCAGCACTGGGACTCTGGTTCTTGCAGGCTTAGTACAAAGAGCACAGCTATAGAACATAGGAGAGCCAAGTCCCCATGTGGGTGCTGCTGCCTGCCACGTTCAAGACCTAGATTTGCTTCTCAGTCCCTGTGTGCCAGTGTTACCTGTAGGGTGGTGACCACTGTATCAACATTTTGTTGCCATGAACACTGGCCAGGTGGACCCATAGCCCATTGTATTAGTGCCTTTTCCCGTCGCTTTGACACAGACAAGGAAGAAAGGAAGGTTCCCCCCCCCCCGACTTATTTTCCTTCTCATAGTTTGAGGGATGCACACATTCGATCATGGAAGGGAGGGAAGGGATGGCAGCAAGCGGGAGCCTGAGGCAGCCGGTCATGTGGCATTCACAGTCGCATCCACGGTGGGGTAGGCACGGTGGCCTGAGTGGGAGGTGGCCGGTTACATGACATCCGCCGTCACATCCATGGTGGGGTAGGCACACAGCAGGAGCCTGAGGCGGCCACTCACATTAACCCCAATCAGGAAGCAGAGAGAGACGGATGCTGGTGCTCAGCTCACTCCATTTTATTCAGTCCGGGGACCCCAGCCCGGGGAATAGTGCCACCCAAATTCAACATGGGTCTTCCCACCTCAGCTAAGACAGAAATTCCCTCACAGCCGTGCCCATGGTGAATCTAGGAGCCTGCTAAGCTGGCATTCAGCGTCAATCATCACACCTTGGTCCTCACCGACACGGGCATGCATACCCTGTGTGTGGGGTGTCCCTGTCACACTGGGTGGCTGTCCCAGGCTTGTGTAGAAGAGAGGAAGGCTCCTTAGTCACAGAATTTCTGGGGTGGACCTAAGTTCGTTCACCCCCGCTTCCTCTCACTCATGTGTGAGTTCAGATGAGCGTGAAGACACCGCGGGAAATGAGTCCTCAGAGGGGGCTGGCGTAGCCAGAGTGGTCAGAAAGGGCTCCTCAGAGGAGGCTACCTGTGAGGAGAGCCCCAGCTGCCCTCCTCACCATCAAGTGCAAAAGCTGGGATAGATTTGCCTCCCATTTCTTTAATGTTAAGCCCAAGGCCTCTGACTCAGTTCTGGTAAACAAGGGACTTTTCATGTCTTGTTCTAACACAGCGTGGAGCCATGGTTATCAACCCCACTCTCCCGCACAGACAGGCCGCACATGGTTCAGGCCTGGACCTCACTATGTAGCTGAGGATGACCTTGAATGTTTGATCCTCCTGCCTCCATTTCTGAGGACTGGACTGTGGGTGTGTGGCCACCGCACCTGGTTCATTCCTTACTGGGGATGGAACCCAGGGCCTCTTGCATGCTGGGTGAATGCTCCACCAACTGAGCCACATCAAAAGCCTCTCAGTCTCTCTCTCTCTCTCTCTCTCTCTCTCTCTCTCTCTCTCTCTCTCTCTCTCTCTCTCTCTCTC
>NW_026067894.1:1452612-1456447 GCF_014885135.2 Alexandromys fortis
ATATGGTTTTTTTTTGCTGGCATATATGTGTGTGCACCACATGTATGCAATACCCACAGAGACCAGAAGAGGGCATCAGTTGCCCTGGAACTGAAGTTACAGAGGTTTGTGAGCTGCCATGTGGGTGCTGGGAATTGAACCTAGGCCTCTGGAAGAGCAGCCAGTGCTCTGAACTGCTGAGCCATCTTTGTAGTCTCCCATGTAATACATTTATTTATTTATTTATTTAGAGACAGTTTTCCTCTGTGTAGCTCTGGCTGTCCTAGAACTCACTTTGTAGACCAGGCTGGCCTTGAACTTAGAGATCCGCCTGCCTCCTGAGTGACGGGATTAAAGGCATGTGCCACCACTGCCCAGCTTTCCTGTGTATTACTTAAAAAAAATTATCCTTCAGAGTAGGGCCTGAACGTGCCTCGTATTTTAGGGAAATAATGAAGGACTGGAAGTTACCATGGGCTTCGGTGTGGAAGACAGAATCCGTGGAGAGGAGGCTGTTGGGGTCTGTCCTTGTTACTTACACAAGGCTAGCCCTGGAGTGTAGCTTCTGCAGTGGGGTCTGGAGTCTTCTCTCTTCCCTAGGGTCTTAGGGTATCCTGATACACAGGCCACACCCAAGTAGGCCCTCACAGGTCAGACTCTGATGGAGTCTCTGATGGGAACTATTTGCCATCTTGAACCCGGGAGGATGAGCGAGGGCCTGTGTATTTCTTCACTTGGAGCTGTTAGGGTTTCAGAACATGTGGGCAGGCACAGTGCTCAGCCCATGCTTGGTGTTCCCACGGAGCCCCCATGTCAGCTGAGAGAGCCCTACATGAATTTATGTGGGTAACGGGCCCAGAGGAAGGGAATCCTGGGGGACCGGCCAGAGCCTGTCTGGCCGTATTTTCTGGGCTCGTCTAGTTCTATTTTGCCCGCCTCCTACCTAACTCAGACAGCTGTGCCCCATCAGCTTGGTGCTGGCAGCCGTATGAATCGGAGCGGAGGCTGCCAGCCTTGCCCAATTACCGTGGGACCAGATGTGCATGTGGGCAGGTGCCCAGGCTCCTCTCCGCTCACGCAGGCTCTCAGGTGGCCACGTGAGTCGGCAGCCAGCCTGTTTCTCCCCTGGGAAGGCTAGAGTTGGGCAACGGAATTGTTGGCCCTGCCTCTTTCCTGGGCAGACAAGACCCTGGCCTTTAGCTGTTAAGTGAAGTGTGTGTTGGATTCTATCCTTGCTGGGGGTTGAGGAGCAACGCTCTTCTTGGAGGCGATAGCCAGCCGTGCCCATGCTGGGCCATGCCAGTCCTCTGGTTGGCAGGGGAACTGGCTGTGGGAGAATGTTAGAGGAGGCTGCTTGGGTCTTCCCCTGCTCTCGTTGTGCCCAGCCTGGAATGCCCCAGTCATGCGATACTAGAAAGCTGTTGTAGCTCCTACTATACAACCCCATCTTCAGCAGCAGCTGGAGAGGCCATGGAGGACCCTGGGCCTGGTCACAGTGAGGATGAAATGATATGGCTAAGGACCTTGAGAGATGGTCTAGTGGTAAATGCTTGCCATGCAGACACGAATTCGATCCCTAGCGTTCATGTAAAAAAGATGAGCGTGTAGTGTGGGCCTGTAGTTGTTCCAGCGTGGGGAGGCAGAGATGGGTGGGGCTCCAGGCACTGTGAGATATACCCTGTCTCAAAAGATCAGGTGGAAGGTGGTTGAGGACCAGTGTTGACCTCTGATCCTTATACACACGTGTGCACAATGCACATGCATATATGTGCACCGTGACACATTTGTGTCCGATGCACTCAGGCTTCAAGGAACAGAAGTAAACAAACATCTCAGGACATTTTTACCCCAGGAAAAGGCCTCTGGGTCTCCTGGGATTTCCCAAAGGCTTGACCACTGGAATGTCTGAGGAATCTCCTTAGACTCTTGGCTCCATTTCAAAGTAGGGGGCCTGTGTTGCAGGGGCAGCAGGAGGTCAGGGAGGACATGCCACAAACCAGTTTAGTCTTAAGGCCTGCCTGGGCACAGGCTTGGGAGGGTGGAGTGTGTGCATTCTGAGATTCTTTAATTTTTAACAATTACGTGTATTTATGTATTTATTTGCCGTGGTGCAGAGGACAATTTGTGTCAGTTTTACACTTCCACCATGGGAGTTCAGGACATTGAGCTCAGGTCGTGAGACTTGGTGGCAAGCCCCTTTATATGCTGAGCCATCTCTCGGGCTCTCTGAAATGCTTTGAGACTCCAGGCCCTTGTGGAACTGGGGTTATAGCCTGGCCCCACTGGGATCTGTAGTCAGACAGCTTGTTCCTTGGTTTCCTCACCCAGAAGTCTCTGTTCTGATGGCCACAAACTCAGTTGTCTAGAACTGCTACAGGCTGTTTGCTATGACTATGACTAAACACTTGAGTTTGGATATTGTATAAAGTAAAGAGGTTTATTTGGCTCACAGCTTTGGAAGCTGGACATCAGACAGCCCCAATCCATTCAGGGTGATGGGGGTGATCACATGATCATGCATGAAGACCTTCATTTGGTGAGAATGGAAGCCCGGAAGGCTCAGCATCAGGCCGGTTCATTTGGTAACGGCCCACTCTCAGGGAAACTGGGGTCCCATGAGAACATTAATCTCTTCCTAGGGTGACCCATCCTTAGCCTAATCACCTCCCTGTGTCCCACCTCCTGAAAGTCTCACTACCTTAACACAGCCCCCATGGGGACTAGGCTTCCAGCACACGGGCCTTTGGGGAACACACTCAAACCGTGTCTGCAGCACAGCAGTTGGGAGCCCTAAGGACCACTGGCTGTGTAGTTGCTCAGCTGTGGCACATGCAAAACACTGGAGAATTCTATGTAGGCTTCAAAACCCACAGGGCTGCTGGGTGCCAGGTGCCCGGGCCTGTGCTCCATACTGTTTAGCTGTCTTCTTCAGGCCTAAGACTTTCCAGGGAGATGCTAGGCCCCACTTACAGGAAGTTGATGTGTAAGCAGGGTTGGCGCCATGCTGGCTGAATGCAGAGCCCACATCCGTTTACCAGCTTGTACCCTGCCTCTTCGTGCGCCTGACTTTCCAGAAGTCAGCTTCCTGTCAGGCGCAAGAATGGGGTCTGGACCCTGGTCCTCCCTCCCCCAAGACTGTGTAACAGTCATGGCTGTTCTAGAACTCATTCTGTAGACCAGGCTGGCCTCAAACTCACAGAGATCTGCCTGTCTCTCTGGCTCCCGAGTGCTAGGATTAAAGGCGTGAGCCACCGCCCGGCTAAAGACACAAGGAAGCATGTAGTTGTTACACCATCTCTGGCCCATTTCTAGCAATCAGCTGACATTAGGGCCCGTGGGAATTGCCATGGAGACGCCCGAGTCCGGGCTTTGATGCCGCCTTCCTCCTCTGAGAGGACAGGAATGGTAGCCTGGAAGAAAGGCGGGGGGCCCTTCCACCAGCGTAGCCACGGAGGCTTCTCTCTCAGTGTGTGGGCCCTGGATGCCCAGTTGGGAAGAAGTGGAACTCCATAGCCCCCGCGGTCTCTGGTCTCTGGCCTGGTGCTTTCAGGTAGAACTTCAGTGAGAGTAGAGAAAGCACCAACCAGGAATGGGAAGTCTGAGTTTAGCCCCGCCTCTGCCCCTAATATGCTGTGCGACCTCGCGACAGCTATGTCCCCTCTCTGAGTCTAACTGCTACATGAGGAGGCTGTCAGGGGCAACTTTTGGCCCTTTTGCCCATGACCGTTAGGAATCTTGGCAAATGTTTCAGCAGAGGAGGACTGGCAGGTTCTTCACCAGCAGAGGGCAGCAGCCGCCTGGGAAAAGTCAAGTGTCTCTCTGACTCTTGCTGCAGCACCTCCCAGCTGTCTCCCCC